>NC_089219.1:14546918-14854418 GCF_963924675.1 Phocoena phocoena | reverse complement strand
GCAGAGTTACTGGAATCCACATGGCGCACAGGTAGGAGAGATTTTTGGATGTGAGCAAGGCCAAACTGGCAGACCCTGAAAGCAATCGTCCCCCACCCCCGCCCTCACCCGCCCCCCCATGTGTTGGCTGACAACAGCTGTTGCAGACTAGGAAGTAAAGTTGGTCAGGACACCAGGCAACTCCTAATGTGAATTGTTTGCAGTTGAATGAAGGATAGAAAGCATAGGTAAGAGAAGGTGAGGCACTTTGCATCTTTCTTTGGTCCACGTTGTCACAACTGCCCCAGGTTTTGTTTTGCTTTGTTTTGTTTTTGTTTTTGTTTTCTGTGGTACGCAGGCCTCTCACCACCACGGCCCCCCCTCCCGTTGCAGAGCACAGGCTCCGGACACGAAGGCTCAGCGGCCATGGCTCACGGGCCCAGCCGCTCCGCGGCATGTGGGATCTTCCCGGACCGGGGCACGAACCCACGTCCCCTGCATTAGCAGGCAGACTCTCAATCACTGCGCCACCAGGGAAGCCCCTGCCCCAGGTTTTGATTCGTGGTTCAGAGAGGAAAAGTTTGGGAGTTTTTACCTCTGGGCTTTGTGGATTAATGAGGTTGCTGGAGTGGGAACTAATTATTTCAGTCTCTAAATGCTCTTCAAAATAGTGGGCATATTTGTGCATAAATGTGAGCGATTTCTTAGGTTAGATTCCTAAGAGGGTATGAATAGTATAAAAGCTTTGCATACATAGTCGCCAGTTAACTTTCTAAGAGAATCGTCCTCTCCTGCAACCTTTCAGGCATCCCGTCGCTCTTCTAGTCTGTAGTCTTGTGCCTTTTATGTAATGAGTGATCTTCCACTCACCTCTTGCAGACGGCTTACTGTCATATTACTCATTTTTAACTTTGGCCCATTTCTTTTCACCTTTGAGGACTTCCAGGGAGTGACATCCTGTCGGGGGCGGCTTTAAAGTTTCTGTTGAATGAGAGTAGTGTTCTCAGTTTTCCTGCACAGCGGCATCCTGAGCTCCGTGAGGCATTTGGGCCAGTGCTCTGTCTCCCCGGCCACTTGTCTTTGAGGCGAGCGTGGCAGCTCAGCCTGAGCCTTGTGAATGGCTTTTCAGGACCGTGCTTTTCTGCGTTCTAGGTACACTGGAACTGACCTTCTCCCTCCTGCCCCCTCCCCCGCCCCCCCCCCCCCCCCCCCGTTATCTGCTGAGCCTCTCCGTGTAGGCTGTCTGTCCAGTGATTCTGAGAGGCTGCCAGCTTCCTCTCTTCCTACCACATGGTCTTGCCATGTGCTCTTGAGAGAAGCAGGGAACAGAGCCGCGGGCGGAGGTGCGGCAGCCAGCACTGCCAGCTCCTCCAGAACTGGCGCTGTGTGTGGTGTTTGGGTTTTTTTTTTCCAACTGCTTTGTAGAGGTGTGACTTAACATATCATAAAACTCCCTGTTTTTAAGTATGTGTTTCAATTTTGTGATTTTTTTTTTTTTTAAGTAAATTTAGAGTTGTGGAGCCATCCCCACAGTCTAGTTTGACAACACCTTTATCGCCCCAAAAAGATCCCTCTCACCCATGTGCGGTTACTCTCGGTTCCCACCCCTGCAACACAAATCTTTCTTTCTGGACATTTCATACATATGGCGTCACATGGATTTTTTTTATAAATTGTTTTATTTATTTATCTTTGGCTGCATTAGATCTTCGCTGCGGTGCACGGGCTTCTCATTGCGGTGGCTTCTCTTGTTGTAGAGCACAGGCTGTAGGCACACGGGCTTCAGTAATTGTGGCTCGCAGGCTCAGTAGTTGTAGCGCACGGGCTTAGGTGCTCTGTGGCTTGTGGGATCTTCCCGGACCAGGGCTTGAACCCGTGTCCCCTGTATTGGCAGGCGGATTCTTAACCACTGCACCACCAGGGAAGCCCTGGATTGTTGTTTTTGGGTGGTTGTTTTTTTTTTTAAGGAAATTATTTGATTGTAAAAATAATGCTTGTTGGAAAACATCTGGAAGAGCAGAAGCCAAATTATCATTAGTAGTTACCTTTGGGGAGTAATTACCTCTAGGTGGTGGGATTATAGGAGGACTTTCTATTTTCTGTAATGCTTGAATTTTTTACAGCAAGCCAGTATTATATTTACAGTCGGGAAAAGGTGTATGTTTCATTTGTGGACAGTGCCAAAAAGTATAAAGAGGATGAAAAAATAAGAGTCAGTCAAAATTCCCCCTTTCCTGGATAAAACCACTTTTACTTTTTTGTGTTTTTCTTTTTCAGTCTTCTCTGAGCATATTTTTAAAATATAGCTTTCATATTTAAAATTTTGCATCCTGATTTTTCTCATTGGCATCACAGAAGTCTTTTCCCCACCTAACTGAAAACACCTTTGCAATCTTCCTGTCAATGGTTTTAAGTGGTTCGTCTTTGTTTTTGGCTGCTTTGCATGGTGTGCGGGATCTTAGTTCACTGACCAGGGATGGAACCTGTGCCCCCTGCAGTGGAAGTGCGAGTCTTAACCACTTAACCACTGGACAGCCGGGGAAGTCCCTTTAAGTGGTTCATCTTAATGGTTGTACCATAATTTACTTACACTGGGCATTGAGATTGTTTTCACTTTTTGCTACTATAAAAAGTGCTGAAATGAATGTCTTTATAAAAGCTTTGTGTAAGACCTCTGCAGAATTCTGGGCCAGGGGGTTTGTACCTGAAGAAAAAATTTTTTCTCCCAGTTTGGAACTGTTTTTGCAAAATCGCTTTCTAGAATTCTTTGAATTTCTACTCCTTGAAATGACTTACTTTGACCCCAGGATTTCCTGGAGATGGCTCCTTTATGTCAGGTTGCAGTACAGGGCGGGAATGGCAGGAAGATAAGTGAAGAGCCAAACCAGGGCTCCTGAAGATGGCGGTGCCCTTAGGATCCAGGACGTCCTTTATCTCAACAAAATCTTGCAGTCTGGACAGTGTTTAGGCATGCTGTGTTTTCTGTAAATAGTCCTTTTTTGTTCATCCTTGGTTTTCAGCGAATGTTTTGGTTGTTTTAAGAGGGTCCAAAGAGATTTTTGATCAGATTCAAGCCAGAGTTGCCGCGAGGGGTGGGGAGGTGGCAGCACGGAAACAGAAGGGGCCAGAATTCCCTGGCGGTCCAGTGGTTAGGACTCTTGCACGTTCACTGCGAGGGCCCAGGTTCAATCCCTGGGAACTAAGATCCAAAAAAACAAAACAACAACAACAAGAAACCCAGAAGGGGCAGCCTCAGGGGACACACAACTAAAGGAGGGGGAGGTCGAGGCCAGTATACATTCTCCACGCCCTATCCTCCCCCCCCCCACGCCCCACCCCCTTGCTCGCAGAAGTTCTTCAGAATCTGAACAGAGGTTTTAAACCTGGGATGTTTGGGGCATGAGAGGGATCTGTGAATCCACCAGATATCTTATTCAAACTTTTGTATGTATGTGCATTTCTCTGGGGAGAGGGTCTGTAACTTTCATCACTTTCCCTCTGGCCTCACAGAGGGTAAGAAGCATGAACTGCCTTGGAGGTTTGGTGTCTTCCTTAACAAGGAACACCGTGTCTGGTGCACACCCAACGCTGTGGGCACCACACATCCACTGTGTGGTCTTGGTCAGGTGACCTAGCCTCTCTGCGCTTCAGTTTCCTCATTTGTGAAGTGCTGGGCACATAGGAGGCACTCATATTTCCATCAAAATTATTACTTGAATTTTTGGCTCACTAAGGTTTTAAAGGCAGCCATGGACCAGAAATTGACCTGGGTAACCTTCTTTTTTTTTTTTTTTTTTTTTAAATATGTATTTATTTGGTTGCACTGGGTCTTAGTTGCGGCATGCATGTGGGATGTAGTTCCCTGACCAGGGAACGAACCTGGGCCCCCTGCATTGGGAGAGCAGAGTCTTATCCACTGCGCCACCATGGAAGTCCCAACCTGTGGGTAACCTTCTATCTCTCACAGCTGGGCCCTGAGTTGGGCGATGGTTGTGTGGTTCTGTTATACAGTATCTTGTTTATTTTAAAATAAGGAATGGATTTTTTTAAATCCTTTGATAAAAGTAAGACATGCTCATTGTATAGGAGAGTATAATTATTATTTTTAAGTGTTTGGGAGGGGGAAGGTATGAAATCAAACCGCTGCTAGATGGCTGCGTGTTCACCCATCTGAACACCGATGGGGTGGGTGAATGCAAATGACGAAGCCTTCTTTTAGTGCAGTTGGTGTAGAGTTAGTTACCCCAGCACGAAGGAGCTGTATTTTTATGGTAGCCAAACTAAAGCCAGAAGCAATGGAACTTTCCTGAAAACAAACCAGAGTTGCAGATTCTGGGGTGTCTGGTGGCATCTTTACAGGAAACCTGTGAAAACACAGCTTTCCAAGTTGAAGGGGTTTTGGTGATTTTTGAGGACCCTTTGGTGTTTTCGGTCCTTGAAGCACCTGTTCTGTTGCAAAGCTTCATCTAGGGTTTCCTTTTGCTCCTCCTTTAGGAGGGCTTCCCTGGACCAAGTGCAAGCAAGAGGCAGTTGCCTAATGTCTGGCAACCATTAGACTCAAACAGGCCTTGAAGTCTGCAAGAGCCTGGCTTAGGTGGCACCTGGGACTTCACGCAAGGGAGTGGTGCCCGATTTAAATTTTTTAAAAACTTTTTATTATGGAACATTTCGAGCATGTAGTATAATGAAGCCCATTTACCTGTTGCCATGGCCAATCTTGTTTCATCTATACCCACCCACTCTACCCTCTCCCAGCTTAAATTAGTTTGAATCAGATCGTCTGGCTTTATTGTAATGAGCAGCCTGGGCCTCTCCGTTCTGAGAACAGAATTCTCCTACGCACTGTACCAAGGTCTCATCGACCAGAGTGATCACGGACTTCTTTCTGTTTTTTGAAAATTGTCAGTTTATATAGTTTTCAGCCCTTTTTATGATTAAAAAAGTAACGCATGCCCATTACAATGGGAAATCACAGACAAAGCTTAAAGGTATATGAAGCCCTCTGTAATTCCACCATCTGGAGACACCCATAGTGATGATTCTGAAGGGGCCCTTTGGATGCCTCAGGGCTGCGGCTGTCTGTACCTTCTGCTCTGGCCACCCCCCGCCCAGAATCATCATCGTTGCCTCTGCCTCTTTGTAGCCTGGGGAGGGTCTGATGTGGTCCTCTGCCGTTTGAGTGAGTTGGTGACACACTGGGTGCCAGTTGTACAGAAGGGTTGAGCACGCCCATCACCACCCTCCATCAGTGGCTCGTTCTTTATATCCGTGGTCGGTGCTCAGGGGATGAAGTTAAATGGATGTGCTGTACCCCACTCCCACTGGGCCGACAGGGCCTTCTGTTTCTGCCTTGAAACCCTTCTCTCCCTGAGCTGGGTGGGTAACAAAGCTGAGTCCCAGAGAGAAATGTAGTGCTCCCAAGTATACCTCCTGCACTCACTCCACTTCCAAGGAAAGTCCTCAAGCAGATTAACTCCTGGTATGCTGAGGCCACCAATGTGCCACGTGTCCCCACCCTCTGAAGGCAGTGAAGGGGTGGACCCCAGGCTTAGCACAAGTGCACAGCCAAGAAATGCACCACAAACTAACTGGGATTCGCTCTTTCAGAGTTTTCAGCCCGGAGTATCATTATGTGTATTTTCTAATTTCATTATTCTTTGAAAGCATGGTTTTAATGTAATAGTCTGTCTTAAGGATGAACTAGAGTAAATGAGTAGAGTTGGATGCAGTGATAGCTATCCAGACACTAATTCTGAGTCACTCTGCCTGGGGGACCTCAGCTCGGGTGTCTGCAGACCTTTCCTCCTTACCTTGTTCACTGGGGTACAATCCACACGTCCCAGCAGCGTGGCTTCGCATCCAGTGGTTGGCATCCAGAGCAGTCGGCCTTAGGCTGGACCGAGATTTACCCTTTCACTGTGAGGAAAGGTTGGACTGAGCTGCCAGGGTTGCATTTCAGGAGAAATGCTTAACCTGTGTAAGAGAGCAAATTGTTGTTCCATCACCTTTCCCAGCATCATTTCTAACAAATATTCATTACAAATGAATCTTGTATTAAAGTGTTTTCTGAATGATTATACCTCGAAGTGCCTTCTGAGCAGTTTGTTGGGTGTGGTAGTCATGTGTGTGTTTTAGCTCAGCTGTTGGAACGTTTGGTAGCCACCCCTGCCTGGTTGTGCTCCGGCCCTGTCCTGATTTCTCGTGCCTGGGCAAAGGGTGTAACGGCAGCCGGAGAAACTGCTGAAGTACTAGATGTTAGGACCTTGATTCCATCAAAAAACAGAAACAAAAATCCCAACAAACCCCAGGGGCTGAATCTCACAGGAATAAGATCTAAGATGAGTGGCGTGCGGTAAAACACTCAGCGAGTCAGTGGAATCAACCCCAGGGACACCCGATGGTGAGGGGTCCCAGAACTGTGTCACATGCAGGGCACAGGCAGAACCAGGAGTGTGTGGCCAGGTGAGGAAGGGTGTGATGATTTGCTTCAGGGATTTGAGGGGATGTTGCTTGGCCAAGAACTTGTACATCTTTGGATGGCCCTAGAGGACAGAAGGATGGACAGCGGGTGGGTTGCAGATGTTCATCCAGCGCCGTGTGGAAACAGGCTGCCTTGGAACGTGGGGAGTTTTCCCCCTCTGGTGACGATCAAGCAGAGGCTAAGAGGCCCAGTCCTTTAGGGATTTCCTAGGGGGGAAGTGGGCCTCTGAGGTCACTAACACTCTGCAATTCTGGATTCTTTTAGAACAAAAGACCTTTAACTCAAAGACTTTACTAGTTGATACCGTCTTTTCCCATGTGAATGTGCGTGGTTACGTTCTACAGGGAGGAGGTGGTGGTTAGGACTTGTATATCTGTAACGTAGAACATTTACGTGAAGCGGGCGGTTTCGTACTTTATCTCGCCTTTCCACTGTGGGAGCTTTGCGAATACTTCCAAGTTTCCTGTCTCTCTGATGGGCTCGCCTCTCATCCAGCGTGTGCCACCATGCTCCATACCTCCTTGGACTTCTGTGGTCTTAGGTGGAACCCACTGATTTTTACATCCTGCAAGAAAGAATCCTGGCCGATGAGGAAATCTGTTTTCCATCACTGATTGGAAATGGATTCCTACCCCTGCCCCCTTGCTCTGGATTTAATCTTCCTATGAGAATCAGCTAAGCCATTTCCCCCCATCACAGGACATCCCAGCACTGACCAGCGGCCTGCTGTTGGTTACAAGGGAAGCCAGAAGGAGGGTGGGCAGCCCTTGCTGGTGACCTTGAAGGCTGCTCAGGGCCTGTCAGCCTCTGGTGGGGACCTGTCTGTGTACTGACTTCTTTGAACAGCTCAGTGTGTCTGAGAGCTGAGATCCTATCCTGGGCTCTCTCCGGCCCCCTTGCTCCTGTGCTGAGGCTCACTAGGGAAGCCGCACAGGGAAACGGAAGAGGTAGGGCAGATCTGGTCTGGGTTCTAGTTCCGCCTGTTAAGCTTGGACGGGGCCCCGGATTCCGCAGAGGGCGCGGGAAGCCTCTGGGATCATCTCCCAGAGCACCTCAGTGCTGAGACCTTGGGAAAACCTCCTCTTTCACTCAGCATGCTCTGGGTTTCCATAAGTTTCCTTCCTGATTGAATTTTCTCATTAAAACCCGCATTCCCTAAACTGTCGGGCAGCAGTACACTTTTGAGGTGGAGGAAGAGTGGCCGGCTCTCTTGTTTCTTTTCTTTTCTCCCCCACCTTTCCTGAGGTCTCACTGAAGCACTGTGAGAGGCACATATGTAAAGTTTGCACAATTTGATCGTTTCTAGTTGTTTTACGATAACATGTAACATCTGCCTCCCTGCACTCCCCTTTCTCCTGCGTCTGGTCCTGCACTCCCTCGCTTTCCAGGCTCTTAAGAAGCAGCGATCCAGCTGGCAGAGCTGGAACAAGTGTTTCCATAAGCATTCCCACGATCCTTGAAGTGAGGAGCGTGACCTCGGAACCATGTGCCGGGTCCCCTCCCCTGATGGAGGAGGAGGTGGGAGGTAAGAACAATACTTGGATGGATGGATCCCTGTCTGGGGCACAGCCGGGAAGCTGAGCATTCGTAGGCCATCCAACCACTGGCGTTCTCCTGGGATTCAAGGGTTAGAGGGGAAAGTGAATTGATTCCTACCTTCATGTGAGAGGCAGGAGCCAACAAAACAGCCCCCTTTGCTTTTGTAAAAAGCTCTGCAACGGTGCCTCCCATTCGTTTTGGTCACAGAACTTACGAGCTAAGTATAAGAAAATTGGCAAAGTACAGCAAAGATGTTTTCTTTGTGTCATGAAGCTCTCCCGTTGCTGAGTTGAGGCTTACTTTGCTGAGGTCCCTGGTAAACAGTTTATTCGGTTTCCCTGGGCTGGTGGGAACACGGGGAGAATGCCTTCCTAGCTTTGGAAACCTAGGAGGGTGTCTTGCTGTGACAGGACCGGGGACGAGTTTCACTGCCCATTGTGTTTTGTTTCTAAATCGCTTTTCCAGTTGCAGATTCTCCATTTCATATCAGGCCTTTCAGACTGTGCGGACGGGGTGTGAGCGTCTTAGGCCGGCTGACTTTGCAGTCTGTATTTATTCCTGTGACCCAGAGACAGGAAGTAATTGACGTTACCATTTATTTCCTTTATTGGAAATTAGCAAGCATCCCACTCCAAAACTTATTTAGGAAAGTATGTCTCCTGGGGCTCAGTGGCGTGCTGCGTGGTTCTGACTGCAGTTTTCCTCTGCAGGTGAGGAATGTCCGAGCTGGAGGTGAGGAGGGTAATAACATCCCAGCCCTTGAGTCGTTCAGCGCCTTGTCCTCAGATTCCTCCCCATCCTGCCCTCAGAACACACTGAGAGGGCCTGTGGCCTGAGGCTCAGAAGAGTTTAGTCGCTTGTTCAGGGTCACACTGCTAGAACCTGGCAGGGTCAGGATTTGAATGCAGACCTCTCTCTCAAACCTGTACTGTTAACTAGAGAGCTGTCCCTCCCTTGCCGCTCAGCTATGCAAAAATGTATGTTAAGTTCCTCTTCTTTTGGAGCCTCGAAAACAAAGAGGTGGCTTCTGTGCTCCTTAGGATGAGAATGTAGCACGGTGGCAGCAGGTGGCCTGGCTGCCGGCAGTACGGGCTAGGCTTTGGGGTCAGACCTGCCTTTGAAGCCCAGCCCCACTGCCATTACCTGTGGAACCTCACGGTGTTGCAGTTTCCGCATCTGAGAATAACACTAGGACTTACCTCCTGGGACTGTTTGTAAGATGAGGTGAGACAGTGGCATATAAAGCACTTAGAGCAGTGTTTTAACACGTTTTAGCTATTGTTTTTATTAATACCTTCTGAGCCCTTAAGTCCGAGCCTGCCATGGAGTAACCGCCCAGCGACAGGCGTTGTTGGCAGTGGTTGTAGTGTTGCCGGCAGGGCCTGCGTTGGACGGTAGAGGGAAAGGTGGTCCTCATAGTGCTGTGCAGTGTTTGAGCTTAGTCCCTGGTTTTCAGAAATATCTTGGGATTGGAACTTGTTGCTTCCCTTTCTTTAATTATTTTTGCTCATTGAAGGACTTTAAGCTCCTTACTCAGCCACCAACTTTCTTGAGACGTAGTTAAGGATGGAAGGAAAGAAGGTTTTGAGCTTGTGAAAAATGTCTTGTTGGCAAGATGTTCTCTAAGGAAACTTGTCTGTTGAGAGAGGAATGGTGTTTTCACTCATAAAGATCGGTTTCCTCTGGCTCAAAAGAGCGAAAAAGGGGCGGTCGTGCCCAGTTTGATTTTTCAGGCTCTTGTTCCATGGCTACCCACTTGCATGCCTTCAGGTGATGTTAACCACAGAAGTGGGGGGAGGGGTGTGTGTGTGTGTGTTAATGCCATGTGGGAATGTTAGAGTCCTGTGCCCTCTGAAACGAAACTCTGTGGAAGAGGATGGTGATAGTACCTATTGTTTAATTGAGCACTTAATATGTTTCAGAAACTCTACTAGTTTCTTCACACATACTTTATGATATTGTCCTGAAAACAACACTGCAAGATAGGTATTATTGTTAGTTTCATTTAACAGATGAGGGAAATGAGGCTCTGGAAAGTGAAGGACTTTTCCAGACCTCCATTGCTAGGAGGGTGGCAGTGAAGGATTTAAACCCTTGTCTGTCTGACTCCCAAGGTCCTTTTTGCCACTCACAGCCCAGCAAGGGGGTCTGTCTTAGGTCTTAGATATCGAGGCCGGAAGGACCTTGCTTTTAGGCATCTCCCTGCCTGGTGGGTCCTGACACCTGGAAGTTTTGTAACAGGTCTTAGGTTAAATTTACAAATTTATCACAGACTGGTAAAATGTTGCCTTGTCCTTCACTGTCACCAAAGGCTATGAAGGCTTTGGGGATGTATTTGGAGGCGCCAGAGGGCCCAGCATTGTTGCGGGAATTCCCTTGTACTGTGATGTGCTGTGCCCGTGGTTGATAGTATAGAGTGTGACCCTGTAAGAAGGAGCTGCCCTTGAGCTGGGTAGGGCAGGCAGGGATTTGGGGGGTTTCCACGTTGATTCGCATTGGCATCTGATATAAGAGCTCAGGAACCCAGGGAAGAAATGGGCCAGCTGCTTTGGTTGACGCGTAAACATTGTGTTCTTCTTTTCCTCAAACCTCCCTTTGGATATAAGTTAAAAGGCAGGGGCTTCCCTGGTGGCGCAGTGGTTGAGAGTCTGCCTGCCGATGCAGGGGACACGGGTTCGTGCCCCAGTCTGGGAAGATCCCACATGCCGCGGAGACTAGGCCTGTGAGCCATGGCCGCTGAGCCTGCATGTCCGGAGCCTGTGCTCCGCAACGGGAGAGGCCACAACAGTGAGAGGGCTGCGTACCGCAAAAAAAAAAAAAAAAAAAAAAGAAAGGCAACACTGCCCTCTTGCAGATGAAATACTTAGGTTGATGGAGGCTTTGTCTCCTCCAAATCCCTTAAATCTTGCTGCTTTCCCACCACGACTTGGCCATTTGTGCTGTTTGCATTTTGGACCCAGGCTCTCCCCCACACCTCTGGAAGCCATGTGCATCGTGTTATTGGCGGAAACCCGTGGCCAAATGTTACGAATTTCATCCAGGGCATCTTATAACTCAGCTTGGGGGAAGGTTTACGTGAATTGGCTGCTTCTGCTCTGAGAAAGGGAGGATACTTTTCTCAGCCTTCGTCAATGAACATGTGGATGATGTTTTTTCAAAAAAAAAAAATTCTTTAACTCTTCTTTGGAATATAGGGACACTCTGCTTTAATCATCTTTGACTTTGGTGAAAGGCGTCTTGAATTTCTTGTGCCATTGAGGTAGAAATGGACAGCATGCACGACATCCATTGAAGACGTCTCAGGATCTCCCCTACTTCTGTGTACAAAGTGGAGGGATTAGTCCCTTGTTACATGAAGCTAGCCAGGGTCCTGCAGAGGCAGCAGCTATAGACATCTGTGAAACATCGATGATCAGACAATAGGAAATGGCACCTTGCAGATCTTCTGAAGGGGTCCAGGAAACCGTCAACCAGAGAAACTCTCGGAAAAAGCCTCTACCGTTTTTGAGAAATCCACCCGTCAGTCATAGTGTTTGTGAGAATAGAGTCTGTGATGCAGGGGGACAGGAGATTTCAGAACTTGGTAGGAGGTAGAACTGTCCATAATTTGCCCAACCTGGAAGAAGAGACTTCCTGCCCCTGTCTGATTTTGTGAGCTAGCAAGTTGTTCTCCAAGTCATTTGAAATTAATTTTCTTTTAGTTTGGGTTGGTTAACATTCTCTAGAGATTGTTTGGTCACAGGAAGCAAAACATGTCTTGTTCTGTGTCCTTCTCTGTTATTCAGTGCCCAGGATCTAGGACAAGTCACTTAACCTTCTGAGCCTTGGTTTATTTATCTGTAAAGCTGGGGTAATAGTGCCCATCTCAAGGAGCTGTGTGATGCTTGCCCAAAAGCCACACATGCAGCGTCTGGTCCACAGTCGGCCCAGAAAGTAAGCTAGAGAAAAGAAAATGTTATTAAGAAAATCGTAAGGAAAAGAAAATACACTTACAGTACAAAATATGTATTTATTGAAAAAAATCTGTGTATAAGTGGACTCACACAGTTCAAACCCATATCGTTCACGGGTCAACTGTGTAAGTATTCTTAACGATGCCATTGTTAATTCTAATATACAGTTTTATTTTAAATTGTATTTTTTTAAAAAGTAAATCCAGTCCCATTCTTCACTTTTGACTTACAGTTAAACTGTAAGCAGATGGAAAGCACTAAACTGTATATTAAATAGATTTGTTTTCTGGTCCTGGCTCATGTTTAGTTACATGGTAAGTTTTAATTAGTTATGGATAAGTCTGGGCCTCGGTTTTCCTCATTAAAGAAAAAAAGAAGAGGACTTCCCTGGTGGCGCAGTGGTTAAGAATCCACCTGCCAATGCAGGGGACACGGGTTTGAGCCCTGGTCCGGGAAGATCCCACATGCCGCGGAGCAACTAAGCCCACGAGCCGCAACTACTGAGCCCACATGCTGCAACTACTGAAGCCCGTATGCCTAGAGCCCGCGCACCGCAACAAAGAGTAGCCCCCGCTCGCTGCAACTAGAGAAAGCCCTCACGCAGCAACGAAGACCCAATGCAGCCAAAATAAATAAATATATATATTTTTAAAGTTGCCAATTAGATGGTTTCTAAGATCCCCTTCAGCTTAACATTTCTGTGATTCTGTTTTAAAATCTGGAGAGGTAGAGGGGAGCACACCCAAGATAAAATGCTCCAGTTCACCCAGCTGGCCTGTTAGCAGAGCCAGGAAGAGTGCGTGGGAAATCTGGCAGACCGAGATCCATCCGGAGCCGTGGATGTGTCCGCTGTCATCTTACCTGGGGTGTTTCCCCGGGTAGACTCATCACCGCTGCTTTGTATGGCAGAGTCCTAAAGAGCAGGCGGCGCTTGCCTTCAGGTTGGTGCTGATCGGGGACCGCGTTTCCATGCGTAGAACGGGTCATCAAGCTTTCTGAGGTACTGGCGGGGCTCGATAGAGGTGGAGGATGCCGGAGGGAAGGGGCATCTCTGCTCCCAGGGGAGGTAGAAGACCCCAAAATACACTGCTCACCTTGCTCCGAGCAGTGACTTCTTGAGCGGTTAGAATGTGCTTGCACCGTTGTGCCTCCTTCGGGACCCCGGCTGGCTAACTCCTCGTTGAGAGTTTTCGCCATTCCACCAAACTCACCAGGTGAACTCTGTCGCTGCAGAGAAGCCATTCCTGGTTCTGCAGTTACAGATTTGGGGAATGTAAACATTGAATCAGTTATCTGAAACCGTTTTCGTCCTCAGCCCGTAGCAGAGATAGAGCTCCACCTCCTGAGTGATTCATTTTGGATCCTCCACTCCCTGAAGGGACGTGTAAGGGAAAAATCAGCGGATGGCTGTTGTAGTGTTTGACACGGAGCCTGAATGTAGGTTGCTAAGTTTTGCTCCAGAATAAATATATCTTGGAAATTCTCATTGCTTGATAGGGAGTCAAGGTAATTTTGGGGTCTCTGCTAGGACTGTCCCATTTGTACGTTTCTGATGGCCTCAGCTGGGCTTGGGAACACCGGTAACTAGGGAGAAGGCGAAATGGCGGGAATATTTCTTGGTGCCATTCCGGACTGGAGAGATGGGTCAGAGGACTTTGGAAAGAAGGCCAAACAAGGAGAGGATAGTACAGAACAGAAAAACAGGGGGCAGAGGATCTTCTGTGGGTGAGTATGGACTTTGGGCAGCTCTTACTACTGTTTTCTGCCCAGGAGTTCTGTCGCTTCTCCCACTCTGGTTGTAGGGGAGCCGTGCACTCCTCATAAACAGGGCGCGGTTGCTGTGAGTGGGGGAGAGTTGTGGCGTCTGCTCTCCTTTGCTGGTGCTTTAATGACTTGGAAACTGAAATAGCACTCCGCCTGCCTTTCTAGAGACTCCTGGCAGCCTAAATGGAAAACTTGTGTCAAATGAGCAAAAAATCAGGGAGGAAAGGGCCCTTGAGCACCCAAAAACTATTATGTTAAAGTCCTAGCAGATACGCCATGTGCTTCACATCCTGGGAGAGCTCCTGGCGCTTGTAGAGGACGCCCTGTGGGGATGCCCTCGAGGGTCAGATGCTGCGCCACACACCTCACCTCATTCCCAGTGGCCCCGCAGGGTGGAGCATTGTTAGGCCCATGTTTTAAGTTTTGAAAAACTGAAGCTCCAGGGGATTAAGTGATGACTTGCTTACTTCCACCCTGCAGGTTAAGTGGAAGAATCGGAGCTTTTATTATTGGATCACGTCTGTGCCTTTACAGGCTTAGACTTCTTTGAGAAAAGGACGAAAGCTGTGGGCCCTTAACCTTAAAACACACACACACACACACACACACACACACACACACACACACACACACACACACACACACCCCTACACTGTCAAGGTGCTCACAAACTGTGGGACTATGACCCTGGACCCCAATTTATGAATCTGTGATTTATTCCTTCTCTCAAAGTTGAGGTTTTTCCCGTGTTCTTTTGTTTCTTTTTGTTTTTAACAAATAGGCTTCTAATTTCCTAACCCATAGCAGATTAGATGAGGGAGTGTAGCTGATGGCCTGTCCAAGAGGTAGAAAAATTTAAAACACAGACACAGGGCCATGTTCCAGGAATGGGCACTCCTAACGGTGTCCTTGGCCAGTGAAAAGTGGTGTGTTCATTGCATTGTCCTCTGTGTAAAAACATGGACCTTATAATACATTTAAGAGGGAGTCCCATCTTTTAGGATTAATAGAAAGTTGGTACATCTGTGCCTCAGTATATCCACGGGGGATTGGTTCCAGGACCCTCTGCAGAGACCAAAATCCAAGGACACTCAAGTCCCTTATATAAAATGTCATAGAACAACGATTACAGTCGGCCCTCTGTATCCAAGGGTTTCGCATCCCTGGAGACAGAGGGCCAGCTGTGCTTTGCTTATCTGGAAGAGGTCACTGGGAGGAGTTCCCCTGCCTCTGTGATAATGGGATAGCTCTAAATATAGAGTAGGACGGTGCAGTCCTTCTTTCTTGCATCTTTTTCTGGCTGTCTTCTTCCCTGGGTCACGAGCTCCTGGAGGGCAGGGACCACGTCTCAGTAGTTCAGCTCTGTGTGCCCAGTCCTCCACGTCACCCAGCAGTTGACTGAATCAAGTGGAAGGATGGCGTGGGTGTAGTAGCAACCTCTCATCATGGTGCAGGGTCAAGTGCTGATTCTGCCACCGACTGTGTGACCCTGCACGACGTTCTCTGCACCTCATCAGCTGTCTGTAAAATGATGGGGCAGGGCTTAGATAAACTTGAAAAGTATATCCGGACCTAAATTTCTGTGATCTGGCAGATTTTTTTTTTTTGACCCAGAATTTTATTGTGCCAACAACCTGGTTTTCTTTTCTTTCTTTCTTTTTTTTTTTTTTTGGCCATGCCATGCAGCTTGCAGGATCTTAGTTCCCCGACCAGGGATTGAACCAGGGCCCATGACGGTGAAAATGCTGAGTCCTAACCACTGGACAGCCAGGGAACTCCCCTGGCAGAATTTTTTTTTTAAAGCAGAGACTCGTAAAGTGATTGTTTTCACAGTGCTCAAAACCACATTAACCCAAGGCACTGAATTAATTCACCTTGAAATGGTTAATTTTATGTTGAAGATGACCTTGGCCCAGCTGTGATGATATACAGTGGACCCCAAAAGGTAAAAGGAGGCTTGATCTGCCAAATGGGCTTTCACTGTGGTTTTGATTAACTTGGTATAGGGTTTTGGATTTTCCCATGGGAAGGAAAGTCATCCCAGGGGAACGCTTGTGTTTGTGTTTGGTGAGCCATCAGCCTCCATGTGCTGCTGTCATCGCTGTGTCCCTTCCAGAAGATTCAACCAGAGGACACTCAGTCAGTGGAAGAAACACCTATCTTTTTATTAATCCAAACTGTGCAGTTTTCCGGAGTGACCTACAGATGAGTGGTCGGCTGGGCTGGCCTGTGAATCTTCCCCAAATGGCCCCCAGGACAACCTTTTCCTGAGCCACATGGCAGAAAACAGATTCAACTATTAAACAAAGTTGCTTGTTGGGTCACAGATTATACAAGACAAACCATGGTAAGATTAGACTCCATAAATTTGTGATAAATCAGCCCGGGCTCCAGTGAAGTTTACCTTTGTGTTGTCTGTGAAGTATTTTCTAAGCCTCTTGGGAATGTAAACGAGTGAAGGTCTTGATGAATTTAAGAACAAACTGTGAAGGCCTTGAAGCTTTGGTTGGTTGTTTATGTATAGACAGATGCTATGATCTGGGGACTTCCCTGGTGGCTAAGAATCTGCCTGCCAATGCAGAGGACACGGGTTCGAGCCCTGGTCCGGGAAGATCCCACATGCCGCGGAGCAACTAAGCCCGTGTGCCACAACTACTGAGCCTGCGCTCTAGAGTCCGTGCGCCTAGAGCCCGTGCTCTGCAACAAGAGAGGCCACCGCAGTGAGAAGCCCGCGCACCGCAACAAAGAGTAGCCCTGGCTCGCCGCAACTAGAGAAAGCCCGCGCACAGCAACGAAGCCCCAACGCAGCCAAAAATAGAAATAAATAAATAAATTTTTTTAAAAAAAGTACTGATCTGCCTCAGCCAGTCACTAGAGCAGGCCACGTAGGACTTATGCTCGGAAAGCCAAGCGGTTTGAGTTACTGCTTGTCCTTGAAATTACAAACACTATTTTAGAGGGACACACACAAACATACACACACCAGCGAGGCTGCAGCATCATCTTCTAGCAGGTGGTCCCCACTGGAAAACTTAGTCATCTCAGACTTCTCGTTTCTAGTAGGTACCCTTGGCTTGTCTATCCTGCCCCTTAAAGTCTTTGACCCTCCCGTCCTCTCCAGCCCTACAGCCAGAGCCCTGGTTGCTTTGGAGGCCCCTCTTCTGACCCTCTTGCCCCCAAAACCTAGTGACTTAAAATAACAGTAATCCTCACATTATGCATCTCCAGTGGTTTTGGGGGCCAGAGACTCAGGAGAGCCTTGGCTGGCTGGTTCTGGCCTGGGGCCCCGGGCTGCTGCAGTCAGACAGCTGAGGCTGGAGCACGGGGCTGGCCAGGCGGCTCACTTGAGAGTCACAGGGTCTCTTCATCTGGCTTTTCCACCTGGGCTCAGTAGCTCTTCCTTACAGCAAGCCTGCCTCAGGGCAGTTGTTGCGCTGTTTACATCGCCGCTTGGGGCTTCAGGCGTGGGTGTTCACCAAGCAAGGTGGAAGATGATGCTCTTTTCTGGCTCAGAAGTGACAGAGGTGAATCCTGCTATTCTGTGTTGGTAAAAGCAGTCACAAAACTCTCTCCATTCCAAGGGGAAGGGACGCGGACTCCACCTCTCAGTGGAGGAATGACAGTCACGTTATAACGGGGTGAGGGGGTGGGAGAGCTTGCTAAGGAACCGTAATCCGCTTCACCTTCTACGACACGACAGTATTCCTCTCAGTCCTCTGTGGGAAAATCTTCCGGGGCTCCTAATCCCTTCTGGAGAAGCACATTTTAAACTTTTAAAGGCCAAACAAGCTGTACCTATAAAGTCGACAAACACAGGACGGCTGGGAGCACCGAGGTTTTGTCCCCAGAGCCTTGGAGCTCCGTGGAGCCCGGAGCCTGGTGAGGACACCACTGCCCTCAGAGGGAGGGTTTGGCTGTAACCTAGACTTGCTGTGGGCCCGGAATCAGGGCCACACCCCACTGCGTTGCCTTCCTCCGAGCGCGCCTCGGCTCTCCTGGCCTCTCCTCGTCTCACTGCGCCTGCTGCCTCCGTGTCTGCCCGGGGCACCCCTGCTTAGCCCCTGATAACCGGTGCGTGTGCCCCCTCTTCTGAGGCATCTTTTGCAGTTCCCTGTACCACTCATGGACGTTTGTGAAACGTTTTTCATTTTTGTGGATTGGTGTGTTTATTGTATTAAGCTTTTTTGAGTCTATTGCAGGTTGGGACATGTCCTGTTCTCTGCATCCCCACCTGGGGACTGAATAGCTGTTGTTAGGTGATAATTTCCAAAGTAGTCTCTGCCTTTTTAGTTCATTGAGTAGGCCAAGTTTCACAGTTCTGCAAATTGCTGGCAACACTACCCAGTGTCTGAAAATTCCTTAGTAGATTTTTTAAGCTGTAGTGTTTTATTTGATTTCTTATTCTGAAAAATTGTTCTAGTCTGTATTAACAGTTGTTTTACTTGTTGTCATTTTTAAGCAGTTCGTGTGTTTCTTCCAGTCATGTGAAAAAGGAGCAGAAAGTGAAACATTCCCCAGCTCAGTTTATATTCTGAAAAAACACAACCAAAAATCTAAACCGACACCTTGAAGCCTCACCAGCTTAAAGCAGGGGAGCTGTCCCCTCCGTATTCTGACATCCTAACAAGGACTCATCTTCTGTCTTTTTCTGTATAGATTTTGACTACACCATAAGTTCCTGGAGACAGGGACTTCATTATGTTAACCATTCAGCGTCAAAAACAGTGCTTGTTACCTAGGAAACCCTCAAATAATTATTGAATGACTAATTGAATGGGCAGAGAATTATGGAGAGTGAAGTGAAATGGTCATTCTTTTCTTCCCCTAAATTTTATTTATTTATTTATTTATTTATATATTTGGCTTCATCGGGTCTTAGTTGTGGCAGGTGGGATCTTTCGTTGCAGTGCCCGGGCTCTTCGTTGCAGTGTGCGGGCTTCTCTCTGATTGTGGCGTGCGAGCTCCAGAGTGCATGGGTTCAGTAGTTGCAGCATGCGAGCTCAGTAGTTTTGGTGCTACGGCTTAGTTGCCCCACGGCATGTGGGATCTTAGTTCCCCGACCAGGGATTGAACCCTCGTCCCCTACATTGGGAGGTGGATTCTTAACCACTGGACCACCAGGGAAGTACATCATTCTTTTACTATTTACCTTTCAACCTGGAAAACGCCACCCATGGAAGGTGGAACTGGGAAAGCTCGTTTTATGAGGGAAGTGTCTAGGATCAGTTAGGGTTTCAAAGGAGCCATCACGTGGAGAGCCCTTGGTCATGGGGTGGCAGTATACAAAATAATGGAAAGCCGGGAAATCCTAGGAATATAATTGATAAATGAAGAAGTGCACATCAGTGTATTGTGAGCTATGCCTCATCTCTGCAGCTTCTATGTCCCATTGCTCTAGACATCACACTTGCCTCGTATGATCATATGCCTCACATGATAGGCTCTTTTGTGGATGGTTCCTTGAGGGTCAGGACTAGGTTTCGTTCACTGGGCCTGATTCAGGGCCTGGCCAATGGCCGGCACTCAAGGCTTGGTTGTTGAATTGAAACCTAGTTGTTGGCCTGCAGGGGGCTGTTGAAGGGCAGGGTGGGTGTGGTGGGTGTATCTGTGCTTAGACTGGGATACAGTGCACAGCCCACTAGAAGCACTCTTAGAGGCCCTCTCCCCAAATCCCAGACCATGAGGTTAAGTGAGCAGACTAGCTTGCACAGACATCCAGCGACAGGGCAAACTTTGGACTCTGAGCTCCTAATTCCCAATTTCTGTCCTTGTTTGCTCTTGTTTGTATTTTTTTCTATTACCTTTAAAAAATATTAAGTGAAGTGAAACTGTGACAGTGAAACAGAGCGCTCAGAAATAAACCCATGCATATATGATCAATTAATTTATGACAGAGGAGGCAAGAATATACAATGGGGAAAGGACAGTCTCCTCAATAAATGGTGTTGGGAAAATTGGACAGCTACATGCAAAAGAATGAAACTGGACCCCAGTCTTACACAATACACAAATATCAACTCAAAAATATTTAGATCCTTGATAACTATAAAGGAACATATTAACATATATGTAAGTTTAAGCAACATGATATTATGAACATCCTTGAATCCATTATTCTGTGCAAGACTTAGATGAATAGCAACTTTCGTCTTCCCCTAGTGGCTTCCTGCCTTATAACTATTCTTCTCACTCTTCTGAATTTTGTATTTAACATTCTCTTGTCTTAGCTAATAAGAAAGAAAGCCTTGCTATTTGGTTTAAAATACAGACACACACACACACGCACACTGTGCGTGTGTGTGTGTGTATCTAAATAACAGTTCAGGATTGCTGGGTTTTGAGCATCCTAGGTAGTCCCCTTGGACTTGCTTCCCCTCCCCCACCATCATTCTATTTCTGGGGCCACTCATGTTGTTGTACATAGCTGTGGACCATCCATGTTTTCTTCATTCTCTTGTGCTATTTCCCGTTTGGGACCCTCAGGATTTGGGATGACCCCACCCCCACCCCCCAAGCCAAGGGCTCCAGTTAACTCTAATTTTAACTTTTCACAAGCTGTCATTAAGCTTGCCCATGTTGCTTGGCTTATGGGAAGCTTTTAGTCATTTTCTAATTTAATGCTAGTTAGACATCCTTAGCCTTAGAAATTTGTAGTGAATATTTCCTATTAAGATTGTTGGGATTAATGCAAGATACAAGTTAGACCATTTTGCAGTAGTATTTTAGTGCTTTCAACTCAATCCAGTCAGAGGACTATCCAGAAGGAAGCCTTCATGCTACCGGCACCCTTGGCGGGTGCGGCCGTGGTCAGCGTATTGGGGTTAGGGGCATGTGAACAGGCTCCTTGGAAGGGTTAAAATAGTGTCTTTTCATGTTGATCTTCTCTGGTCAAGTTATGACTTTCCTTTTCCTAGATAATACACTACTCAGTTTCTAGTTAATCCCTTCTGAACATCCCACTGTGTTCTGGATTAAAGATTCAGTGTAGGATTACTTATTGCTGGTGGGAATGGAAAATGGGACTGCCATTACGTATGCCTCCATATCGTTTTCCATGGTGGCTACACCAATTTACATTCCCACCAGAAGTGTAGGAGAGTCCCTTTTTCTCCACATCTTCACCAACATTTCTTGTTTCTGGTCTTTTTGGTGATGGCCATTCTGACATGTGTGGGGTGTTGTATCATTGTGGTTTTGATTTTCGTTTCTCTGATGATTGGCGGTGTTGAGCATCTTTTCATGTGCCTGTTGGCTATCTGTGTATCTTCTTGGGGGACTCTTTTTTTTCCTGATATTGAGTTGTAAAGCTTATTATATATTTTGAATATTAAAAAAAAGATTCAGTCAAACTACTTAAAAGGTGTAAACTAATGGGCCAAAGACCTTAACAGACCTTAACAGACATCTCACCAAAGAAGATATACAGATGGCAAATAAACACATGAAAAGACACTCAACATTACATGACGAGAGAAATACAAATTAAAATGAGGTGCCATTACACATCTATTAGAATGAATGAAATCCAGAATTCTGTTATCGCCAAAAGCTGAAAGGCAGGTGGTGCAACAGTAACTCTGGTGGGATGCAAAATGGCACAGCCACTTCCAAAGACGGTTTCGCAGTTTCTTACAAAGCGAAGCTTACTCCTACCACACAATCCAGCAATCACGCTCCTTGGTGTTTACCCAGAGTAGTTGAAAACTAATGTCCAGGAACTTCCCTGGTGGCCAGTGGCTAAGACTCCACGCTCCCAATGCAGGGCGTCTGGGTTCGATCCCTGGTCAGGGAACTAGATCCCACATGCCGTAACTAAGAGTTCGCATGCCGCAGTTAAGACCTGGTGCAGAGGAACGAAGGATGGGAGGGAGGGAGGAAGGAGGAAAACTAATGTCCACACAAAAAGATTTCTGGGTTGGGTCGAGTGGGGCAAATGTTATAAAATACTTACATTTTAAAAATTAAAACACGTGTTTGCACACATACACAGAAAACGCTCCCAGTCAAATGTGTACTATTGCATATTAAACAATTCACAGGTATTAATCAGATCATCCCAACAAGCCTGTGAAGTAGACACTATTCCCATTTTATGGATTATTGACCTTAAAAATAAAACAGCCAGTTATTTTACCAGTAAAATGGATTTATTCAGCAATTGCAGAGAATTGCAATTCAGGGATGGAATAGCAAAGACTATAGGCAAGTCCAGAAAACAAAGGAGAGGAACATTATAGAGAAAAATGAAGTTGGGGTAGGGGGGTTGCTTAGAAGGAATGTCCATCAGAGGAAGGCGAGAGTTCAGGGTGGTGATGGCTTCCCATTGCCTGGGCTCGCTGCTGGATAAGGAGAAATCTTCTTTCCTCCTGCTGGCAATACAAGGTCCCTCTCTTCCTGTTGGGATGTGTAATTGATGCCTAGTGCTGGTGCTCGAGAGCTCCCCCTTCTGGCCTCCTGACTCCATTTTAAATGTGGTTTCCTTTATTCGGTTTCACAGGATAAATAGAGGTTCCTGGAGGTTAAGAAATTTGCCCAAGGTCCGAAGTTAATGAATGGCAGAACAGAGCACTGAATATAAGTCTCTCTAGTGTCAAATCAGTTTATCTGTGTTCTTGACCCTAGAAGTGATGTTAAAATGTCTTCCCATGTCAGCTGGCCACACCCATGTCCCCCGTGGTCTTGGCTGGCATAGAAGGCACGGCACAAGTAGGGAATACCTGGTTGCTAGAATGTTTCACTAAGGAAAACAAGTGCTCTAAGGTTTCTGGAGTGTGTGTGTGTTTCTTTGCAGGGTATAGCCAGTTTGTTGTGTGTCCCAGAATAAACTGTCACCGATAACCATCTTGAGCAGGGGACAGGTTTTTTGTTTTTGTTTTCTTTTCCAAAAACAGCCTGCTGTATATGCCACATCGATTACCTGGGAGTGAAACTGCTTCCAGTTAACTTATGTGTTACGTCTCTAGTGTATACAAAGTGGGTCCTTGCGTCCCCCAGCCTGTTTGTGGTTGATGTACCTTGAAGTGCAGATGTTTAGATTCAAAGGTTATATTTCATTACCGCCAAATGTGGCATTTCCAGGATTACCTTGTACACTTTATAAAGATTCTTAAGCGTGTTGATGTAGGGCTTTCAAAAATCCTGAGATTGGTCTGAGCAGAGCAGATTCAGGATACAAATCAGGTAGTGCCTCTGGCTAGTTGTGTTGGGGGCTCCATGCGCCTTACTTGCACTTCTTAGCGTTGCGTGCAGTGGTCTTCATCATTTTCCTGGGCCCACCTTTCCCACCTTATTTCTGGTTGCTCCTCTCGAGCCTCTGGCCTTCCTTCTGTGTTACAGCCCACTGTGCACTGAATCAATACTCTGCACCCTGCCAGACGCTCTACCGGTCTCACCCCCGCTCAGTTCCTTCCTTCCTCTCTCCGTTACTTATTGCTTGTTTACGGTGACTGGCACGTGGTGGCTCTCCGTAAATATCTGCAGCATGAATATCAAATGAAGAGATTATCGTGAGATCGAGGGCAGTCTTTATCCTCCCGCGCCCCTGCGGCTGCACCGACCCCGATTTACGCACTTGTTCACTTTGCCAGCGAGAGCGAGCTCTCGACTGTAGGTGTTTCAGGTCTTGGTCTGTTTTGCCGGGACCTGGCACCTGGGAAGATGGGCCCAGCCTCAGCAGAATGACTGAAGCTCTTAAACGTTTGTGTGCATCTTGCCGCTTGTTCTTTGCCTGGCTTTGTCCCTGGCTTGGAGCTCATCAGGGAACCTGGTCAGGTGACATTTCCTGACGTTCATGTCCAGGTTACAGCAAAGAACAGCGCCTAACCTGCTGCTCGAGCCTGATCACTGCAGGACCAGTTGGGAGTTAAAACGTCTGCCGGTCTGGAGAGCTGCTGAAGGAAGTTGATGAGGCTTTGAGAGGTGGACTGAGCAAGGCAGCTTTCCAGACTCTCCAGCCCACTTCCACATGCTGAACTGTCTTTTGGATGCCTCCACTTGAGACAGACACTGCCATCCGGGAGGGGCTGGCTAGTCTCCCCCCAGGAGCTGTGCCAGAGGGCCCACTGCAGACCTCTTTGGTCTCAGGGTACCTGGGCAAGCTGCAGCTGCCAGAATGCTTTTGAAAGGGGGGTTTTGGTGTTTCTACTGGCAAAGTGACCCAGACACTCCTGTTTCTCCTTTGACAGAGTGATCAGCAGCTGGACTGTGCCTTGGACTTGATGAGGCGCCTGCCTCCACAGCAGATCGAGAAAAACCTCAGCGACCTGATAGACCTGGTATGTGCCTTGTTCGTATGGTTTTCTTTGGGGCTGGGGCTCGTACTAGATTGCTTTTGTGTACCCTTTTCCACACACAATTCAGATCACACGAGAAACCTCCTCTGTCTCCAACTAGACATCACCACTGGGTTATGAGATTCCTCCAGAGAGGAGATGGGTTTCCTATGATTGTCATTCTTTCAGTGCCACCTATGTAAATCGAGCCCAAGACAGGAGCTCTAAAGTGGATACTGCCTGTTCCTTTCCCCCAGCTGCCTTCTTTTCACTCTTAGAAGCTTACCTTTAGGCCTAGGGAAGAAGAGGCCCCACAAATCCAGCAGGTGTTCAGCAGTGCCTGGTTCCAGGCTTTACTAGTCTCTTTGCCATTGTGGAAGTTTCTCCAGCCAAAGCAGTACAAAAATCTAGCCTCTCAAATGCTTTGGTGGCTTCACTTCTATTTTGAAATGGCATAAAACACAAAAATGGGCTTTTAAAGAGCTCATCACATCTACTTTTTAAAATATTTATTTGTTTATTCATGCATATATATGGAATGATTGGTCTCAAAATGATGCCAGAGATTAACCGGCACCGTAATATTGCTCGAAAATGTTCAGAGTATTCAAAACACCTGCAAAGCTATGGTAAGTAACGAAAAGTAAAACACAGTCAGGCCCCAAGAGCCAGCCGAGTTAGTAGATCATTTGGCCGGTGAGTTCTGGCTCCGGGTCAGAACCTGAGCCCTCCCAGGTCGTCCTCTGTTCTTTTCACTGTGTTCCCCATCTTCTTGGATGTAATTATCAATTGCCAAGCATTGCTCATCCACTAGATGTCTTTTAAAATAGTAGCTTGAAAACTTGTTCATATGCTGTGTGATACATTTAGTTCCGTTGTATGCTTTCAGAACAGTTTTACTAGGGGAAAACGTGACTGCAGGAGACTCATGTCATTCACAGGTAACTCTCCCCGCAGCAGTCTGCAGGGTCCGTTGTGCAACTCTTTGTGTATTTATAGAGACACAGACTCCCAATGAGAGGCAGCTCATTGAACAGAGTCGAGCCTGTGGATGGAGTTGTCAACTTGCTTGCTTTTCCATGTAATAATTCAGGAAATGAGGTGGAGGAGGTTTCTCAAGGTACATAGCCCTGATGAGAAAGCCAGCTACAGGTGCTTGTGATGGAAGCACCAAAGCTACTTGCCCAGCAGTTTTAGATGACTGTTAAAGAACAGAATGATGAATTGTGATGCGAGCGAACCCACCATATGCCCGGAATGGTGTGAGGGGGGGGAGTGGCGGGAAATGCCACACCCAGAGCCCCGGGGCAGGGGGTGGGGGGGGCGATGTAGATGGCTGAAGTGGCCTTGATGTAAAGAAGAGGTCAGGCCGGCAGGCGCTTTGCTCCTGTCACTTCTTGCCCTGTGGGGTCTGATGCTCTGTGGCTTGTTCTCAGATTTTTCTGGGGGTGCCGTATGTACATTTGGAGCTTTATGTGAAAGATCCTAATTTTTAAACATTGGCTCAAACATTGGATGGTCGTGTGAAATGTGAGTCAGAGGAGCGGTCTCTGTTGGGAAATGATGGAACATAAAGTTGGATGGGTAGGAGGTATCCTTGGAAGTCGGCAGGAGGGCTTGGATTTGATGTGGAATTGTTGCCGTCAGCCCACATCCTGCACTTTGGACACGGTGTGTTGTGCTAAGCGTTTTCCTCGCGCTTTAGCTCTCATTTAACTCTCAGCAATCCTGTCAGGTAGCACCGCCAGACGCAGCCTCGGAAGTGCGGTGTGGCTTGTTTTTCTTGGTTGGAGAGTTTTGGTTGAGCAAATGCGGAAGTGGGTGGGTAGAAGCCGTGGGTGGATCAGGTCCCTGACCTGGTCAGCTGCAGAGGCTGACGCTGCGTTCCCACTGAGCGTGACAGTGTGCCCAGCTGCGTTTAAATTCAGTTATTACTGTACTTTAGAAATAGACCAAGAATAGAAGTAAGAGATGAGCAAATTTTTCTCAGTAGAGTCTTCTTGGTGTTTCACAGGCTATTTTGTTCTTATGGCAACTGAAGTGTCTTCCTATAGCTGTGTTGCTTCTCTGTGACTCGCTCGTCACTGTTGCAGAGATGTGTGTGTAGCTCCTTCTGTGGAAACCTGGTCAGCTGGTATACCAATTGCTGTCTATACCAATTTTACTTGGGCTCAGCAGGGAAATTACAGCATTGATGGTGAATGAAAGAGCCGTGTCAAGAGCCGTCCTTCACCTTGGCCAGATAGTACTGGGTGAGAGAATCGTCCTGAGGGTTTAGTTTGCAGGAGGACACTTAGACCCAGGTTGACATCCCACACTGTATCTGTCCCTGATGTGCGATGTGTAGTATGTGACGTCCCAGAGATGACTGTCAGAGTGCGCTGTTTTCCCACTTGTAACATTGTCATCTGTAGAATGTGACTGGAGAGGGGGTAGAGGCAGATGTCGGTTGTGGGGTCGGCAGCTACCGTTTGTTGAACACCTGCTGTGTTCTCTGGACTGAGCTGGATGCTGCTGTTTGTGTTACTTATCATTTCATCTAGTTTTCACAGTACCCCTCTAATGCACATAAGACCGCTGCACCTTTATTGGATGACGTAGACTCTGAGGAAGAAGCAGGGTGGTACTCTGGCCAACCAAGCAGCACCGGGAATCCTCCTGCCAGGATAACTGCTGGGTACCTTTAGGTCGAATCACTTACACTCCGAGCAGCAGATTAAATATGGTGTGTCTCCCTCATCTGTCTGTCTTTCCTGTTTGGGGGGGAAATGTTAAATAATTTAATTCATTTCTAATCTGAAATATTTTAAACATAGATGTATTATGGAAAATAATTTAAAGTTCACATAATTAAAAGAAAACCAGAGACTTGAAAGACGTTCCCTACTTTGAGCGGGGCCACTCAGACTGCGCAGTTCGCCCTGGTCCGCTGCTTCCTGGAGAGCCTGGGAGGCACCGACTTGCCCTCGCCAGGTTGTGCAGGACCCGCCTTGAGCCCCATCTACCTCCAGAGGCTGAGCAAGAGGCCGTGATGGACTCCCATCATCCAGGATGAGCTGGGGAGTTGGTATTCTCATTAATTTTTTAATTTGAAGTGTGATGAGTTTCGAAATGGAAGTGGAGCCTGACTTTTCACTGAATTAGGGTCTGGTAAGGCATGGCCTCGTTAAAGCTATACTGACGTGCTTCAAACGCCGTTTGAGGCCCCCGCTATGCACTGTAACGCATAAGGAGCATTTGGGTTGGTTTCGTAGTCCTGGAAATTACTCCTTTGAATGTTTTTCTTCCATCTTCCCTGGGAATGACTGGTTTTCGTTTTGTTCTGTTTTTTGCTGTTGTTTCTTTTTAACTGGATTTGCAAAATTCTTTCTTTCCTGCAAGAGTCCGTTGGTGCTGAGTGTCCCGCTGTGGCTCTGAAGTTCACTTGTAGTTTTAGTTCCTTCCCAAAGCTGTAATTTTAGAAAACTCGCCCTGTCACGGGTCTCCTAGAAGCAGTGCATCCGGGCCTTTGTTCCGTGTAATCTGGGATCAGTCAGACGTTTTCAGAGCGGCTAACGCGCTGGCCCGGTGCACAGCACTGCGGTCACTCCTCCCGTGCTCACCTGCCACAAGTAATGACGGGGAGGTGGAGGTTGTATTTCTAAGACTGACGAGAACGTCCGGATTTGCCAGCAAACCCCACGAAGGGAACGGCCTCGCTTGGATGTCGGCGCCAGAGAAAATGTGGGGAACTTATCCAGTCCACCAGTGGTCCAATTACAGGGGAGTGTTCAAGAGAAATGTGGCGTGTGCTTGGCAGCTAGGCCGAGGCAGCCCGATTATCAGGCCAGATCGGTTTTCTTTTCTCTTCTTTCCACTGGCAGAGCTTTCGCTGCTTGGAATTATGATGCCTGCTCTGGTTGGTGGGAAATGACCTTCCTTTGCAAGATGGCCAAAACATCATTTTATTACATATTAATCCCATTGTGCTAGAGTGAAGCCAGCCGAAATCCGTTGTTAAGCTGTTTCAGAAATACCCACAGGTCCGTGTGGGCCAAGAATCATATGGCGTTCAGATGCTCCCTCGGCTTCCTAAACTTTCACCTTCTATGGCTTTACCTGCACACTGGCAGCAAGAGCCAGAACTTCTCCGCTGGGGTGTATTTTGAGCCCTGAGCTGAGGAAGGAGTTTGTTTCTGCAAATTGGCACCCAGCAGGCCGCCGTCCTTTACCTTTTTAAGAGCAAACCAAAAATAGACCTAAATCTGTTTTACCAAGTGGAAGAGTCTTCGCTTGCAAATGTTGGTCACTTCATTTTTATTTATTTATTTATTTTTTTTTTTTACTATCTTAACCTGAGTTTTGGCAACTCAGGTTAAGTTTGTTTGTTTGTTTTTTTAATTTTGGCTGTGTTGGGTCTTCGTTTCTGTGCGAAGGCTTCCTCCAGTTGCGGCAAGCGGGGGCCACTCTTCATCGCGGTGCGTGGGCCTCTCACTGTCGTGGCCTCTCTTGTTGCGGAGCACAGGCTCCAGAGCGCAGGCTCAGTAGTTGTGGCTCACGGGCCTAGTTGCTCCGCGGCATGTGAGATCCTCCCAGACCAGGGCTCGAACCCGTGTCCCCTGCATTGGCAGGCAGATTCTCAACCACTGCACCACCAGGGAAGCCCTCAGTCACTTCATTTTTTAATTCCTTCTCTCTACTTTGCTTATAGCCACCCGAAGATCCAGCTCTTGGGTGTCCCCCAGCGAGAGGGAAAGCACCCAGGCCATCCCGCCAGGCCTGTGGGTTAGTGGTGGAAGAGCCATTCTGATGCTCTGACCAGGGAGTTGAGAACTTGATCGGTTTTCATTTCAGCATAGTTCTTTTTAGCGAGCAGAATTGCCTTCCAGAAATAGAAAGGGCCAGCCTCAGCAGTGCCTGTACTTTGAACAGCTCACAGAAACTGTCCACCTGTAGGTAGTGCAAGGTCCGCAGGGAGATTACCACTTGACAGACTAGAAGGCTGGCGTGCACGGGGCGCACCTAGACGTGGGGGATCCTGAACCAGTGAGTGGAGACCTCCAGCTGGTGCTGCCAAGACCTGCTCTCCGTGCGGGAATTAGCCCGTGGAGCCAGGCTCACACTCCTTTGTGACTGAAATTGAGGCTGATGTTATTACTTAACAGTCATTAATATCATTGATTATCTGTCTCATCTCTGCTAAGCATTGTTAGTTTCCAGTCCCTAATAGCTGAACCTAGGAAATCTGGAACTGATTTTCCCAGTGATAGCTGTGTGGGGTAAAACTCACAACTCAAACTCAGCTCTGTCCCCAGAGGTTGAAGATGTGCCGGGCCCAGGGACCTTAAGGCCAGACGTGATCTGGTTCATCTGTGGTCAAGAGGGACCAGGCCCGTATTTTCTTCTTGCCTGGCTTCCCAGTTACCGTCACTGTTTAAAATAGTCTCGTACCAGCATGTTTTCCTCCTTTGTTTCAAAGACAGCATTTAAAATGTCTTCTTTCTGAAGAGGTCTTAGACTAAATAGGCGAAAAGTGAGTGGATTCAGTTAACACTTACTGAGCACCTCCTATGAATCCGACACGGTGCCCGACCCGGGAAGAAGTGCAGCCTTTCTTCCTCATCTTCTCTTCCACAGGGAAAAAAAAATGCTGGGATCCTAGAGCTTGATCCGTGATAAAAATGACCTTGGCCGGATCCTCTCAGCCCTTGGGTCTGGACCAGCTAATCAGCTCTGAGGACAACTGTCAGGAGTTGCAGAACTGAGTTATTCTTCCTACAAGCGTTTAACATCTCCCTGTGCCAGACACCATTCTGGGTGCCGGGGGTACGAGATGAAAGGCCTGGCTCCGCAGAGCTGATGTTTAGTGGGGAATTCAGGCAAGATTTTCTGGAAGGCGGGAGGCTTGGCCACGCCAGCTTTGCACGCTGTACCTCCGTCACAGATCACAGCAGGCGTGATTATTTGTCTTCACTTCTGCGTAGAAGTAGTCTCGGCTCTCCGGTGAGTTTCGCCCTCCCTTCTGCCTCCTTGCTGGCCACCTTCCGCCTGGCCTCTTACTGTTTCTCAGATTCTTTTCCCAAAGCATTCCTGACAAAGTGTTCCTGACAAGAGCAAACACTTATCTTTGGAGTTTTGAGGGCAAAGCCAAAAGTGGCTGCCTCTAGCAGAGAATTTTATGTTTTGTCTTTTTAAAAAAGAATTGCATCCCAGTTCATAACATGCCCACATGCAGGACATTTTAACATAAAAAGAACGCTTTCTTCACCGAAGCCTTGAGTCCAGTTGGCTCTCCAGGAAGTACGGCACTGCATCCCAATGCCCTGGTGCTCTGGGACCTTGTTGGAGATGCTCAGCCGGGCTTTGTGACCGGGCCTGCCCACAGTGTTTCGTTTCCCTGCTGTCGGCCCCTGGGAGCCGAGGGGAGAGGGGCTCCCGACCCTGGGGCCAGGGCTCAGTAGGCCCGCCAGGCCCAGGCGAGCACCTGGGCAAGTTGCCTGTGGGTTTCTGTTGGAGGTGGGAGCACTTGGCTTCCACTCTTGCATCTGTGGTGAGGTCTACAGGGAACTGTTCTCCCCCGGGCCAGATGTTGTCTTTGGAGCAGGCGCAGGGGAATGGATGGAAGAGTCGGTAATTATGCAGGGACCCCTGAAAACAGTCTGTCGCACTGATGTTTCTGAGCTCGTTCTGAGCTTTCCTACAGGCAACTGTGCTGCAGTTTCGGTTTTACAGGGCGAAAAAGCATTCCAGCCAAGGGCCCCCAGCAGTATTTTAATGAACTCCATCCCTTGGAAAGTTGTGGTGAGCCTTTTCATGCAAACGTTTTGCTCTTTGAATGGACTGCAGCTGTAGTGACTAAAGCAAGGCCGAGGGAGAAAGCGGACCCCGGACTCAGGGTGCTGGACCGGCCCTCTGTTCCCCACCCAGGGTGTCTCTGCGGAGGGAGGTGGCCTTTCACGACCCCAGCCTGTTGCTGAGGCGAGGACTCTGCCACCTGATGGTGATTTATGTCAAGGTGGAGCTAGGCAGCCCTTCTAAACTAGGACTAAATGTCATGATTTGCTTAGAAAGAGGAAACGGGGCTTCCTGGGGGGCCCTCACCCGACCCCCGCCCCATAGATATGGCCGGAAGTTATTTGAAATTCTGATGAGTTCTGTTATATGCAGAATAACAGACCCTCATTTGATCCAGTTAAGGAGGACGTGAATTGCCTCCTGAGCATGCAGTCCAGACCTGTTAAAACTTGAAACAGAATGAATAAAGGAGCAGAGTACAGGGTCATTTGCTTTCTTGTGTGTGTGTGTTCCTCAGGGAGCAGGGGCGGCTTTGCTCCCGGAGACTCTCCTGAGCATTCTAGAACCGTCGAAGCAGATTTCCCACTACGGCTGTGGGCTTGAAATTCTCCAGAGCTAGGTAATTTGAAAGTTAGTTGTCTCCCATCCCCTTTAATGTCAGCCACCCAGCGGTATGCTTTTGTTATTTCTCATAGGATATTATAGAGTTCAAAATAAAAATTATTTTTTGTTGGGTCTCAGATTTAGAATTTGCTTCTCCCCTCTTTTCATTCTTCATAAAATCTTTTTCAATGGATGACATAGGAAAATAAATGGCTTTTCATGGAGATCCATCAGATGTCAGAAGCGCTGATATATATGGTCCTCGTTATTAATACATTTCATCCATTACCTTGTTTAATCTCCACGGCCGCTCTGTGAAGCGAGTGGCGGGGGGGGGGGGTGTCCCCTTTTATAGATGAAACTGAGAATGCCCCAGCACCCGATGAGTCCCATACCTGCTCCGTGACCGAGAGGAGAGTGTTGTCTGTTGAATTGCTGTCTTTAAAAATGAAAACATTACAGTATGTCATTTCTCATAGGTCCTGCTAGGGCCAGACTGTCTTCTAAGGTGAAACTATAAAAGACATTTGTGATGGGGGCAGGGTAGGCACCGTGGAACTTGTTAGGTACCTCAGGAGAAAAGACGTGTAGAATCTCTCTTCTGTCTCTCCTGGTATGAAGCCCCTTCAGAGTTTGATGAGCAAAGAAAGTGCTGCCGATTCTGCCTGGCCTGGCTGTTGGAGCAGTTGTGCCGAGGTGACTACCTCCACCCCCAAAACACACACACACACACACACACACGGTGTGCACTGTGTGTGTTGGGGGGTGGCGTGCTCCTTACAAAAGCATGTTGCACAAACCCAAGTAGTATGTCCCTATCTCTTCTTTCAGTTGATTAAGCCAGTCTAAAAATTTTAGGAAAAGCAAGTTCTTGCACTGCAGGATCTAAAGGGATGGGTCCGGAAAGTGACTGCTTTTAAATCGACTGTACCAAAGTCAGCATACACACCAGCATAAACCGGTTAGAATATCTAAGGTGCCAGGGGATGGGAGGGCAAAATCCCACTTGTAACAGCAGAACAACATGCCACCTAGGAACAGGCTTCCCACAAGGCAGGTCGGCCGTGCGTGAAGAGCCTGCACAGGTCGGAAGCAAGGGCAGAGCGGATGCGGTCCAAGAGCTCAGAAACAGGCCCCGGGATGTAAGAACTTAGCGTGTATTACAAGTGACAGTCACAGTTCAATGCGAGAAAAGAATTGATTCTTCAGTAAAATTGCTGGGACAGCTAATAGTTTTGAAGGAAAACAAGCTGAATACCTATTGCACGGCATGTACTCATACTCCTGATGGATTAAGGAACTAATATTAAACGAACATGAAAGAATCAGAGGGAAAACGTCAGTGATGTTTGATGTTGAGATGGGGGGGAGCCTTTATAAGGCGTAACAGCTAATGCCAACGTGATGGCTTTGAAATATGCAAATTTAACTTAAAAGTTTAATTTAAAAAAACCTTAAAAGGCAAAGAACAAACTCTGAAAAATAGTTGTAGCCTCTGGCGAAGACTGTATCTCCTTAAATCTTCAGCAAACACCTTCCGAGGTTGTTGCTGTCATCCGTCCCTACTAGGCGGAAGCAACAGCAGGGCCTTCGGCAGCTTGTCCAGGGTCACCAGGTAGTGGTGAAGGAGCCAAGCTGTGAACCCAAGCAGCCCAGGGCCCTCAGCCGCTGTGCACTGTTGCCTCCACTAATGAGAAAAGTAGGAATACTGTGGGGGGCAGAGCGAAGATGTACGGGGGGGCCGTGCAAAGGCCTAATCCACAAACGAAACAAGATAGGCTGGCTGGGAGAGTCTCCTTCACTGCTGACCCGTTTCTGCTCAGTGGATGGATTCTATTTCCTCCTGGATGCAACTTACACTTTTCCCCACTTCCATGAAATTGGTCAGCTCACCTTGGTGTTGAGTCTCTTGAGGAACAAGGACAGCAAACAATTGAGGAAACCTGGCGCATTCTAATTACCTTCTAGGAGCTTCTCCTCCAGATTGTCATGTTAAAGCTTCTGAGAAGTCCTGCAGTTAGCAAAGGAAAAGGGAGAAAAGAACCCATTTTCCTTTAACTCGGCATTTCTCTAACTCACTTTCATGCAATCCACTTTGGAAAACACTGGTTTCCTGGAAAGGTTCATAACCTACACGTCAGATGACCTGGATTCTAGATCCTTTTGGGCAGTGGTCCTAAGTGTGATGTTTAAATTTTCATAACTGTTTGGTAAAGTGTCATGGAAAGAAACAGCTTTTCTTGTTGCTTTTTTCAAATAGAGAACTAATTCCTTCAATAGGAGAGAGAAAGCGCTGCGTACATTAAGCAAGTCTTATTGGAAGCCAGGAGGCCTGGGTTGTGGCTTTGGGTGCCACCAGCTTGCTCTGTGACCAGCAGGTGTCTCTGGGTCTCCGGCTCCTCCTCTGTGAAGTGAGGGCCAGATGGTCTCAGGCCCAGAATCTGACTTCTGTTGCCCAGCACTAAAAAACATCACCATGGATACCCTGTGTCGATGTCACTACTTTCAGGGTCCCCTTTTGCTGGCAGAAGAGGCATCGATTTCTCTCGGGTCTCTGAGAACATAACCTGCCCCGAAGGGTAACTCTGGGGAGAAAGGCGAGCAGGTGGGGCCCCTGGCACCCCCCCTCCCCGCCCCTCTGGTCAGGCAGAGCGAGGCGGACCCAGCTTGAATCCCTCCTCGGCCGCCTTCCAGCTTTGAGGGGCAGGTCACCTCACCTCCCAGAGTTGCCTCCAGTACACAAGATTGGCATAAGAAACCTGCGTTCCCGGGGCAGTGAGGGCTTGGGAGTGTGTATGAAGTGCTAACGTGTGCAGGAAAGACAGGTGCTTAAAAAAATGCTCACTGATGCTTTTACTACCTTCACTGGCTTCCTAGGACCTGTTGGCTTAACCCCCCGGGTTCTGCCTGCCTAGGGGCTGTGCCCTGACGTTCCAAGCAGCCTTCCTGGCTGTTTTCACAGGTGGACACAGCCCCGGCTTTGACTTGACGTGGGGTGGGGTGTTATGACCCAGCTTACCATTGTAAGGACTTGATTGGTTTCACCTGGAAGGGAGGCGGTGACGAGGCCCTCCATTGTAGATGGGCTTGAACACCCACCGCTCCCTCACCCGCCACCTTTCCTGAGTTCTCAAGTTGGGATCCCCGCACGGAAAGCTGGGAAACGCTGTTGCCCACCACTCCAGAGCCGTTGGAAGGGGCCAGAGTCAGACTGTGGCTGACAGGCTTCGTGACTAGTAATAAGGCCTGTCGTTCCACAGAGGCGGGGGTAATCTGAGAGCACACTTCTTGGTCTGCCCTGGCGGGGCGTGGGTCTCTTCCGCTCCCCTTGCTCATTGCTTGGGCGGCCACTCTTCTCACTGCTCCAGGTACTCGGATGGTCTTACGAGGTGGAGAGGGGTTTTAAGGTTGATCTCAATGTCCAAGGACAAGCCAGCTGGCATTGTCACCTGCCAGGTCATTTGACCTCATGACCTTCACTCCAGCCATCCAGGGGTGCCACCCAGGTACCCCCCTGTATATCATCCAGTACAGGCCAGCTGCGAGCTCTGAGTCCCCAGGATCCCTTTCTCTGTTATCCAGTGTCGTGCTTTCTCACGCCTTCACTTGCATTCACTTTACACTTGCACCTTATCAAGACTGCTCATTTCTTGTCCCTGGCTTGAACCCCCGTCTCTAGTTTTTATCCTCCTCCTCCCCGCTGCCAGTGTAACCCCCAGGCACCCCTTTTCTCCAGCTGGAGAACCCCCAAGTCCATACCTGAGGGTCTTTCATAGGCAAGCGGCAGTGGTCCTCTAGTCCATGGTTTCTGTCCCCTCTTGAGCCTCTCCTGAGTCTGCTGCTTGTGCTGGGGAAGCTATTTTAGCATCTTACCTGCTCTTGCCTGTTCGTACCCCCGGTGCGTGTGCCACCAGCCAAGGAGTGGAAGTTTGGGGGGTGGGCTGGAAGCAGAGTGCCCGTTTATTTTGCACTCTCCTTCGAAACAGATTGGTTATCTAATGGTTCCCTTCTCCCCGTCCCCCCCGCCCTTACCCTGCCATTTGCCAGGTTAAAGCAGCCTATTTTCGTATACTTGGAGATCAAGCTTCTGTAAAATTCTTGGTTAGGTGTTTTTAGGGCAACTCTTAGTCTGAGACCGGATGGCCAACATGTCTCCTAAGGAGCAGTGGGATGTGATCCAGTTGAACGCCTTGCAGTCTGAAGCCCCAGCCAAACTCTGCTCTCATCTTCATCACGTCTTAGCTGTGTGTCCTCGGAGCCTTGACTTGCCCGTCTAGGAGGTGGGCCTGACGACCCCGACCTCGAGAACTAGAGATCGTGTGTGTGAAGCTTTAGCATAGTACCTGGCTTAGAGGGGCTGCACGGGGTTCTGAGGTCATACCAGATTTGCACGAGTGCAGTGTGGTCAGTGTGCAAATGATAATAAAAACCGTGCTGGTCTCCTGGCTTGAATTGATAGCCATCAGATGCCAGAGACTGTTCTAGACGCTTTACACATTTACCACAAGGTTAGTCTTCTGTAGTCCCATTTTACAGATGAAGAAACTGAGAAACTGAATGAGTTGGTCAGAGCCTCACAGCTGATTAGTAAGTAGCAGCGTCAGGGTCCCCTGGCCCATCCAGTCAGAATCCTGCCCTTCTCCTGCCTTTCTCCTGCCTGCTGGCTCTGCCCACAGCTCCCCCAGGAACAGCTTTCTCCTTGTCACTGCGGGTCACCAGCGGACGGCTGCCTCTGAATGCAGATATTGTCACAGTAATTAGCACCAGCAAGAGTGTAGCTTTCCCCTTCCCACACTGACGGGGCGTCCTGTTCGGGTGTCTGTGGTTTAAGCCGAGATCCTGACGGAGACAGAAGCGTCCACGGTAATGCTCACATGGACCCCACCTCCAGGCAGCAGCTGCCACCACCCAGCAGCACCACCGTCCCTGTTTTTTTGTTGTTGTTGGGGGATTGGAGGCTTCCCATTGCTCGCATAAAGGAGTAAGAGCTTCAGAAAGGGTGCAGGGGTGAGGGATGATTCCGCCCTCCTCCATTTTTGGGTCAGTGGCCCTCATCAGGCCGGACACTTCTTATTCATTAGTCGGACGGTTCACGGGTGCCCCTTTGCCACATCTGTTGCTGCCTTCCTGGGCCCGTCTCACTCACAATTAAGGTTCATTAGAGACCCTGTCAATCACAACATGCACAGAACCTGCCTATGAGAGGCCTCACGAAGGGGCCGTCCAGCCTGTGGCCCCCCTTTGCACATGATTACCGACCAAACTCTGGATGTGTGGTGAGCAGGAGAAGAGGTATGAATGGCACTTGTGACACTCCAGACTTTCGGGTCCTAGCGGGCCTGTTACCTTCTATGTAATTGAAACCTTCAAGCTAAGAGCAGAATTGATGTTAGAGATGGTGGTGGTAGGAGTTATGTCAGATGGAGGCTTTGGAACAAGTATTTGACAGCAGGCTACTCAGAGGAGAGATTTGAAGCCAAATAACAGAAGAGATTTAATTATCGTTAATCTCCCTGTCCCCTCTTTCTGGAATGTACAGGCACACTTAATTACTGTTGACTGGAAGCTTAAGTAACACTCTGGGTTCAGAACAGAACCCTTTAGGAGATTTGCCCCAGGCTGAAAACGATTATCCTTCACTGGAGTGGGTTTTCCTCTCTTTCTGACTGTGTGTCAAAAACAGTTGGGAGTAGGGACGTGCACCAGGCAATGTAAGTTGCTCACCTACTACTGCCTCCCCAGCATTTTCCTCCCTGTTTCACTGAGCTTCCTGTTTCTCAGCACTGTGTGTTAGGGAAGCCACATCTCCAAGTTGTGTCACGCAGCAGGGATTGGCTTAGAGCACTTCCTGTTGATGGTGTGCTGTAATTTTGTATTATTAGCACCCAAGGGCCCTCTGGATTGGAAGCACCTGTGGGATGTAACCGTGCACATCCATATCTCCAGACCCTGCGCAGTGCCTGGCCGTGTCTTCGATGCTAAATAAATATTAGTTAACCATCCAATAAACCCGCCCATCCCCGAACTCTGCGAGGGGTGGGGGCATATTCTGCTTCCTATGCCGTGTCATCTGAGGCGGAGAGATGCAGAGAGACAAAGATGCTGTGAAGCTGAGACATAACACGGGAGACCTCAGCCCCGCGTGCCCAGGGCTGGTGGCCCTGGCAGGTGCCAGTACTCGGAAAGGCGGTAAATCATCTTGAGTCTTTTAAGACCACGGGAGTCTGAGCTAGCGGCCTCTGGGTGTGCCCTAAGTTATCCAGGTGACCTGGAGTAGGCAACTTCAGTTCTCTGTGGCTCAGTTTCCTCGTTTATACGAGGAAGCGAATGATGACTTTACCTCATTCTCAAAGAGGGCAGCTGTGAGGACTGAGAAGCGTGGCTCAGGGGCTTGGGGTGGTGTCGGGTTGCAAGTGAGCGCTCAGTATCAGTGCTAACTGCTGTGACAATGAAAAGGAAGATGCTGGCCAGCTCTCCTTGTGGCCTTGATGACAGCAGGTAGTGAGTGGAGGAGGAGTTCAGTGACAGAACAGCTTGAATTCTTGGCCTTGCCCCTTAGAGTTCAGCTGTCCTTTTAAGGTGGAGTATGCCCCTTGCCGGAGTGGTCTGCTTCTCCCAGGGGGCCCGGCCCGTGGGTGAGTGCTTCCTGATCAGGCTCTAGGAGATGCTGCCGGCTCCCCGCCGGGAAGCGGGCAGTGAGGCGGTCTCAGGCCTCCTCAGTCTTGACGCCAGCACCTCTAGTACTTAACCTCGTGGGTCTCGACAGTGAAGGCCTTAGTAAGCAGGCGTGTGACGGCGGGGGGTCCAGGAGAGAGGCAGGCCCCAGCGGCATTGGGTGCGGCTCAGACAGTTGGAGACCAGTGGAGTGCCCAAAGTGGTCACTTGGAAAGAGCGCCTCCCACCCCCATCCAGCCTGTCGGCTGAAGGTGTGTTTATCCTCATGTTAGAGCAGTCCAGTGAACACTCTTGCTGTTACCCCGCCCTAGATCACCGGCTGCCCCTGCCAGCCTCTGGACCTCCATGCCTATAGCCCCCCACCTGCCCCAGCTCGCTTTCTGCAGCCAGAGTAGCCATTCCACACGTGGTGCCAGTCATGACCCTCCGCGGCCCTTCACGGCTCCACAGTGCCATCAGGGCCGAGCCCAGACAGCGGTCTGGGTTTGAGAACTCTTGATCGGGCCCCGTCCACCCCTCCTGCCTTCCCCACGGCCCCTTTGCTCCAGCCACACTGACCTGCTCTAGGGTCTCCCAGAGGCCCCGTGGCCTGTCTTGTTGGGGCTTTGTCTGTGCCGTCCCCTTTACTGGGAACACGTCTCACACCCACCCTGCTTGTCTGGCAGCCTGCCGCTTGGGCCCCACCCCCTCCCACCTCATCACCCGGCCACGGCGCTCGCCTTTACTCTCGGCGGGAATAGCTTAATGATAGGAATCTGCCGCTGCCCACTGAGCTCTCTGAGGGCAGGGATCTCATGTCTGCTCTGTTCACCTTTGTATCCCCAGTGTGTGGCACGTGGTGGACACTCAGGGAAGGCTTGTTGGAGCCCCTGCTGAGTGCTAGGGCCTGAGCCGAAGCCCTGGGGTCAGAGCGATAAGTGCAGTGAGGTTTGTCTTCAGAGCTCGCACGGTCATGGGGCGGGAGGGGGAGCAGATACCCAGGTGGATCCACTACAAGGGTTCCCATGAGAGGAGCACAGAGTTCTGCGGAAGCACCACCGAGGGGCACCAGGCCCACCCTTGGTGGGTGGGTTCCAGGGAAGGCTCCTCGGCGTAGGTGGAGCCTGAGACAGCCTAACGGGGCGCTAGGACGGGAACCAGCCAGGCCGAGACTGAGCAGGGGCAGTGTGTTTCCGTCCCGATCACAGCCCGTGAACCGATGCCCGATGAGCCGTGGGCACTGGCTCAGGCCTTGTGGATCGCTTGCCGAAAAGCAGGTGATGGGCACATACTCCAGTTCTGCTGAGGATCAGCTGTTGGTTGCTCCTCAGACTTTGCAGGTGGGTGAGGGAAGGGACGGAGATCAATTGACTTCAAGATTAGGGCTGGGAAATGGGCCTTTTTCTTAGGTTACTCCACGTGCCCGTCTGCCTCTGGAGAAGCCCACATCAGCCCTCCCCTGGGAAGCAGTGAGCCTGCTGGCCAAGTGCTTTATGGAGCTGCCAGTGCCACCCGCCTGTATCTTGTCTGATCTCACAGAGACCTGGGACTTTCTGAATCCGATCAGTCAGGCGTTGTGTCAAGTCTGGGCACCTCCTTTGCAGCTCTGGTCAGTAACAGCTGCTGCCCCTGAGGGAACCCAAAGTAAACTCGTGACTTTCCGCTTTTCCTGAACTCTTAGATTTTGGTGGTGGAGAGGGCTGCAGAGTCTATGCCTTTGTTTCTGATCCTTGTTGCCCTTACAACTTAAGATGTGGTAGCTCTTCTTGTGACTGCTGGGAATGCTCACACAGGGTGTCCTCCAAAGTAGAGTTGAGTTACCTGTGCCCGGTGCTGCACTGAATGTCACCATGTCCCAGAAGAAGAGAGTATCAGCATGGGTGTCGGCTATTTGGGGAAAACCATTGCTTCTGCTCCCGCCCCTTAGGAGTCCAAGTGGTCCATTTGGATGGAGCAGGGGATATCATTTTTCCATTTTATTACGGATCATTTGCCCAAGTGCAGGATATTTAAGTCCACTGGAAATACTGGTGAGAGTGCTATATAATAACATGCAGAAATACAGTCCCTAGGTCTGGGCGGGGGGGGGGGGGGGGGGGGGGGGAGGGGTGCCCAGGGGTTAATTTTCCCTTGAATCATGTTTTTGCCTTAAAACTCCTTGACAGAAGAGCTTTCCTGCGTGCTGTCTGTGGGAAGCACCCTTAGGAAGGAGAAAATCCAGCCTGTCTTCTCCCACAGCCCGGTGGTCCTCTTCTGTTGCTTTAAGGGATCACCGGGACCACTGAAAGGAGGCAAGGGGACAAGACCACGTGCTTCCTTCTGGGTGAGAGTGTCAAGCACATTGGAGCTTGTTGATTACCCCATTGCTTTCCACATTCTTTCCATTCCGGAGACCACGGGGAGATTTGCGGATGCTCCACAGGCTTTGCAAATCTTCCCCTAATTAAAGGGCCTCCCAGCTGCGTGCATAGCTCTTCTGCCTCAAATCTCTGCCCTTTGGTGTTTGTGTTTAAAATTCCATCTTTCCGAAATGTTTGCCACTCAGCAAGTCTCCTTGAAAGCCCCCACTCTTGTTTGAGGGAAGTTTTTTTCCTTTTTGGCTTTTATTCTGCCTCTGTACAATTTAAGTCCCTTTGGAATTGTGTGCACGGATGCTCTTCGGTTATTTGTCGCTGTGAACCTCGTTGTCTGTATCTCACCACGGCACTGGGAGGTGGCAGCGGGTGCTGCTGGTGGCCATGCTGTTGTAACTTCTAGATGGCTGAGGACAAAAGAGCTTCGTCCTCCAGTGCTTCTGTTTAATGGGAGCCGTGCTGCAAGGCCAGGGAAGTACTTTAGAAGGAATCTGACCTAGGGAAGGATCGGGATGTGTTAGCAGGAGGCTAAGCTCTCCCCAGGTGAAGAAGATACCTGGCCCTTGTCAGCTGGAGCCAGAGGCACAATTCATCAGAAATGCACAAAGACCCCTTCCTTGGCCTCGCCCTAACAGAATTCTCCAGTAGAAGGTCTGTCTAGCGCCTGCCTTTCAGGAACTGTATGGCATCCTGTTGCTGGGGGGGGCTTGGAGAGCAGAGTTTTGTGAAATGCTCGGAGAGCTTCCGTGAAGAGGTCTGAAGAGTCTCTCTCTAAGTTAGATCCTGCCCTCTGGTTGATGAGAAATACAAGTGAGTTGGAGAGAGACTCCACTTCCCAGGACCAGAAGAGGCAGAAAGCGTTTCCTTTCTGAGGGCCGTCAGGAAGCCCTGCGAAGGCTGGCAGGCACTGGCCCTGGAGCGGGAGTGCCCAGGTCACGCCCTTAGAGCATGTCTAGTTTGGGAGACAGATTTAAACCCTTGAGCAGAGCGTGGCACACTCAGCCCGCTTTCCCCAACCTTGGAAGTCAGCCAAGCACAGGGTCAGTGAGGAGCAGCTGCGGATCCTGCCGGCTCTGGGTTGAGGCCACCCGGCAGGAGCCTCAGATCAGTGAAGAGGGGACACTCAAGTTGATAAAGATCTGTGCCATGGGGAGCAGGAAAAGCTGGGCTTCCCTTTAGGGAGTAGGACTGGGGCAGGGGCCTCTGGGTGCAGGAGCGCACTCCTGGAAAAGAGAGGGGGGGGTGGTAATTTGGCTTTTACAAATAGAGAACTTTCCTAAGAATTTTAAATTTGAATTGGAATTCAGGGGAGAAGCGCATGCAGGTCACAAGCATTCTTCTTCTTCCCCCGTCGTGGGTCATTCACGTGTGTGCACCTTGGAGAGAGGCCCAGGGCTTAGTCAGTTTGAGGTCTCACCAGGTACCTTGCTCAGTAGACATTTTGTTTTAGGAAGAACGTCACGAGCTTTTTTTTAGAATGTCACAAACTTGATGAGTTCATACAGCCATATCCTGGATGGTCGTAGAGATGATAAGTAAATAAACGAAGTCTTGTGCTATGAAACTTCGTAGGATCTTAACTGAAATGAACCTTACTGGTCATCTAGTCTAGTGGTTTTCAGACATTTTAAAAATTAGCGGAGCCCTTTTTTAATTAATTTTTTTTTTTTTGGCTGCGTTGGGTCTTCGTTGCTGTGTGCGGGCTTTCTCTAGTTGTGGTGAGCGGGGGCTACTCTTTCTTGCAGTGCGTGAGCTTCTCACTGCAGTGGCTTCTCTTGTTGCGGAGCACAGGCTTTAGGCACGTGGGCTCAGTAGTTGTGGCTCGCGGGCTCTAGAGCACAGGCTCAGTAGTTGTGGCACACGGGCTTAGTTGCTCCGCGGCATGTGGGATCTTCCCGGACCAGGGCTCGAACCTGTGTCCCCTGCATTGTCAGGTGGGTTCTTAACCACCGCGCCACCAGGGAAGCCCCAAATTAAATCTTATAGCAAACTTGAATGGGTCATGTTGGGCCCAGACTTTCCCTCTTACTCTTTTACCACCTTGAGCCCCACCAAGTGCCTCTCTGCCTTGGAGAACCATGACATCCATCTTGTTCAGTTTGGGTCCATTTTATTTTATTTTTTTTTTAAGATTTTTTTTGTTGTGGACCATTTTTTTTAATAGGTCTTTATTGGAGTATAATTGCTTCACAGTACTTAGTTTCTGTTGCACAACAAAGTGAATCAGCCATATGCACACACATGTCCCCAGATCCCCTCCCTCTTGAGCCTCCCTCCCCTCCTCCCTATCCCACCCTCTAGGTCATCGCAAAGCACCGAGCTGACCTCCCTGTGCTATGCGGCTGCTTCCCACCAGCCAACTATTTTACATTCGGTAATGTATTTACTTCGATGCTACTCTCACTTCGCCCCAGCTTCCCCCTCCCACCCCGTTTCCTCAAGTCCATTTTCTGTGTCTCCTTCTTTATTTCTGCCCTGCAACCAGGTTCATCAGTACCATTTTGTTGGGTTTTTTTTTTTTGATTCCATATATATGTGTTAGCATACGGTATTTGTTTTTCTCTTTCTGACTTACTTTGCTCTGTATGACAGACTCTAGGTCCATCCACCTCAGTGCAAATAACTCAATTTCGTTTCTTTTTATAGCTGAGTAAATATTCCATTGTATATATGTGTCACATCTTCTTTATCCATTCATCTGTCGATGGACATTTACGTTGGTTCCATGTCCTGGCTATTGTAAATAGTGCTGCAGTGAACATTGTGGTACGTGTCTCTTTTTGAATTATGGTTTTCTCAAGGTATATGCCCAGTAGTGGGATTGCTGGGTCGTATGGTAGTTCTATTTTTAGTTTTTTAAGGAACCTCTGTACTGTTTTCCATAGTGGTTGTATCAACTTACATTCTGCTGTGGACCATTTTTTAAGTCTTTATTGAATTCGTTACAATAATTGCTTCTGTTTTGTGTTTTGTTTTTTCGGCCCCGAGGCATGTGGGATCTTAGCTCCCCGACCAAGGATCGAACCCACGCCTCGTGCATTGGAAGGCTAAGTCTTAACCACTGGACCGCCAGGGAAGTCCCTGGTCCATTTTAGAGATGAGGAAACTGAGGACCAGGGCAGCTATGGCTCATCTGGTGATCTAGCCCCACTTCACTGAAGACCCACCTCTGGCTTCCAGGCTGGTGATGCATCCCTGCCATGTGCTGCATTAATTTATTCTCACGTAGAAAGCTCTGGGTAGTAAGGGTCAATAGCCAGATAGATACAAGAGTGAAGAGAAAGATAACCCTGCCCCTGGTTCCTGATGCCCGGAGTCACTTTTTACTAACCTGAAACTTAGGTCATGTAACATATTCTTATCTGCTGGAAACCCGATTAATTTTTTTGTATTTGCATTGAACTTACAGTTCCCTGGAATATGCCTGTGCTCTCTGCCTGGAATATTCTCTCAATTCACCTTTTTTTTTTTAAACAATAGAGATAAAATTGTGATTATGTAGATACAATTCACATACTATAAGATTCACCCTTTTAAAGTGTGCAGGGGCTTTTCAGCATCTTCACAGAGCTGTGTGGCCGTCAGTGTTCGGCGTTCCACGCTGAACTCCTTTGACCAGATGGGCACTCCTGCCTCTCAGTCCCGCCGGCTTCTCTGTGACCTCTTCTGCCACATACGTGCTTCAGTTTTTATAACTGAGCTCAGGTGTTAGCTCCTCAAGACATGTACCCTGGCCTCCCCTGCTCCTCTTCCCCTCCAGAGAAGCTCTGGGCAACCCCCCTCGTTTCCATAGCATCCAGTACTTCCCCGGTCCAGAGCACAGAGCACGCTGGGGCTTCACTTGTGCCCTGCTCTCTCCTATTAGACTTTGAGAATGGGGACACTGTATTTAATCCTTCATACGTTAGGTAGGTTTTCTCTGGAGGGTTCGGGTTTTACTTCCTAATGAGCCAAAGTGGAGAAACAGAGGAGCTCTTGATCTGGGAAGACACAGACAGCGAAGGGGAGACATCCATTACTCCTGAGCGGATCTGACTCTTTCCCCAATAAGAAGAGTTGCAGATTTTTCTTTGGCCGTGAGTGGTCGTTTTCTCTGGCTGACTTGGTGAAATTAAAACAAAACCTTGATGAGACATCCATCCAGTGGAAAGAATCCAGTGTGAAACGTTGTGGCCAGCCAGCCAGGATGATTTTTGTGCTAAGGGGGGAAGAAAAGCCACCGACTTGTTCTGGGTATCCCTCACGTTAACGTGGCACATCAGTGCTGGCCCCCAGCCCCGCTCAGACTCACGTGCCACACACGTGCTCACACGGCATGAACGGTTCCACTTGAAAGGGGCCAGCAGCATCACTGGGATTTTGGTGGACTGTTGCACCGTCTGGGTTGTTTAGAAGTCTGTGGTCTTGAGAGTTTGGAGAGACTATATGGTGGAAAGACCCAGGACTGTGGCATGTGACTCAGTGGTTGCGTGGCTCTGAGCCTCGGCTGCTGCCTCACAAGGTCCTTGGCCTCCCCGGGTGGCTCTGAGGAGTCCTGGGGTGGGATTGCATGGGTTTCCTTGGATTCTGGTTCCGCCACCTGCGAACTGTGTGACCTTAGCCAAGTTATTATACTTAACCTGCCTGTGCCTCAGTGTCGTCGTCTGTAAATTATGAGAACTTGGCATAAATTGGGATAACAGTGGCACCACTGCTTCGTATAGGGTTGCCACGATGATAAAATAAGGATGTGTGTTCCGTGCTTAGAAGAGTGTCTCATGCATAGCAGGCACTTAAAAAAAAAAAAAGGTTTGCTGTTGTTAGGATAATTGCTTTAATAATACTAATAACACTAAAACAGTAATACTAAAACAGATGGACCCTCTGTCCGGCCCATGAAGTTACATTGTCTTTGCAAAAAGACCATGTGATAAACGAGTTGTTTTAATGTATTTTTCCCTGGTCTTTTTCCCAGAAAGATTTGAGGTGATTTGTAAGAATGCACCCAATGCAATAATGCTTTTAACACAGTCTGAGAAAGCAGGACCGCAGGCCATTCGGGAAGAGATCTCCAGTCTGTCCACGCATGCCTTCCTCGCACAGGGGAGGCTATAGGCCCAGCTTCAGGAGGCGCCTGCGTGGAGTGTGAGGGGCAAGGGCCGGCCCCACAGGTCCTCGCAAGGTGGTGGTCCACACCCCAGGGAAGGTGCAAGGGCTCGAGTCTGCATCTGCCTTGGGAGGCCCTTGGTCACAATGATGCGGTGCCGGCCCAGGTCATCACCCTCTCACTCTCACCCCCACCCACCCAGCTGGTCCCTAGTCCAGCTCTCGGAGAGGCGCTGAGGAACATTGTGGGGGGCTTCCCACTGAGACAGACATGGGCTTCAAAAGGTCAGAGCTCCACCTGAGTGGCCCTCCTTTTCCACAATTCAACCACGGTCCCACCGGCATTTAGGAAGCCCTGCCAGCCTTACACTAGGTCCAGGGCCATCCAGACATCTCATCCCTGCCCTGAGGAAAGACACCCCATCCCGAATCCATGCGGCCTGGGGCCCAGTCTTATATAGAGCGGCAGGGGCGTAGCCCGTAGGTGAGGGGCATCGCCTTTGCTAAGGAAGCTTTGGGCATGCGTAGAAGAGGACCTTGAAGGATAACTGGGGGTCACTAGGTAGCACCGGGAGAAGGGCAGGCGATCCTGGTGGAGAGACTGTCAGGATGTCGGCTGGAGGGGTGACTGAGGGGATCGCGGGAGAGCCGCGGGGCTGCGGCAGAGGCTGGGCCCAGGCCGGCTCGGGGAGCTTCCCGCCCGCGGCCGTCCAGGCCGAGGCAGTTGGCTGCCCCGTGTGCAGCAGCTCCCGAAACTGGCCTGGTGGCTGCGCGAAGCCCTCAGGAGCCAGTGCACATAACTTAGACCCAGTGAGTTTTCTGCCTCTGGCTTCTTAAAGGTGCTTGTGTATCGTGCCCTATTCCTCGGGGACCAGCCCTTCCTTCATTAAGAGGAGCGGGTGGCTTAGAAAGACCCCAGCTTCTCTCAGCGCAGACACAGGTGATGCGGTCGCTCCTGGCCAGGGAACAGTTAATTTAATTAGGCTCCAAGCACCTGGTTCGTCCCCTTCGGGAAGCGTAGGGTTACATGTGGACAACAGGAGCCTTGTGTGTGCCCCTGGATGACCCACATGTAGTGATTTCAATTTCCCCTTTCAGTTTGTCTTCTCTTTGTCCTGCCCCCTCCTGACCCTTCTTTAGAAAAGGCTTCTGGCTTCTTACTCCAGCCTGCAAGCTTCTAGAAGGCAAAGCTTTGGGGTATGAATGGCTGAAACCCAGCCCAGGAAGTTTGCCTTTGTTTATTATTTATCTCTGGGGTGGTTTGGGGCACCTGCCTAAGAAAAGAGCGGCGGGAGGCTTATTGTTTCTTGAGAAAGCTCTTTGTTGTTAATGGCACATGAGAAATTGATTTCTAAGCAGAATAGAACATGTGTTGATCAGAAACGCTTTCCTAATGTTGGCAGCTTCCCATGTGTTAGACCCTCAGTGATGAGACCCGGCTGGCAGTATGTGACCCTCAGGAGCCCGTGCCGGTGGCCCGAATCTGAGGGGCACGGTTCGCACACGTTATGGTGTTGCCAAAGTTGGGAGATTGCTTCCTACACTTGTCGTGTACATTTAACCATGTTCTCCTTAAAAGCGCATTTTATAATTCGCAGTCTTCAAGTGAAGAAAACTGTCTGAACTTGTACTTAAAGTATACTGTTCTCAGAGTCCAGCGATAGCTTAATTAGAAGAGAGGCCGGATCTGAAACACGAGGAGGGCCGGCGGCCCTGGGGTCAGGCTGTGCTGGGTGGTGGCGCTGGCAGTGTCGCGGGTCCCTGCCCACAGCGCAGGAGTCAGGGTGGGCGGGCAGGGACCGTGCAGCCCCCGAGTTCCCCCCGATTCTCTTCCTTCTCCACCCCCTCTCCTCGGAGCCCCACTGGAAGTGGGTGTGGGAGCGGAAGCCGCTCGCCTTGCCAGCCCAGCGGGGCCTGTGCTCTGGAATCGCTGGGTCAGAGTTTGGAACTCAGAGTCCAGTTCTGCCCTGCCCCAACCTTGCCACCTGTGTGAGGCGCTTCCCTGCACTTGGGTTTTCCCATCCACATGGTGGGGAGGGTGGGGTCCTGGAGGGTGAGCAAGGTCCCCTGGGCTCCCCCTCCGCTTCCTCAGGCAAACCCTCTGAGTGGGTTTACAGGACGGGGTGAGGTGTCCCCAGTGTGGGGCATGCGCACTCGGAGAGGTGTTACATCAGTTCACTTGGAAACTCTGCTTCCAGGGCCCAAGGTGTTTCTGGTGACAAATAAGGTCCTGGTAACAAAGCTTCCGCTGGGCTGGGACTTCCCTGGTGGTCCATTGGCTAAGACTTCGCGCTCCCAATGCAGGGGGCCCGGGTTCCATCCCTGGTCAGGAAACTAGATCCCACATGCCACAACTAAAGATCCCGCATGCTGCAACCAAAGATCCTGCACGCTGCAACTAAGACACAGCACATCCAAATAAATAAATATTTAAAACAACAACAACAAAAAAGCTGCTGCTGGGCAGTCGTGGGGAGGACTTTGTTTCCTTCACCCCGATCGGGGGGGGCGGTGGGGCTGGGGGAGATCCTTCATCTCCCATAGGCTCCAGAGGCCGCCTGGGCCCACGTTCACGGATGGGTCTTCAAGTGCATCCTTCTTAAACCTGGGAGTCTGGGGAGGAGGTGGGAGGGAGCCTTTAAGAAGTTTTATGAACGACAGTGTGCTGGGGCTTGCCATCACATTTAAAGGGGCCCACAGGCACTGCTCCACCTGGCCGAGGATTGCAGCACACAGATGCTTCTCTCTTCTACTCTCCTCGGGGTGGGGGCGGGGGGAGGGAGCCTGGGGCCGGCTCTTCGGTCCCATCACAGTGCCTCTCCTTTCCTCCACTCACATGTCAGCTCCGTCCACCTCCTAGACCACCGAATCCCTGCAGTCCCCCTGCCATCCCCATCAGGTCCACGTCACAGCCCTCGCCACTCTCAGGATGGCTCCTCGTGCCTTGTCTGTTTCCAGCGGCTGGAGCGTGCTTTGGGAGAGCAGGGCTGTGCCCGTCCATCTCGTCTGCCACTGAATCCATGGCACCTGATGGGTGCCTGGGGGTGGGCACTCAGGATCTACTGAGGTGGGTGTTGTAGCCCCCAGTTCTGAGGTTTAGGAAGGTTACACTCAGCCAGGAAGTGGCAGACCAAGGATTCGAACTTGTGTTTGATTTTGAGTTTGGTGCTTTCCAGAATGCCACACTGTAGGTTGTGTTTCTGACACAGGCATGTGTGTCACTGAAAGCACTCTCCTTATTTTCTTTTTTAATTTTTATTAGAGAAAAGCAGGGAAGGTTTGGGGCCTTGGAAAAAATAAAGGGAACGGATTGTAAACAGAGACCTCTGCTGGTCATGGGGAGGGAGCCCCGGCATCCTGATACTTTGCTGTCTGCCGGGGAATGAGGCCAGCCAGCACTCTGCCCAGCCATGGTTTCAGCAACGTTACTCATCTGAGTGTGCGACCCAGCGAACACGGTCTGTTTTCGATTCTTATCTCTCTGGTGGCGGGCTCTCAGCCAGCGGGCAGATCAAAAGACGGAATGTGTTCGTTTGGCCATTTTTTTAAAAAACCGAGGTACAAGGGTGCATTTCTTAAAGACGAGGGCGCCGTGGATTAGATTATCCATGGAGCTGAACTGGTCTGGCTTTTGTGCTTTTTTAAGGGTTCATCTCAAGTTTCTTTTTCTGGTTGAACAATTTTTTTCAACATTAATAACTAATGGAGAAGGGGAAGAGGCAAAGTAGAACCATATGGTGGCCCAAACACAAACCTCACTTGTGGCCGGAAACTTCTGATTTGTATCTCTTTTCATGTAATCAGCTGTTGGGCTAGATAGTAGAAAAGGATTCAGTTTGAGGCAACAGTAAGAGTGAATGTAATTTTTATTTAGTTATTTTTTTATAGCTTTTAAAAAAATTTATCTGGCCGCGTTGGGTCTTCGTGTGGCGTGTGGGATCTTTAGTTGCAGCGTGTGGGACCTTTAGTTGCGGCATACGAACTCTTAGCTGCGGCATGCAGGATCTAGTTCCCCGACCAGGGATCGAACCCGGGCCCCCTGCATTGGGCGTGCAGAGTCTTAGCCACTGGACCACCAGGGAAGTGGAAGTCCCTGTAATTTTTATTTTTTTAACCCAGATGTACTGTATGTCACATGTCTTTTCTTAGACATTAGCTAGTAGCTGTGTGACTTGGGGCAAGTTACTTCTCTAAGGCCCTATTTTGTCACCCCCTCCCCTTTTATTTATTTGGCTGCAGCATGCGGCATGTGGGATCTTAGTTCCCCGACCAGGGATCGAACCCGTGTCCCCTGCAGTGGAAGCGCGGAACCCTAACCACTGGACCACCAGGGAATTCCCTCGCCCTTCTTTAAAATAGGGACAGTAACCATATCTATATGCAGGGCTGTTTTGAGGATTAAAGGAGGCGATGCAGGCTCTTTTCTTCCTGGCTGCTTGAAGATCAGCCGCCATCATGCCATCATGAGCAACACAGTAACTGTCCGGACCAGGAAGTTCATGACCACCTGACTACTTCAGCGGGAACAAATGGCGCTGATGTCCTTCGTCCTGGGAAGGCAACAGTACCTAAGACAGAAATTTGGGGAAAACTAGCCAAAATGTACAAGACCACACCAGACGTCACCTTTGTGTTTGGGCTCAGAACCCATGTTGGTGATGGCAAGACAACTGGCCTTGGCATGATTTACGATCCCTTGGGTCACGCGAAGCAGGATGAGCCCAAACACAGGCTTGCAAGACATGGCCTGTACGAGAAGACCTCAAGAAAGCAGCGAAAGGTGCGCACGCGCGGAACAAAGACTCTGGTCGTGGGGACTGCAGAGGCCAGTTTGGTGCTGGCAAAAGGAAGTCAGCTGGAGATCGGACGGCAGAAGGAGTGAAGATTCTGCGGTGGTTGTGCAGATTTGTCGTGAGAGAATTAATAAAGTAAGACCTTTTACGTGAAAAAAATAATCAAAAAATCAAGGCGGCGACGCACGTAGAGTTTACGCAGTGCAGTGCCTGGCACCCCCGCCCCCTCCTGGTGACCTTCTCTTTATTCTCGTTATCGTTAAAGGGTCACCTGAGGCAGTAGCTCGTGGCATGCTAGCCTCTCTCCTGCCTCTGCCTTCTGGGTTTTTTTTTCCTCTCCCTGCCCTACTTCACTTTATTCCTGTTTCACCCGATCTTTCCCGTGGCCCTGTGGCCCCATGGGCACTCGTGAGCCAGCTGGTGGTGCTGGTGGTGAAGGGCGAGGCGGTCCCTGCTTCCTGGGGTGTGGCCCCAGAGGGGCAGTGGAGAGACCGATGGAGGCGTGAGCTTCACCACCGGAACAACAGCGGGAACGCTGTCTTGGCCAGTGCAACGTTGTTTAGTATGCCGCGTCACTTGGAATTAGGTTTAAATCCCCCCGACAGCTTGGATTGGTGTGACACCTTTGGTGTTATATGACCACTCCTTACAGAGGCTGCTAAGCAGGTCAGATGGGCAGTTTGGACAGAAACTGTCCAGCCCTCGGATGTCGACACCAAGCACACGTTCTCGCCAGAGGCCCTCCTTGGGTCCCGAGGAAGCAGAGCCTGTGACACACACGTCCTGGAGTGAACTCCCAGCTTTGTTTGGACCTGTCCTTTCATTTAAATTGGTGTGCAAACTTGTCATCCATGAGACTTAATGTGATTTCGTCCACTGTTCTAAGCATTTGACATGACTAGGAGGTGGGGTGAGGTTGGGTCTGTACTGTGACCCTACATCATAGGATTGATACCCGCTTCCACCAACACGCCAGAGCACCCACCAGTGTGTGCGTCACTGGCCCAGGTCTGGAGGACCGGCCTCTGTGGGCACCCACCGAGTCAGCGCTCAGTGAAGAATGTTAAGTCTTAAGGAAGGAGTAACCTGATAGTTGAGGCCAGTGTTAGAACAGCCGTCTCCAGAGCATTTAGGATTCAGTTGATATCAGTGTCACTGCAGGAATTCCAAAGAGTGGGGGCATCTTGATAAGGAAGTTGGAGTTTGGTCTGGGCCCTGAAGGGTGGTAGGATTTAAGACTATATGGGGATCGGTTGCCAGTTTTTTTGTGTGTGTTTTTTGTTGTTGTTGTTTTTGCGGTACGCGGGCCTCTCACTGTTGTGGCCTCTCCCGTTGCGGAGCACAGGCTCCGGACGCGCAGGCTTAGCGGCCACAGCTCACAGGCCCAGCCACTCCGCGGCATGTGGGATCTTCCCGGACCGGGGCACGAACCCGTGTCCCCTGCATCGGCAGGCGGACTCTCAACCACTGCGCCACCAGGGAAGCCCAGGTTGCCAGTTTTAACAACCAATATATGTCATGTGTAAACTGCAGACATACTAAAACATTATGTATCTGAAATACAAATTTAACTGGCCAAATGCATTGTTTTATCCAGCAACCCTAAATGGGGAGGATTTTTAAGTGGAAGAACGCATGTGCAAACTCGCATGTCTAGAAGCACTGAGTAGGACAGTGTGGTGGGTTGAGAGGGTTCAGGCAGAAGTGCAGGGGTGGGAAGGGGGGTGGGAGTGAGACGAATTGGTGGTGGTGCCAGATCATGACTAATGCGCCCTTGGCAGCTGCTGTGGTACGAATCTGCGAGCACACTGTGTAGTCCACACTTCTCGTTCCACATGACGGCAATAATGTTATTTTTACAGAGCATTTTATCTTTGATCAAAGAAACAGGAGTGGTGGAGGGAAACAGAATACAAGGATATGGCCCAACTTGGGAGTTTATCCAAAAGGCGAAAATTGTACCTGCTGGGTGGAGACTCATGCAGCCACACCACAGCCAGGTGCTCTTCGTGGTGGGGCAAGTCATCCATCGTTCGTGAGCTCTCTGTGTTTTCCTGTTGCACAGCCGTAGCTTTGTGAGTTACAGCTCAGATGTATGTTTTCCTTAGGTTGGTTAGAACCTGGCCGTAGAGTTTGCAGAGTCCAGGTCCAGGTCTTCAAGGGTGGCTGGATCTGGGTGCTCAGGTACTATCTCCACGGCCCTGCAGTGCTCAGAAACACAGGGAGGTACTCTCCCGCTGCCTGCTGCAGCCCAGGCCCTGCACCCCCAACCCAGCTGCCCTGGCAGAAAGGAGGTGAGACGTGTATCCCTCCATCGCCCCTGGAGAAGACTCTTCCCTGCATATGCCAGGGGCTGAGGCCCTCTCGTTGCCCATGCGTGGTGGTGGAGTAGAGATCAGCCTTGCCCAGCCATATGGAGTGAGGAGCTTTCTGACCAGAAGAATAGGAAAGGAGGCTGGGCAGGCAACAGGAGTGGCCATTGATGACAGCTGGTACCACGGATCAGCCCCTTGCGCCGCTGCCTTAATCTGCGTTGTCTGTGCTTCGACGGACGTGAGTTACAAAGTGGGGAGTGGAGTCCCTCCTGCTCCTTTATGCTGGCCCTGAAAGTACCCAGATCAGCTTGGACAGGTAGGGAGGGCTGGATCCCATTTTCTAGAAAAGTGGCTGCCACATTTTTTGATTTCACAGGCCAGAGACATTTAAAAGTGAAGAGGAGGGAATAGGTCATTGGTTGTGAACCTTTAGAACAAGAACAAGACCTATCGTTTCATCAAGTTACGGACATCTTAACACCAAAAAAAGGGCATTCTCAAAGGATGAATACGTTTAACCATGTGAAGAACCTAATAGTGTCTTGATTAGAGGCTTTCTTTACCTGAATTATTTGCGCTGAAGCAGTGAGGCTCTTACAGTGGCCCAGCAGCCATCTGTGTCTGATGCAGCTCACCTGCTGTGTTTGCCAAATGAACAACCTCGGGCCCAGCCCAGGTCTCCGTGGCTAGTTAACGGCTGAGCTGGGGCTCGAACCCAGCTCTCTCAGTTCTCAGTCTCGCACTGCGCTGTGCTCCTTGGGGTCGTATAGTAACACGGACGCCAGGACTTTCACTAAAACTCCCGCTCTCTCTGTCTGCTGCTGTGGAACCACATCACGGGTCATATTCCTGGTTGGAGCCACAGTGAAACTGTCATTGGTATCCATCAAAGTTTAGTTCTTGACTCTATACTCTTTGGGTGAAGATCCTTGCTACACACCAATTTATTAATTTAAAAATAAAGCCGAGGGCTTCCCTGGTGGCGCAGTGGTTGAGAGTCCGCCTGCCGATGCAGGGGACACGGGTTCGTGCCCCGGTTCGGGAAGATCCCCCATGCCGCGGAACGGCTGGGCCCGTGAGCCATGGCCGCTGAGCCTGTGCGTCTGGAGCCTGTGCGTCTGGAGCCTGTGCTCCGCGACGGGAGAGGCCACAGCAGTGAGAGGCCCGCGTACTGCAAAAAAATAAAAAATAAAAATAAAGCCTATTGGCGTTTAGGAGGCTCCGTATTGTAAAACTCCTCCCTTCCTCCTTCCCACATACGTCAAGCACTTGCTCTGTGTCAGGCACTGCCCTGGGCACTGAGGATTCAGCGGTGAACAGGATCAAAGCCCTCGCCCTGGTAAAACCTACATTCTAGGGAGAGAGACATGACCACAAATCGATAAAAAAAAATCATTTCAGTTAGTATAAGTGCTGGGAAGAAATTATTGAAATACTTTCGATCCATGAATTAGCCTCTTGAATAGGAGTGAGGTCAAGCCTGTTTATACCAAATCCCATTATCTTGTAAGCTTCTTCTGATGGGGGACTTAGCCATCAGCAACAGGACTGGAGGGAAGGGGTCAGCATGGCTCTGGGCAGAACTGGATCTCAATGGTGCATTTTCATCCAGTGCCTGGGGCAGTACAGCAAATTCAGGTACAGCCTAGGCTGGGGCCGCTGTCTAGGCCGGAGCTGCCGTTCAGACCGGGGTTGCCGTCCAGGCTGGAGCTGCAGGCTGAGAATGACAGGCAGCAGTGGTGTTGGGGACCGAGGGGGAGCAGGGGCATCGGTGCGTCGGTTCCTGATGTGCACGCGTTGCCCTGCGCTGGACGCTACGCTGGGTACTGAATGCATCATCATCCCATGCAATCCCCAGCCGGGTTGGTTTTTCTCATCCCCACTCTACAGGGGAGGAAATGCAACTCGGTAGAGAAGTAAAGTGACTTGCCCCAGGCCAGGAGGCCAGTGAGTCGCAGAGTCAAGAAGTCTAACTTCAGAGCGTGTTTGCTTGGTCTTTACGTAATACTGCAGGATAAATCAGGCCAGTAGTGTCAGGGCCCATGGGGTTCTAGGCAAAAGTCAGGGCACAACAAGTAAGGCAAGGAATCAGCCCAACAGAATAGTGATGCCAGGGAAAGGCTGAAACGTGATAGGCGGGCACAGAGGTGCCCAGGGCCCTTGCACTTGGCCAACGACAGGAAAGCAAGGCCACTTCAAATCCCAGCTGCCTTGGGTGGAAGCTGTTACAATCTTCCTTGCCTTGATCTGGCCTTTTTTTTCCAGGTGAAGGGCGCCATAGCTGAGCAGGGGCTGGGTGGGAGGGGGTCGTTTCCCAGCAGACCGTGCCTTTGGCCTGTACTCTTCTTCCTCTTAGCTGTCCGCTAAACCAGAGTTCCGGTCAGAGGGGGAGACACCTCTCTCTACTGCTTTTTTCTTGTGTGGGCCCTGGGCAACCTCACGACTCCAGGCCTCAATTCTCTAATCTGTAAAACGGGGATAATAACTACTTCACAGGGTGAGTGTGAGCTTCCGGTAGACAGTTTCCATCTGTAAAGGGCCCAGCGTAATACATGATACGTGGCAGGCGCTTGGTATTCTCAGCACCAAAACTAACCGAACACAGCCCCATTTTTGTTTGTATGTCTTTCTGCTTGGGGAGGTGGGTACACAGATGGGTGTTACACCCAGAAGGAGTTCTGAAATAAGCACGTCGTCGACAGGGGTTAATGATGCGTGTGTCCCGCGTCGGGCGGCTGGCTGCCCGGTGCTGCTCGGTGTGTGAGAAACGGCTGTGAGTCACCAGGCAGGGTCACCATCTCACAGGTGTGCCAGACAGCGCCTTCCAGGCCGAGTCCGGAGGCACGCCCCCATCAGCAGAGATGCCTCGAGAAGCCCACGGAGGCTGCTGGTCTCCGAGGTGACCGTGTCCCCATCCGTGCCTCTCTGGTGGTGGCGGGGGCCTTCCGGGGGAGCACGGGAACTGCTGTGACTGGCCACCCATCTGCTGAGCTGCTCTTCGGGTGTCTTTGCCACATGATTTAACTTTTCCATTTGGAAGGGTTATTGGTGCAGTTGGCAGCCACTCGTCGGGTAAACGATATGGTGGGGCCTCCGTAAACCCTGGCCCATGAAATGAATAAGTCAGCACATTGAAAATATAGCATGGAAGTGACTCAAGCCTGAAGGAATCCATTTTGGAGAGTGCTGCCCTCCCTTCCTGGAATATTTCGGTGGAAATTGATGTTTGAGTTGGGAGGAGGAGGCCAGAGGCCTGGTTCCTAGCAGGGCTCTGTGTCCGGTTCGGCAGCACTTGCCCTGGATTCAGCCCTGCCCGCCCCCCCCGCGAGGGCCCCCCTCCTCAGTGAGGGGCCCAGGAGGGTGAGCCTGAGCACAGCAGCTGGAGCTCGGCACTGTGGGAAGCTGGCGGGAAGCTGCCTTTGCGGCAGGTAGGGTTGACTCCGTAAGCCAGCCTGGTAACGCTTGGCTGGGGTCCTGGAAAGTACTGGAAACTCCACCCAGCAAGGGAGCCTGTGGGAGCTCTCGGCACGGACTGGCTCTTCTTCTCAGAGCTCTCTGGACTCCTGTGTGTTTAAAGTGTTTACCTTCTTCTCGGGGCTTCAGCTTATGCTTTTCCCACCAGAGACCAATACCAGGCACGTTCGTACGTTACTAGACCACCCTGGCGACCAGGTAATTAAAGCTGCGCGCAGTTTGGAAGGAAGGCTGTATTGGAAATCACGCTCCACTGTAATTCAAGAACAGGTTTCTTCATAGAGGGACACAGTTGGTGTCAGACACATGTGGAAAAGAAAAGAACAGGCCCATAATTCTGGCAGGCTACCAAGGGCCAGATGTTAAATATGCTGACCACGGTATGGCTACAGATGCCGTTAGCCAGCCTGGGTTTGATGTGTTATTTTAACCTCTGTTCTGACTTTTCCTCTCTCTCTGCCAGGTCCCCAGTCTATGTGAAGATCTCCTGTCTTCTGTTGACCAGCCACTGAAAATCGCCAGAGACAAGGTGGTGGGAAAGGATTACCTTTTATGTGACTACAACAGAGATGGGGACTCCTATAGGTGAGCTCCTGCCCCACGAATGCAGCAGGCGTGCCGCGCCCGCCACAGCTGCTCACCACTGCTGCAGCAGCTCAAGGACTACTGAGCTTTGACATCTGACAGCCCATCAGCCTTCTTTCTGCTTGTGCTTCTGCTAGGCTTTCCTCCTTCCCTCCCTCCCTCCGTCCCTCCCTCCCTTCTATCCATCATTCCATCCAGTTGGCCGGAAGATGTCTGTGGAGTACCCCCACTGGGCATTGGAGATGCAGCAGTGAACAAGAAGCCCCTGCCCTGGTGGGGCTTACAGTCTAATAGGAGGGGGATGTTGGTAAAAAAACAAACAAAAAAAAACAGGGACTTCCCTGGTGGCGCAGGGGTTGAGAGTCCACCTGCCAGTGCGGGGGACATGGGTTCGAGCCCTGGTCCGGGAAGATCCCACATGCTGCAGGGCAACTAAACCCATGCACCACAACTACTGAACCTGTGCTCTAGAGCCTGTACTCTAGAGCCTGCGTGCCACAAGTACTGAAGCCCGCGTGCCTAGAGACTGTGCTCCACGATAAAGAGAAGCCACCGCAATGAGAGGCCCGCGCACCACAACGAAGAGTAGCCCCCAGTCGCCGCAACTAGAGAAAGCCCGCACGCGGCAACAAAGACCCAATACAGCCAAAGATTAATTAATTAATTAAAAAGAAAGAAAGAAAGAAAGAAAGAAAGAAAGAAAGAACCCCCAGCAAGCTGCTTCATTAAAATTGCATCAAATCCTGCAAAGGAGAAGGTCCAGGATGTGCCCATGACAGGAATCCCGAGCCCAGGGAGGGCCTGCGTGCTTAAGGGCATGTGAATGAATCTCGTCAGACAGATGTGCAGCTGTCCTTTCTCTCTCCATCACCCTGTCCAGGGCTGCGAATAACTAAGTCGACTTGCGTCCCTGCCCTGGGTGATCCGTGGTCTAGAACAGGAGACACACCCAGGAGCTGATTACTGTGTGACCTGATTCCTGCAGCCAGGGCCAAGCTTATTGCATAGAGAAGGTAGCATAGAGAAGGCCGAGGTTGATTCCAGGAAGACTTCCTGGAGGAGATGTTGTCCGAGCTAGGTTTTTAAGGGTGCCTAGGAGTTCTTAATGTTAAAAAAGACTGGGAATCCCTACACGCATCCAGTATTCCTGTGATGGATGGCTGTAGTCAGTACCTTGGAGAATGGTGGAGGAATGCCATAGGCTATAGGTTTTTTTTAGAAGCCGCAGAACCTGGGCTGGGTCTTAACGCTTTGGCCTCATGCTCTTTTGCGGGAGGGGTTGGGGCCTGAAAAATGAAAGGAGGAGAAATTCACTGGAGGTAGCCCACATGGGCTCCAAGCCAGCTCTGCCCCCTTGAGCAAACGGGAACTTTGACAAATCACTTACTGTCTCTGGACTCTAGTTCTCGCGTGGATTAAGCAGAGGGTGATAGTGCCCATTCTTCTAACAGGTCGCTCAGTGACACGCTTCTGTGAGCAGGCACTCGTGTGTCAGACGCTGAGTCACTCTTCTGTGGAGCTTGTGTCCTAGTGAGGAGTCCAGAGAGTGAGCAGCTGCATAAACAGTATATATTGTTGAAGAGCAAGTAAAGAAAAGGATGGACGACCAGGGGAGGGGGAGGCGGAGGGGTACACAGGGAGGCTCTGGCGCTGGTGGTCAAGCGTGAAATGAGACTTAAGGATGAGAAGGTTCAGTCCCGCGCACGTCTGGGAGAAGAGTGTCCCCTTTAAAGGCCCTGCGTGGGGTGAGCTGTCAGGGTTGAGCCTGGCAGGGAGGCCCGAGTGGGAGACAGCAGTGAGGGCGGGGGGTGGGGGCCAGGGGTAGGAGGTGAGACCAGAGGCCTTGAAGGCCAGGGCCGTAGGGCTTGGCTCGGGGCACTTGGGAGTTGAAAGAAATAACACATGTGAAGGGCTGAACAGCACCGAACTTGGGGGAAATGACAAAGAATTCATACTATTTAAACAAGACTAGACGACTATCGTGTGATCACGTCCCTTTCCTAGTTTCAGATGGAGGTCAGGTAAAGGATGTGTTTTGGTCTAACCTAGACTGGAGACTAGAGTTGGAGATGGGGAGAGGTAGTCGGGTTTGAGGTACGTTTTAAAAGTAGAGCCAGTGGGCTTCCCTGGTGGTGCAGTGGTTGAGAGTCCGCCTGCCGATGCGGGGGACACGGGTTCGTGCCCCGGTCCGGGAAGATCCCACATGCCGCGGAGCGGCTGGGCCCGTGAGCCATGGCCGCTGAGCCTGCGCGTCCGGAGCCTGTGCTCCGCAACGGGAGAGGCCACAGCAGTGAGAGGCCCGCGTACCGCAAAAAAAAAAAAAAGTAGAGCCAGCAGTGTTTGCAGGTGCGGGGGTGGGGCAGACGAGCAGCTGGAAGGTGGGGTCACTGACTCTCGAGGTGAGGAAGGCTCTGGGAGGGACTGATTTGGAGGCGTTTTAAAACTTCAGATGCCCATCGGGTGGACGTGGAGAGTCGGCTAGGCTGTGGGCAGTCTTGAGTTCCCGGCGGTCTGTGTGGAGATGGAGGTGCAGAGGTGGGCATCCAGCTCCAAGGTGGTGAGACAAGCCCTGAGGCAGATCAGGCTCAGCCTTGGAGCGCCAGCCACTGTCCCGGTTGTGGGCATATGGCCAGGTCTAGTTCACCAAGGGAGAGGTCCCTCAGGGTGCTAAGTGGGCTGACAAGCCAGGGAGCCCATGGCCAAAGGATGAGCAGCTTCACCAGGCATGGGGTTCAGGGGACACACCCTGGAAGAGGGGGGCCCGGAGCTGAGTCTTGCTTCTTCAACATCGTCGTCATATTTCTTTGTTCCACCTGAAAATTTGGGCTTGCTGTGTGAGGCAGCTGTTGCCCAGCAGCCTGTGGAAGGCTGGAATCATTTCCAGTCCATGCCCAGGCCAGGCTTTCCCAGGATGTGGTACCTCCAGGTCGCCCTGCTGGCTCCCACCTGCATTCCTGGGGCTCCGTAGGGGGCCTGGGGGTCTTCAGCTGAAGAAGAGTCCCGGCTGTCAGGGCACAGGGCTTTCCTTTTTTTTCTCTTCTCGGTATAAAACTTCAAGGTCTTCTGAGTTTCTCCACACATTTCTGTCCTGTGTCTGATCGTTTGCTTAAATAAGATCCTTATGGTGTGACGGTTTGCCAGCAGCACTGTTTGAAACCTGTTAGCTGAAACGAAAAGCATTCTCTGAGAGAAATGAAAGGCCTGACTTCTGAAATCTAAGCGTTCCTGTCCATCTGTCTTTTTTCAAATGGCCTCCATTTAAGCTCTTAAAATGTGTTCTGAGTGCCCCTTCCTTCCACTCAGGATATTCTGAGTAATGTTATGATCTTTCCCCCGGCTACAATTACCCCGGCTCCAGGACTAACGGCTTGAAACGCTGTCGTCTGTGAGCAGGGAGAGATATGTCTTGAAAATTCCAGACCCCCAGTCTTCAAGAGAGATCAGCTCTTACGTCTAATCAGGTCGCCTTTAAATGAAAGCCAGTAGGGGTGGGACTTCCGGGCCCCCAGGACAGCAATGGCCGTGTAACCGTGGAAATAGAAGTCAGAGACCTCAGAGTGTGCTGAGGAGAGTCTTGGGGTCTTGAGGAGCCGCAGGGCAGGTGGGGAGTTTAGATTCTCCCGCTCAGCTTCCTCTGCACTCCCCTCGGTGAGTGGAGGTGAGGTACCAAGTGTAGTTTACAAATAAACAGTGGTGGTGACAGCACTCTGCAACTTCATCTTTGTCTCTGGGTCTGGTAAGAGGTCTTCTTTGATTTTCTTTTTTCTTTTTCTTTCTTTTTTTTTTTTAAATGCTTAGGTGTCCCTCAGCAGAAAAAGCAGAAAGTTGCTCCATCTCTGTTGGTTTGGAGGAACACCTGCAGGAGTGCCGTGTGTCCTTTCCTCCCCACCCCGCGCTGGAAAGCTTCAGCCCACGAGCTGTGTGTTGGGTGCCGGGGTGCGAGGGCAGACTGCACACGCTTCTGCCTGGAGCGCTCTCGTTGTCAAGGGCAGGGATGTGACCGCTGCAGGAACCGACATCTGTGTGGGAGTGAGGGGACAGGCGGGGGCAGTGGTTACTTCGGCTTTGTGTCGGGTGCGAGATCATTCACTCATTCCTCTGCCTTTTTTTTCTCCTGAGCACGTGGTTGAGCACCAGGCACTGTTCCAGGTGCTGAGCAAACAGTGGAGAGCAAGACAGACACAACTCTTGCCCTCTGGGAGCTAAGGTTCTAAAGCTGACCGTCTAAATGAATTCAAGTTCAGTAAAATTTAAAATTCGGTTCCTCAGTCACGCAAGTACTCCGGAGCCACACGAAGCTAGTGGCTACCGTTTGGGACAGCGCAGATACAGAACATTTCTGTTGTCGGGGAAAGTTCTGTCGGGCAGCACTGTTGTGAGGGGTGAACGCAGCGATGATGGATGTGTCAACCCTGCCCAGGGAGGGAGAGGCCTCGGGGAGCGTGAGAGGGTGCCCGGCGTCGGCTTCTCGCCTGCTTTTCTCGCCAGGTGGGGTCCTGGCTTGTCCAACAGCCCTTTGTTTGCTGTGGTCTGTGCGCAACCCAGTGTGACCACAAGAGCTGGCTGCTGGTCACGGGGCAGTGGGGAGCGTTTCAGCCCATCGCTGCACAGTCTCTCCCGACACTGGTGAGTAAGGTCAGGGGCGGGTGTGGAAAGAAGGGTTTCCAAGCACCTTCTGCTTTGAGGTGGCCTGGGCAGCTGCTGCATGAGGCCCTTTTGGGACACCAAGCACAGCAACTCTTCCCCCACTTACGTTTGTGGACCAGCAGCCAAGAAAGCTGGGACCCCTGCCTGAGGGTGGCTGGGAGAAGAGGTCGCCCAGCTGACTTGACATGGTCTGCTGAGGTAGGTGCCAGGCATCAGTTACCACGAAGAAAGATGTTTGTGCACAGAACTAGTTAAAACTGGGCTTCGGGAGGCAGTGAGGCCTTTCTTCCCTTACCAACAATCCTAAATCAGAAGGTTCTTTTCAGCCCTCAGTGATGTGAAGTGGTGTCGTCGGGGGGGAGACGGGAGAGGCAGTGGGGTTTCTTACCGTGGACATGTCAAGGTGTTTATGCCGCAGAATGTGAAGAGCTTTGTCCGAATTCCAGATGGTCCTCTCCTCCTTTCTTTTGCCCTCTCACCTTGTTTTTTTTTTGGCTGTGCTGGGTCTTCGTTGCACACGGGCTTTCTCTAGTTGCAGCGAGCGGGGGCTACTCTTCGTTGCGCTGCGCGGGCTTCTCATTGCAGCGGCTTCTCTTGTTCCAGAGCACGGACTCTAGGCACACGGGCTCGGTAGTCGTGGCACGCGGGCTCAGTAGTTGTGGCGAGCGGGCTTAGTTGCTCTGCGGCATGTGGGATCTTCCCGGACCAGGGCTCGAACCCGTGTCCCCTGCATTGGCAGGCGGATTCTTAACCACTGAGCCACCAGGCAAGCCCCCGCCCCCCCACCCCTCACCTTTTTAATTCTCTTTCTTTGAACCCCCAGCTCTGTGAACTCCACCTGTGGGAATTAATGAGTGGCTATTTCCCTTATAACCCCCCTGCCAGCACTCTCTGTGATTAAATGCTTTCCTGATGTGGCAAAATACATTTTTAAAAATGCAGCAAGACTTCGGGCTGGAAAAAGTGAGGCTGGTTCTCATTACTTCACAGTCTTCTTTGTGTGCACAGCCCTTGGAGGCTGGAAGGCCGTCCTCTGTTCACGGGGAGAACTCTGTCCCTCAGGTTTTCTTACGTGTGGTCAGCCTTTCCCCATGGGACTGGCTCTCCTGCTGCTTCCATAACTGACAGCTCTCTTCTTAATCCTTAATCGTGTAAGAAGATCTTTGAGGAGTAAGAGTTTCTCCAGAGCTGCCAGCAGGCCAGGGAGGAGAGAGGGGCCTCTATTGATCAAAACAATGGTGAGAACAAAGGAAAAATTTTAAAAGGGTGAGAAAGAAGTCCCATTTGTTGAGCACTTACTATATGCTCATCTCTAATTTAGGCACTTGATGTATCAATACTTTTCTCCTGTGCTCCTCAAAGCAGCCCTGTGGGTAAATAGTAGCCTCAGTTTGCACATAAGGAAAGGGAGGCTCAGAGAAGTCAAGACACCTGTTGGAAATGCACAGCTGGTGAGAGTTGGAGCCTGGGGTTCATACCCAGGTCAGATGGAATCTGAGCCGTTGCTCTGCAAACCTTGAGAGAGCCGTGTCTATGCCCAGGGCCTGTGGATAATGGCTTTTCCTCTGACGTTTCAGAAGCTGGGGCTTGGGCCGATGGCTCACTGGAACGACTCATGTGATATCCTTCTCCTCCTCCCCTCCAGGTCACCGTGGAGTAACAAGTATGACCCTCCTTTGGAAGATGGGGCCATGCCTTCTGCTCGGCTGAGGAAGCTGGAGGTGGAAGCCAACAATGCCTTTGACCAGTACCGAGACCTGTGAGTTACGGACTCCCTTTGCCCCGCAGCTCTTTTGATAGGTAGTTCATAGATGAAATGCGAGGCCAAGTCGTCTCCCTTAGACCTGCCACCTGGCTGGCCTAACTAGTAAAAGTTCTGAGCTCCCCCAGCAGGGCGCCGGGCCCGAGCCTGGTCGTCGGGTCAGTCGTGAGAGGCTGCTGCTACCTTGCCCGGGCAGTACTCTGCATCGTGCCTCTCAGGAACAGCCGGTGCCATTGGGACGGCACCTCCCGTGTGCAAGACTCAGTGCCAGATATTTCATACACGTCGTCTTAAATCCTTAAATCCTCACAAATGTGGTCACTGTTTTAGTCCCTATTTCCCAGATGAAGAAATCAAAGTTCACAAAGATTAAGGTGTTTGTCCAAAAGGCAAGAGGCAGAGTGAGGAATCGAACCCGGCTCCGTCTGTCTCCAAAGGCCCCTCTGGTTTTCACTGCACTGCCTGCCCCGACTCTGTTCTTGCCTGGAGCTCAGGGCACCTGCTTCCAGACCAGTCACCAGGGCGGGAGGAGTCGAGGTCCGTAAACAGCGGGCCTTGGGCAGCCACCTCTGAGCCAACATTTTGCTGACTCCCGAGTTTTGGGGGGCCTCAGCCTGCACTTTGGGAAGTGTTTTCGCTGCACCTGCTTTCTGCTTCCGTCCAGTCCCTCCACACCACCAGAAAGGTGAACACTTAATTAATCCGCCTTGCAAGGAAAGGCTCCAAAGCAGGTTATCCTCTGAAGCGTTTTTTCTTAATCTGTAGACTCTCATTTTAAATTAAGTTCTGTATTGAAAGTGTAACAAAACCGTAATACATGCAATGCTACCTCAGTACAAATTCAGTCCTTTGGGGAGGGCGTGGCATACACTCCTGCAAAGGGCCAGATCGTAAACATTTTAGACTTTACAGGCTACACAAGTCTCTATCACTTTTTCTTTGTTCTTTCTTTTTTATGTATATATTATCCTTTAAAAATGTAAAACCATCTTCTTGAGGCTTGAGGTAGGTGGGAATTGGCCTTCGGTCTACAGGGTGTCCTCCCTGACCTGACCTAGGATATAGGAAAGAAAATGGAAATGAGAGAAATGAAGCATCTGAACGGCTGAAATCACTGTCTGAAAGCTGGTGTTGTTACACTTCAAGAAGGAGTTTCAGGTCTCCATCTTGCAGACAGTTGGCGTGGTTTTCCAGTTTTTAGCAGATTTGATGTAACGCATATAATAAAGAATTTACTTTACAAGCTGGTTTGGGAGGAAAAGTGACACTTTTCAGTCTGACACACGGGCAGACAAAAAGACCCACAACACACAAGCAGAAGCTCTGAGGAAACCATGAACAAATGGCCCTGAACATTTCGGTAGCTCCCGGATGCGTCAGTGTGTGAATCGGCTTTATCTGCAGTATCTGTCACGGGCCAGTAGTGTATATACATTATCTTTAATCCTTTCAAGAACCTCTGGGGGAGATGATTTTCCCTTTTTTTTTTTTTTTTTTTTTTTTTTTTTTTTTTTTTTTTACAGATGAGGAGATTGAGGTTCCCAGGGGCTAAATGACTCAGCACAGGACACAGAGGCGAAGAGCTAGGACTTGAGTCCATATTTGCCTGAAGTTTCCACAACTTATTGATTTTCACCATTAGAGTGAATTCACTGATTAAAGGGTTCTTATGTCTAGAAATTTGCCCTGTGGTAGAATAGCTCCTCTTCCAGTGATGCTGAGAGATTTCCTCGTTGCTGTCACCTCTGGTTTATTTGTAGTTGGTCTTACCTGGCCATTTGGCAAGAAGCCTATCCAGCTGCTAAATAAGAATTCCCAAGTGGAATCAGTTTCCTGGGGTCATGATAATATTGATAATGAGATAGCAACGGTAATAACAGCAGTTACCAGCCAGTGGCTGGGCGAGCACAGTGTTCGCTGCCTCTCAGTCTTATTTGATCTTCACATCAGCCTGTGGAAGAGGATTGTCCCCATTTTACAACTGAGTTGACAGGTTCAGGGAGGTGAAGTCACTTGCCCAGCTTCACACAGCCAGTAACATATTTCGCATGTTATGGTCCAGCATGAAAGCGTCCTTATCCAACTCCAGAGTCCAACAGTTATCCATCTACCTGACTGATGTTTGAGTGTTTGCTTGCCAAGCCCTGGGGCACTGGCCTTGAGTATGGAGGGCCACGTCCCTGCCTGTGCGGTGCGTCCACTGTGGGAGGACAAACAATAGAGTGACGCCCGGGCCGGAAAGGAGTGGTCTGGGCAGAGGGCTGCCTGTGCCGGCGGCTCCAAGGATCAGAACGAGGCTGGTACTGGTTTCTTAGAGGCTAAACATTTGGGCTGTGATTTCCCGAATAAAGCGATGCAGACGTGCTGGTGCCCTGTGCTGCCGCTTGGGCCCAGGCCCGGGGAAGAGGCCCGTGTCGTCTCTGACTCCTTGCTCCCTCCTGTCTCGCTGGTTCACGTGTATAATGACACGTGGTCAGTCTTAGACGTGTGCCTTCTGTGGGATCTTGACTGGCCTAACATCGTGAGCCTTTCCCCATCACCATTAAAAAGTCTTCACTGTGATCCCCCAATCCTTACAGCGACTCTGTAGGGTAAGTGGGAGTTACCTCATTTAACAGACGATGAAACCGACGCTCAGAGAAGTCCGCCAGTGGTTAATCCGCTAGGAAACGGCAGGAGCTGGGCTCGTACCCTAGGTCTGACTCTCTGCACCGCCTCCTGAGAAGGCTCCCCTGCCTGGGCGAGCGTCCACTTTGAAGGTGGCGTTAAGCCTTAATGACCCGTATTTCTCTGGGGCTCTGCATGGGCCTGCCCTCTCCTGTAAAGGTGAGCGGGGCTGCGGGGGCTTGGGGAGGGGGTGAAAGGACAGCTTCCTCCACCCAGTGGCGGATCTAACAGGACAAGCCAGCCCCAGAGGTTCTGGGATGGTCTGTAGAGGTGGAATCCTGGCCCAGAGAATGCCATCTGTCCCCAGCGGCATCAGTGTGCTTTTCCGTGTGGGAGGAGAGAGTACAAGGCCTGCGGGGGGCGCCCACAGAGGAGGGCAGGAGGCCCTTCATGCCCTTGTATGTGAGGGGAGGCCCGGTTCTCCCTGTCTCAGCAACCTCAGGCCACCGGGCTGGCTAGAGCTGTCATTGGGCAACCAGAGTCAGCAGTTTCAAAGCACCGTGTGTTATCAGTGTCCTGAGGACGCCCCCTCCTGAGGCCGTACGTGAGGACCATTTTCCCAGCTGCACCACACTTGATGAGCCAACTCATTTCTGGTCTAATAATTACGAATGCAAGTCTCCTTTTTCCTTCCTTCCTTCCTTTCCCTTCCTCCTTCCCTGCCCCCTCCCTCCCAATACCTTGCTCACCTCTGGAAGTCCCCATCGTCAGAGTGCCCTGTGACTTGTTAGTGGCCGTGTCAGTGACCTGGGCAGGGCCAGAGCCTGAGCTCTTCCCCCTGTGGTTCTGGAGCAGACGGAGATGAGTGAGGGGCTCGGAGGCCTTGAGCAGCACAGGCCAGTGGTCGCTCCAGGTTTTCTGGGGACCTGGACCAGATGGTTCCAAGGGAGGCAGGGGCAGTAGGTCATGCCTTCCTCTTTATGCTTCATCTCTGCCCCTCCGCAGTGTAGACGTCTTCCCGCGGGAAGGAAGACTCCTTTGCTGTCATCCCAGTGAAGGAAGCCACAGCGCTCCTCCATGGATTCTTCCACCTGCCTGCCTTTCACGTGGACACGTGGACTCAGGCAGCATTTCCTCTGAGGGGAGGCTCCCCGACCCTGCCTCACATCCGCTGGCTCTGGTTGCCAAGTTGCTGCCCGAGCAGCCGGCAGGATGGCCCGTGTCCTGGGCTTGCCGAGGGGTGCCAGAGCCTCGGGCAGACCCAGCCCTGCCAGAAGGAAGAGAGAGTGATCGGAAGGACGCCGCCAGGAGAGGACGGGCACACCGTTGCTCCCAGGAGGGCTGGATGCGGACAGCTGCCGCTCCAGGGTGCCCCGCTCCAAAGTGGGGCTTGGCCTGTGCCCCCCGGGGGCTGAGCAGGCCCATCCCCTGTACTAGGCCCGACTTTAACTCCTCCTGACACCCCACCCCCCTGGTGTTTGTGAATGCTGGGACCCTGCTGGATTGCAGAGTTACGACTGAGTTTGGCTTGTGCTCCGGCCTCTCGACCAGTCCCCACCTCAAATGACTGAAAGCTGCCAGACTCTGGCCCTCGGGCTTAGAATTAGAACCCCCTTGTGTTGCGGGAGCAGCTGTGCTGTAAGGAGCCTTTGGGGGCTCCTTGTTCCGCGACTCCTAGCAGGAAGGACCCTCTCCCTACACTGAGAAGGCGGCACTGAACTCAGCTCACAGAGGTTTGTTGGCTTCTGAAGGGCTGCAGGTTTGACAGAAGAAAAACGGGGAAGTCCCTGGCAGTCCAGTGGTTAGGTCTCTGCGCTCTCACTGCTGAGGGCCCGGCTTCAACCCCCTGGTTGGGGAACTAAAATCTCACAAGCTGTGTGGCACAGGGAAAAAAGGAAAAGGAAAAAAAGAAGAAACAAAACAAAGAGGCCTAAGGTGCTCTTTCCTGCCACGTCCTCCTCCGGCGTGGACCTCTCCCCCTCCCCAACCGTTGGCTGTGCCTTAAGACTGAACCTGCAGCCACGGTAGTGAAGACAGCTTCCTGGTTCCGCTTCCTCCTGTGCTGGTCCTGGCCCGTCAGCCTTTTTCTTCCTCCTGATGTTCTCCTTAACACGATGAGTGGAAGGAGACCTCGGGGAGCGTGGAGCCAGCTGAGATGCGATCTAGACTGGGCAAAGGGGGCTTCTCTCTGCCGTGAGAGAGAAAAGCTTCTTCCCCAGCATCCCGAGGGAAAGCCTTGGCTTCTGTCCTCGGGCTCTGGGCTTTGATCCCTGGGGCTGTAAAGGTTTTGACTTCGTAGGGAATTGGGATGTGGAACTGGTGTGGTCCGAATGAGCGGCCAGGCCAGGGACACACTGACGAACAGGCCCTCTGGCTTGCAGCTCCGGTGGGGATGTGGCCCCCCTCTCTCCTGCCTGTGCACAGCATTTCTCCACATAGCTTAAAAGTGCCAGCAGCTTGGAGCACAGCTCCTTTCCCGAGGTGGGCAAGTGGCGCGTAGGGGCCCAGGGAGGTGAGCTGTGTGTTCTGCATGATTCCTTCGAAGCCCCCCAGTTCCTGGCTTCCCCCCGCTCCTCCCAGGTCCCTGCCACGTTCTCGCCCTCCCACATTTACTGATTTCCTTCTTTGCCGTCACCAGTGACAGAAAGGGATTGTGGTGGTAACTTTTCCCCAAGAGAATAACTGTTAAGCAACCGTTGATAGCACAGCTCTGATCTTAGATTAAAAATTGTCCATTTGCCGAAAATGCTCAGGAGATGACAGGCAGGTTTTGCTGGAGTGCTGGCGCTGGGCGAAGTCCTGATCGACTCTCCAGTCATCTGGAACGTCATCACTTCTCTCCCCGCAAGCCCTCCCACCTTGGTCGCCGACATCCAGGCTACTCTCATTCTCTGCCAAGCCCCAAGATGGTTTCCTGGCTCTAATTCATGGGCTGGCTCAGTTAGCCCCTGGGGAAGAGGGAGAGGTCGCAGAAAGGGCCTCCTCTCGGGTGGCTGGCTCACAGGGTCACTGCTCTCTTGGCAGAGTTGTCTCTGCTTTCTCAGGCCTTAAGCCTGGGGTAGCTCGTCGGTCACAGGACCTCATCACGTGACCTAAGTGAGCCATCTTTCTTGGGAGAGACTTAGTAGAGGGTCAGCACTTGCAGCCGCCAGAGAAACATCTTATTTGTGGTGTGAGCCACCAGCTGGCTGCCATGAACCCCACGATCAGTGCTTTGCGTTTTCAGCTTCCCAGAGAAGATGGGAAACCTTCCCCACTCTGGCTTTCACCCTGGGTCCTCTGTCGGCCCAGGTTCTGTTGAGACCAGATGTTCTGACCGAAGGGGCTGGCACTGCTTTCTTTCAGAGATGATTGCTCCCATCTGTGCCAGGCATCTTGCCCCGCGCTCTGCGGTCCTTGGCTCTTGGCTTGCAGCAGACAATACCTTCAAACATGCGGTTGCAATTTATTGGCCTTATAAGTTAATTTTAGTGGGTGTGCAATTGATTGAAATCAAAGCTTAACGAAGGCCAGAGTCTAGGGGGTGGGGGAGCGGGGCGGGAAGGCATTTTGTGTTCTTCCTTTGCTTCGGGTCTGAGATAATCTTCAAAAGCCTTAATTAGGTTTCCTAATCAGCCCTTCTTGTCTGGAAGACGTTTACAGAGTGAAACAAGGCTGGCGTCCCTGTGGCAGCCCCAGAGCCTGCGAGCCTCTCCGGCAGCGGCCGGGCGCTGGCAGATGGGCCTTCCCGTGGCTGCCCGCCTCCTCTCCCCCGCTGGGACCGGGTCACAGTTGTGGCTGCTTCCGCTCCTTCCTTCCATTCTCTGCGCCTCTGTCACGTGACGTTTGAGCGACACCAGCCCAGCGAAGGCAGGGCATCCGTGTTCCTGTGCGGAGAAAGTTTGTTGCCTTGGTTTCTTGGGTCCTTGAAACTCCATGTTCCCAGCTGCCGTCTCAGACCTCTCACCCTGGGCTCCCCGGGGCTGCCCCTTCCTGGGATGTGAGCATTGGGCCTGGAGAGTTTCAGTGTTTCAGTCCTGATGGGAATCGTAGGTGGCAGCGGGAGGCTTTCTGATGAAATGGAGGTAGCAGAAGTATGGGAAGCAGCTAACTGGTGGTCGGTGGGGACACCCTGGCAGCAGGCACAGACACCTCCCAGCAGAAGTCACTGTGTCCGCGTCAGGCTGCAGAGTGGGGGAGGGCCTGGGCTTTGAAAGAGACTTGACCTTGATTCTCTGGTCTGCCCTTACTCACTGACTTGGGGCGAGTGGTCCGCTTTCTGGCCTCTGTTTGCTTATCTGTCGGCAAGATGCCACTGCCCATCTTGGGTGGGGGTGGGGGTGGGTGAGGGCAGTCAGTGAGGCGCTGTTCCCAAGGCTCACCTTGCACTCGTGGTGTCCGCTCACGCCTTCGAGTGTGACAGAATTATCCTCGTCCTGCAGCAGTGACCTGTGTGGATGTGTTTTTTATTGTGGCTGGGGGGTGGTTTTGGTGCAGACATGGCGAGGCAGCAGGCCGCGTTAGGAGGCTTCGGGTTCTGGTGGGGCTCTGCCATAGGCCGCAGCAAGACCTTGAGTAAATCTGTTTCAGGAATGGAGTGAAGTAGTTCCCGTCTGCGGTGACGGGAGAGAGTACTTAGGATGGAGCCACAAATACTTCCCGAGAGCCTGCCCTGCACTGAGCACTGCAGGTGCCATGGGGGTGGGTCAGGCGGGCCCCTTGGGCCCAGCAGGGGTGAGGAGGTACACAGGGGAAGAAGTGAACAAACGAACAAAGGACTCGCACCCTTTGGTAAGTGCTGAGAAGGACCAAAAACTGGGCGCCGCATCTATCGCAGTGGTCGGGGCGGAGCCGTGGGGCGACTGGAGCGGGCGTCCCTGTCGCAGACGAGCATCACCAGAGCAGGCCTGGCCGGCATCTGGGACCTTGGATTTGGGAGGTTTTGTTCCATTCCCTGATAGGAGCAGTCATGACGTGGAAACGGTCGCGCAAACGCTATGGTTTGTGCAGAACTGCAGCCTCCGTGCTGGTGTCTGGAGCTGCGGTGTGTGCCAGGCAGAGGAGCTCAGCAGTAAGAGCCCTGGGCACCGAGGCGTGGGGCGGGGGGGGGCTCCCCGGGGACAGCACTTCACACGCCGTCCCGGCCCGTCGTCGCTGGGGAATTAGGCGCACCTCGTGTGACTCCCCGGGGCGGGGCAGGGGCAGTCTTGGAAGCCTGTACCCGGTTCCCTCCCTCGGCGGCGTGTGCCCTGTCTCCTTGGAATAACTCACGGCTGCGAGCACGACTCTTCTGAGTCCTGTGAGTCCTCCTAGCAAATCGTGGAAGCTCGGGTGGTCGTGGGGAGCCATGCTCAGCCGTGTAACCTAGTGGGGAGGGGCTCACTGGTGTGGCCAGGGGACAGGAGCCATGCGGAGAGGTGCACGGGCCCTCGTCCGGCACAGGCCTGGGGTGTAGTCCTCAGCACCTGGGGCAGGGTCTGGAGGGTCCCGGGGTGCGTGGGACAGCTCTGGCTGTGCGTCCTTAGAGATCCCTCCAGAAGTCGTTTGGGGGCTGGGGTGCGAGACCTGACCCGGACTCCTCTTGCTCTGGCTACTCGGTCCTCACCGCTCCCCCGCTAGTCTGGCTGAGCGACACCTGTGGGTTGAGGTTACCCTGTGTTTCCCACCACCAGAAACAGCCAGGCCCAGTTACCTTTGGTCTCCAGAGTCAGAACCCAGCCGGGAGATGGGTGGGAGCACTGAGCAGAGTAAGCGTGAGGTGATGGAATCGTTCAGGAAAGTTCTGGGGCAGGTGAGACCTGGACCATCGGGACTGGCCGTCGGCCTGGCTGCCTGCCCCTTCACACAGGTCTGGGTGGCCCCCGCCGCGTGAACCTTTTCCCCCTTGCCCTGAGGTGGAGGGCCTCTCCCGTGTCTGAAGGTCTCCCGAGGGACCCTGCCACAGTGCCGCTTGCTACGCATCCTGTGCCCCAGGGACCGCGTGGTAAAGGTGGGGAAGTCGTGCCTGGCTCTCAGCTTGTCGGCAGCAGAATTAGTGTTTGGGTTTCCACCTACATTATTTGTATCTTCTGCGCATTTGGAGGGCCTCTGGGAACCCGCCCTGCCGGCTGTGGGCCTCCGGCTGCCAGTCTTGGGCCGGTGTGAGAGTGCTGGAGGCAGCTAAGGGGGAAGCCAAGGTCGCCTCAGCTGCGCTGTTTTGATGGAGTGGGAGACGCGTGGAGAGACGCCCTGTCTACTTCGGGGTGAGTTGGGTCGAGTCGCTTCCTGCTCTCGTGGTGTAAGTTTCAGCTGCTCTGAGCCCTGCTCTGAAGCAGGGGCGTTTCCTGCGGTTCCCAGAGCCCGTGCACGCAGGGTCCAGACAGGCCACTCGTTGCCCCCCAGCCTGGAGGCCAGTGATGGTGCGTCCACGTGGGTCCCCTTCGCCAGGCTCCTGAGGCCGTGCCCAGGGTCTGCTTGCCTTGGCACGCGCTGTCTGCTTTTCATCTGCTGGAAGAAAGTTAAATGGAAAACAGGAGCATGCAGAAGACAAGCTCATTTACAAACATGATCCCCGACTCAGCATCAAGGACTCTGGTTCCTCCAGGATTCCTGGGTTCTGTCACCGTACGGCAGCCAGTCACGCTTCGGGTTATGTGGCTGCACATGTTGGGGTGAAGCGAGGACCGGCTTCCTCCGGTGGCGGCGCTCCCTGGTCCTGCCGGGCACCTGTGCTTCCAGGGAGCTGCTTCGTGCGAGTGTCGAGGGCGGGGGGTCTTCCGGCCGTTATCGAGGGCGGGGGGACTTCCGGCCGTTATCGAGGGCGGGGGGTCCTCCGGCCGTTCAGCCAGCGGGCCTCTGCTGCCACCTTGAAGTGGAGGCCCTCCTTCCAGAACTCCCAGCGCAGGGTTCTCGGTGTTGCCCAGACTCCTGGCCACTTGCTGTACCCCTTCCTTCCTTCCCTGACTTTCTCCTGCACTTGAGGCAGCATTGTTTACAGCGGCGTGTGTGTGTGTGTGTGTGTGTGTGTGAGAGAGAGAGAGAATTTACCTAAGTCCAGCCCCACAGGCTAAACCAGGGCCGCGAGAACAGGACGTGGCTCTGGGGCAGCCAGCTCCCCAGTTCTCAGCTGTGTGACTTGGGTGCATTCCTTTCGCTCTCTGGGTTTCCACCATCTTAACTGTAGAATAATGTATGCAAAGCCCCTGACACAGAATGGGTTCTCAAAAACGGCAGCTCTTGGGCGATGGCGATGGCAACTCCGGAAGGCCCTGAGCGTCCACATCCTCCCGGGTGGGCAGTGTGTTCACGGGTAGCCCGGAGAGGCAGGGGATGCTCACGGGTGGCATGCAGTGCGGACGGTGTGGTCAGGTGCCAGGCCAGCTCGGCGGCCCCTGCAGCAGAACCATTGTTTCCAGAGAGGCCTTCATTATTCCTCTTTAAGTAAAACAATAAAAACCTCGTAAAGCGAGGCTGTAAAGCGCCGCAGCCACGGTCCAGATGTGCACGTCTAAGTGCAACTGGCATTAAAGTCGCGCATGCCTAAGCCGATCGGCATGTTTGCTCTGGGGATTATTGCACCTGTGTGTGCTGGAAGGAATGTCTACAGAATACCTGTCCCGTGTCCGTGGGCAGATTCTGGGACGCGTTCCAAAAACCATGGTGGAGACGGCTGTCGCTGGAGGTGTGTAAGCAAGGTTTTGGTCAACTTAAGATGTTCGGAATCTGCACTGTGGCACTCAGTCTGCCTCACACCGGCCCTCGTGCAGCCACCTGATGCTGGAGTGTCAGAGCTGGGAGAGACCCTAGTGAGCCTCAGATCCAATGTTTTCATCTTACAAATGAGAAAACCACATTGGTGCCGCATAAATATCCCTTGCCTTCCTCTTGGCTTTGTTTAATGAAGCCGACTGCAGAAGCTCACACTCCAGCACCTAAGGGTGTGGCCTTGTGCTGCCCCCCCACCCCCCACCGACGTGTCTGGGTTTGGGGGTGACTGCCTGTCCTCCGAATCGCAGGTGTCATCGCGCTGCCAGAGATCCACGTCCGCTCCGGCCTCCTGCCCAGTCCCGGGAAGGCTGCCCAGCCCACTTTCGGCTAAAGGACCACGTCTGAATGAACCCTGCTCCCAGCAGATCTGTGCTGGCTGTGGTTCTTTTGTGGGGGTCATGGCATGTGACTCATTACCTGTTGGGGCCTCTGTATCAGAGCCACAAGTCCGGCTATTCTCCCAGGAGGCGATTTGATGGGAAAGAGGGAGGGCCAACCTCCAAGCCGATTCCAGTCCCGGCTTCCCTGTTACATGTGCAGCCCCACGTTGGCCAAGCCTGGTTACAGCCCAGATTCCTGAAACAAGTTTCCATCCTGGTCTCCACGCACACCTCAGCCTCAAACACTCCATAAAGCTTTAGGAGCCCAACTAGGTTTTGGGTTTTGTTTTGTTTTTTTTCCTTTTGTGAAGTAGGTCATTTTGAGTATGAAGTATTATGTTTTCCCTTTTGTCTCCTCCTCCCCAGCAGTCCTGAGGTTGGAGAGTTATGGTTCTAGAATCTGTATGCGTGACGCTGACTTTGGTCAAGTGGAGGAGTGCATTTCAGGGGGAATACGACATAGCTCTCTGGGAAGAAGAGAGTCACTGACACCCCAGGCTTTTCGCTGATCCAGGTTCAGGGTCTAACTCGCCCAGGCACTTCAGTGTGATTGGCTGTGCGGGGCAATAGCCAGCCCACCTGAGGGGCTCGCCTGGGGCTCCTGGCTTACCCAGCACAGTGCCCTGGTGACCTGGTCTTTTGAAGTTGATGAAACCTGGTTGTGGTCAACATGCTGTTTTTCAGATGGTGGGACTTAATGGAGCCAATCCAGGCGCCCCCATCTCCTTAATGCCAGCTGTCTGAATTCTCTGCAGTTCCATTTGCCTTAAAAATATATTAATCTGCTGGGAAGATCTTGAAAGCCACCAACTGTGGAGCCGATGGCGCTTGGTTGAAAGAGTTCACTCTTGGGTGGACATCAGAGCGGCGTTTTCCTCTCATTGTTCCCGGGTTGGTCTGGGTCGGTCTGTCGGTTCCCCTACTGATGTTCCTGGAACTCTGAAAGGCCCCACTGTTCCCTGGTTCGACTTTCCAAGCCGGCTTCTCTGCAGCGTCCCCACAGACTGTCCCTGTGTCCCTGTGGCTAACAGGTCATTCACCGTCCTCACCGTGTGTGTGGATTTCAGCCCTCACTCCCTGAAGGTACCAGGGCTAAGAAAAGCCCAGGGGTTTCGTCTTTGGGCGTCCACGTTTTAAAGATATTCCCCGAGCTGCCCCCTTGACCAGAGACCTCTGGGCCTCCCCTTTTGTGCCCAGCGCGGCTGGGCCATGGCAGCGGTCCTGGGACCGTCCTCCCTCCCTCCCCTGTGGAGGAGGGGCAGAGCACAGGCCGGCCGGGTGAACCCCTCAGCCGCCTGCTTGCAGCGCCAGGCCACTCTTGATGCCTGTTCATGCTGCCGTGTGCAGCCCGAGAGCGAGTCGCCAGGGATGGCAGAGCCCCCTTACTGAAATAGCATGTTAGCATGTAAACAATATTAATACTATTTGACTCATTAAATATACAAAGGCCAGCTAAAGTGCTTCCATGTGTGTGCTGTTAGTTCTGGCGGGCGACTCCTCAGATGGCTTTATGTGGTTTCAGACAACATTTTAGCACATTCTTAAAATACCCACAAAAGCCTTTATGTAAAAACTCATAAATGTGAACCACATAAAAATTATTTTTTTTCCCGTTTCATGTCATTATGATCAAAGTACAGTAGGTAAGAATAAATTTCCAAAAACTTGTTGAGGTCCCTCTTTAATTAACGCTTCACGCGCAGAGCAGGGCCATAAACGGTGGGACGGGGGGCTGTCAGTGCCCCGTGGCCACTCTGCCACAGAGGCTGGCCTTCCGTGCGAGTCTGAGCCGGCCCTTTCTCATCACGCGTCCTCCGGTCCCTTTGTCCTGGAACATCGGGTTGAGACTCGCAGCCGTGCACGTCCCCAGAGGTCCCTTTAGGTGAATGGAATGTGAGTCCGCTCTGGCGCTGCTGCCCTCGTCTCTTTACTGAAGGTCCGATCGCCTGTAAGTTAGGGGACTACCCAACGGGACACTCTCCCAGCTATGAAACCAATTTCGGAGGTCACGTGGGTCCGTGGAAGGGTGCTCGTGATTCCGGCCAAGTGAGGAAAGCCCAGCCCAGCCCCCTTGCTGTGCCTACAGTTACGTAAAAAGTAAGCATCTGGACAGAGACTGGAGGGGAATTAGGAAAAATGAGATTTATGGGATAAGCTGATTTATGGTGTTGTGGGCTAAAATTTTAAACTTCCTTTTTTTAAAATAATGTTCTTCTAATAAATTTTTTAATTGGGGGGAAGAATAGTAACCCACGTGAGCATCAGAGTCGAGCTTGCATTTTTACCTCCTTTGTCTCCAACATTTTGTAACTTTGGACCTGGTCAGTGTGGCCCACAAGGGAAGCTGAGGATGCCAGGGAGGAGCTGCCCAGAGCGGAGCCGGGCCATGAGGTGGGACTTTGGAGTGGAAATGGCCAGTTCAGCCCCGCAAAACGGTAATGCTGTTGTTTTATTTTTCTGGAAGAAAACAGAAATCTAAGGGAGGCGACTGAGAGGGCTCAACAGGCCACCCGGTGCTTTTGAACTGGTTGCCAGGTGGTGTCGAGGAGGGTTGTCAAGCCACCAGGCCCTCTGCTGGTTCCCTCCCAGGGCAGCCTGACCTGCCCTCCCCCGAGTCCCAGCACAGAGACAAGAACAACACTCTGGGCTGAGAGGCGCCTGAGGCGGGGGGCCTCAGGCTTCGAGGGGCAGAAGGATGAACACGCCCGCTGGGCTTCGCGCCTTCGCTCCAGGAAAGAAGGAATTAGCGGCCCACTTCTGCCAGCACAAGAAAAGCCACATTTTTAAAAGTTGTTTTTTCCCTTTTGATGTGGGGCTGCTCTCCCGACAAGCAGGCGGAAAGGGAAAACCATGCGATGGAACCCAGCCATCTGTCACCGAAAGGGTGGGTGTTGGCGGGTCTGCCCTAGGCTGCCCTTCCCGCCCGCCACAGTGCAGCTCTGCTTCCCGGGGAATTCGGGGAGGGGGCACCAAAACCCCGGAGCCCATGCCGCCCGCTCACCTGAGTGAGGGGTCTGGTCCCAAGGTGACCGATGCATCCCCACATGTCCCAGGAGCGTTCCAGGGTGGCCCGGCGTGTGACCAGCTCCCTGCAGGGCTGGGCCGGGTCAGGGTGGCCCTGTGGAGGGAAGTGGGGGGGGCCTCAGGCTCTACGCCAGAACACTTACCTACTTGGGGTTTGGGGAGAGATCTAGAACAAGGGAAAGCGCCTTCCCGAGTGCCCAGCGTTGGCCAGGTTCCCGGAGTTGCCCTGGGCTGGCGCTGAGCTCGGGCCCGCAGGTGTGTCTCTCCATTCTCCCGTGCTTTCCCCTCACAGTTGTCCGCTCTGCTGCCCTGGTCGGAAGCCAGAGTCCTCAGTCCCTCAATCCTTCCTTTCCCTCAGTCCCTCGACCTCAATCCCTCAATCCTTCCTTTCCCTCAGTCCCTCAACCTCAGTCCCTCAATCCTTCCTTTCCCTCAACCTCAGTCCCTCAATCCTTCCTTTCCCTCAGTCCCTCAATCCTTCCTTTTCCTCAGTCCCTCAACCTCAGTCCCTCAATCCTTCCTTTCCCTCAGTCCCTCAATCTTTCCTTTCCCTCAGTCCCTCAACCTCAGTCCCTCAATCTTTTGACCACCATCTAGCCCCGGGGCTGGCACCTCATACAGCCTCCTGCCGTCACCGGCCTTCTGGGGCCGACTGGCCAGGGGAGACAGCTGTGAATTTCACTTGACAGCTCAATCGCAGTGGGTAGCGCGGGATGGAGCAGTGGGGACAGTCTCCCTGAGGAATTCTGGCGGGGAGGGCGTGAGGGGAACAGACCTAGGTGTGGACCCTCATGCGCCACGCCCAGTGGGCCTGCGGTGGGTCAGAGCCAGAGACAAGGCAGCCGCGGGGCCCTGCAGCTCGCCAGCATGAAGAGGGACTACCTCTTCCGTCTGTCTCTCGGTTACACTCTGGTGTATATCACATGCTGGCCTTTGTACGAAAACTTTTTAGCTTGAAAGAGTTTGATTTACAGCAAAATTATCCAAAAAAGAGTACAAAGAATTCTTGGAATACCCATCGCTTACATTCTCTAAATATTAGCATTTACCATGTATGTTTTTTATCATGTAGCAGCGTTGTCGAGGTGTAATTCATATACATGTTTATTTTTATTACTTGTTTTTGTTATGAAAATAATAATCTTTGGTCAGGTATCTATTTTCCTGTATTGTTTTTGTCTTTCAACAGTCCTAGAAAGTAGATACCGTCCCTGTTTGTTTGGTTTTTTTTAATATTTATTTATTTATTTATTTGGCTATGCCGGGTCTTGAGTTGCGGCGTGTGGGATCTTTTAGTCGTGGCATGCGGGATCTAGTTCCCTGACCAGGGATCAAACCCGGGCCCCCCGCATTGGGGACGTGGAGCCTTAACCTTAGCTGGACTGCCAGGGAAGTCCCAATACTGTCCCTGCTTTATAAAGAAACTAAGGCCCAGTTCGCAGAGCCGGTCGCTGGTAGCTCTTGATAAGTAGTCATCGGGCGGATAAGCGTGTGACGTAACTGGTGACTGGCGGGGCGGGCATGGGGACATGTGCCTGCCTGACTCCCCAGCCCATGCGTCTCGGTGCCTGCCTGCTGCTCACATCCGAATCCGCGGCCCCGGGCCTTCTGGAGAGTCCCGGAGTGCACCTTCTGCACCACTGATGCAGGGTTAAATGGGGTCAGAGAGGCCACAGACTTTCTGGTAAAGAGTGTGCTATTAGCCACCAGAGACTCCATCGTTCCAGAGCCGTCGTTGGTCGTCAGCAGAATTTGAGGTGCTGCATGTCAGCTGGTGGTCCGCCTTTGCTTTCTGAGCTCCTCGGACCTGTACGGACAGCCGCTGCCTTGGTGCCCTTGAATTTGGGATCCTTGCCTCATTTCCTTTGCTCCTCTGGCCTTTTCTTTCCCTCCTGCATTTGATCTGAATTAGGAATTTTTCAGTATTGCCTCAGACTTGCAGAGGAAGCTCGGTCCCAACCATAGCCCTTCGTTTCAGGCTATACAGTTGCAGCAGGTTGCTCTGAAAAACCCACAGAAGCCCCAGCGTGTGCAGGCCCTGGAGCGTTCCAGGGGGAACAGAGCTCTGTCTGCTCTCAGTGGGACAAGTCTGGACTGTTGTTGCTCTGTTTTTCCTGTTTTTCGTCTGTAAAGTAGCCATCCCAAAAGATAGGAGTATCACACGGTAATGATTACTCAGTAGGAATGACCCCCACTGAGGGTCTGTTACATGTCACACACGTTCTGAATCCTTCTTCTGGAAGGAATGTGAAGCCCAGAGAAGTGGAGTCAGTTTGCCAAAGGCCACAAAGCTAGAGGAAGGACAGCTCAGACTCACATTCATCTTTTGGACTCCTAATTGCGTGTTCTTTCTGTGAGCCCCCCACCGGAAAGGATGCTGCATCCCCTCCCCTGACCAACGAATAAGCAGGACACATGCAAGAACCAACCCTGGAACCACCGTAGGGAGGGTCGTTAATCCCAGAGAGACATTTAGATGAATCTTTGCCAAATGACCACCCCTGGGACCTGGGGTGATCTGTAATTTGACGGGCTTAACATCTCATGGACACGTGGGCCTGTTTCCTGCAGGTATTTTGAAGGCGGCGTCTCATCTGTCTACCTCTGGGATCTGGATCATGGTTTTGCTGGAGTGATCCTCATAAAGAAGGCTGGAGATGGATCAAAGAAGATCAAAGGCTGCTGGGACTCCATCCACGTGGTAGAAGTGCAGGTACAGCTCCCCACCCCCCACCCCCCACCTGCAGATGGCAGCCCAAACGGTGTGGCCTGTTCCCTAGCAGGTGCTTCTTGATGGGAATATGTTGTGACGTATAAACCCCTGTGATTCCTAAAAGTGCCCACAGCCATGTGGATAAAGATAAGTCAGGATCGCAGTAGTCATTGATGAAAAAGATCCCCAAAGAACTTGGATACAGTGACTGCAGATTCGGCCCCTTTAAAAACCGTTTGGGATTCTATAAGGTCATGTCATGGTGACGTGTTAGGAAGGGACGTGTTAGAATGACCTGAATTCAGGGGCCATTCGGGCTCTCCTCAGCTCAAGGTTGTGCCCAAGGCTCTGATCTCTGTCTCTTCCTACAGGAGAAGTCCAGCGGTCGCACCGCCCATTACAAGCTGACCTCCACGGTGATGCTGTGGCTGCAGACCAACAAATCCGGCTCTGGCACCATGAACCTCGGCGGCAGCCTTACTAGACAGGTAGAGTGGTCATTGCCCCCGGCTGCAGCCCCAGGGCTGGCCGTGTGTGGAGATGAGTGAGCAGCTGCCCCACAGAGGGTCCTGGGGCAGCCCCTGCGCCTGACGTGATCTCCCCACAGGCCTGTCCGTGTTTCCCGACATTCAGTCACGGGAGGTTTTACTTGGGATCAAGGTATTTATGTTAAGATGCTCCCGTGATGTTTAGGGCATTACCGCTGGTAACATTTTAGAATGGATTACTTTCTCAGTTGTGGCTTAGATGATGTATTAGGGCTCTTGGTTTTAGGTGACAGAAGTAAAACTCTCACTGACTTAAGCGAAAATGGAAATGAGTCAGCTCACCTAATTGTGACGTTCTGACATCGTTCAGCCCGCCTGGGTCTAAGACACGAATGATGTGGGCAGGACTCCGGATCTCCATGCGGGGGCTCCTGGCAGCCTCTGGCCATCCTGGGGGAGAGCCTCTCTCGCAGAGCAGGTCTGCCGTGTAACCCCAGGAACGTCTCACTGGCGGGTCAGGTTACTTGTCCCGGACAGAATCACTTCCTGACGCTAGGGTCATGTGACCCTAGCTAGGTCGAGGAGACGAACAGGGGTGTGGGTGTTGATTTCCTAGAGTGAAATCAGGCAGCTTTCTCACAGTCGAGAGAGGGCTGGGTGTGGGCAGCCAGCAGCCACTGGACAATGGAGAGGTGCTTTCTGCAGCGAGAACGGATGGCCGTGATCTGTGGATGGGGGTGGGCAGTGAGGAGTGACGGCAGCCAGGGGGTCAGCCTAGGGGCTTGGCAGCAGGCTGCTGGGGGATAGTAGCCAGGGTCCCCAGAAGGAGAGAAAGGACTGAAAAAGAAGCTACAGGGATCCAGAAGAGGGAGAGCCTGTTAAGCCTCCGAGCGGGTTTACCGGCCTCCCCAGGCAGGTGCCCTGTGGTACACACCTGCTCTCTGCTCAGCTCTGGCCCCCGCAGCAGTGCTCCAGGGATGCAGGGGTGCAGTGGAATGATAGTCACTGGCATCCTCTGCTATGCACCCCAGCAGGGCACTTTTCAAAACTCAGAATATTCATTCACCTCATACAGAAAAAATGGGTATGTCCGGTCAAAGCAGTCCAAAGACTGCTTGAGTCACAGGGTCTTGACGTGGGAAGAGTTCAGAGGTCATCTCCCAACCTGACAGGACAGTTTGTGCCGCTCTGCTCGGGTGGGACCAGGGAGCTCGCTGCCTTGGAGGATAGCCCGTTCCTTTTACATCAGTCTCCATAAAAAGAGGCATCCAGCATGGGCCGCGCGCTGCTCTGCAGGCACCTCACAGGCGTGCAGTTGGCTACACGGCCCCCCACTGGCTCCCCACCCCACCTCTTTTCCCACGAGCTGTTGACGGTCCAGGGATTTCCCCTTCTGTTCTTGTGCAGTCGATCTTTCTTAAAATGAGGTTATACATGTGAACTCACGTTTTGGTTTTTGTCCATTCTGCCAGGGACAGATAATGTCGAATCTCGGTTTTGGTCATCCAGGTGTTAGCTGTTCCTTCCGGCTTTCTTCCTTGCATATTAACTAAGATGACTCTGTCTTCGTATTAGTTCAAGGCCAAGTTTGGAGCCCTCCAGCCTGGCTACCAAAGACTTCCATAGCGGGGAGACATCAGTCTGATAACCGTCTTTCTAGGGCACTGGTCTTCCGGGTGAGCTTGTCCAGCTCTGATTCACCGCCTAAGCAGGGCTTCACATTTCCAGATAGATGCCATTTGAGCCACCTGTGGTTGAACACCGCCTGCCATTTCCCAGCCGGCTCCCTGCCCTGCTAGGACCAGGTGACTGCAGGCTTGGCCATGGCTTCTCTCTCCTGGCCCTCAGGGCTCAGTGTGTCTCTGCACTTCAGGCTCCTTTGATGTGGCAAGAAGCGTTGCTTTGCTCTGTTTCCCACCTCTCTGGTCCTGAACGGCCCGGCCAGGCAGGAGGGCTCTCTTGAGAGCCTCTGCTCTGCAGCTGCCCACAGTCTAGTCCAGGAGGGACCAGCGTCAGCACCGCGGAAGAGCTTGTCAGAAATGCAGAGAGCTTGGGGCCCTACCCAGACCCACCAAATCAGGATCTAAAGTTCACAAAATTCTCCAGGTAATTTATGTGCACATTAAAACTTGACGAGTGCTACTCTTTGGGGTTTTGTACCTAATTCCATCTTGGGGGGCGGCTCCCCATGCCACCAGCAAGCAGCACTCCAGACACCAGCAGGGTGTCCTACAGTTCACCTACGAGCCTGACACTCTACCCAGAGATAGCATCAGATCCCACAGGTTCAGGGCTCAGTCCCACAAGACTGCCTGCCCTCCTCCCTCCCCTGAGACACACCTTCCAACGCTAGTGGCAAGTCCAGGTTGTCCCCTGTGCTTCTGACCTACTGGCTACAAATCAGAGGTTCCCATGACCCCCTACTTGGGTTCGATTAATTTGCTAGAGCTGCTCACAGAACTCAGGAAACCCATTTCCTCATTAGATTGCCGATTTATTCCAAGGGATATTTAAAGGTTACGAATCAACAGCCAGATGAAGAGGTCCATGGGGCGAGGTCTCAAACAAAGGAGCTTCGTTCTCACGGGGTTTTGGGGCCCTGGAAGCATTTTGGTTCCCCAGCCTGGAAGCTGATTCCCGTCTTTTGTGGGGTGTTGTGGAGACTTCATTACATGGGCGTGATGATTAACTCACTGGCAGTTGGTGATTGATTCAACCTCCAGCCCTTCTCCCCTGCCTGGAAATAGAGATAGGACTAAAAGTTCCACCCCTCTATTTATGGTTGGTTCCCCTGGCAACCAGCCCCCATGCTTAGGTACTTTCCAAAAGTCACCTCATTAACGTAAACCCAGTTGTGGTGGAAAGGGGCTTGTTACGCGTGACAAGGCACACATTTCACCTTGATGGCCCTGAAGCGACTGATGTCAGGAACTGAGCACAAGAGACCAGATGTAACAAAAGATGCTCCCATTGCTCTTACCGCCCAGGAAATTCCAAGGGTTTGGGAGCTGTGAGCCCGGAACCATGGATGAAGAGCAGATGTACGTGAGAAATGTATTTTGGTCGTCCGAATGACCAAACTGTGTATTTCTTATAAATCACAGTATCACAGCTGCTGTGTACCTTTCTCTTGCCCATCTTTGGCTTAGGTGTCATGAGCAGCCTATCTTCAAGGTGTCCCTTCCAGGTGTGTGAGGTGAGCTGGGAGCTTGGACTGGAAGGTGCCGCCTCCCTTGGAGCAGACTTGTCTTCACTTCTGCTTCACGTGCTACTTGAAGCTTCTGAGCAGGTTGAAGACCCTCGTTTAAGAGTCCTGTTTAGGACTTTTAACAGCCCCACCCCAAGGGAAGGCCTTAACCCTGTGCTGGTGCAGGGCAGTGGTGCCTTCGTGTGACAGGAAGAGGAAGCACAGACAGGTAGCTTGGCCTGAGTCTCCTGTGAGACTTGGCCTCAGAGAAGCCGGTGCTGGCTGCAGTGCAGCATCCCTCAGAAGGGCCTCAGGAGGGAGCCTTCCTTGGCAGAGGTGACCGTTGCCATCCTCATCCTGGGAGTGCCTGACTTCATGAGGGTTCCTTTTAATATCAAAATGGCTTTTTCAGTAAGATAATGATTACGCTTTTCATAACCATTCGTTTTTTAAAATGTGGCAGGAAGGGTAAATTTAGTAGCTCTTTCAAGTGCAGTCACAGAAGCATCTCCGTGCCCTCGAACAGTAGAAGTGCAAGGCAGGTGCCTGGGCCGCGTGTCGGAGCCTCACACTCTCCGTGGAGAACCTGCACCACCTCTGCCGTGTCATGGGGCCTGGAGCCGCAGGGGATCTCGGGGGTCCCCTTCTCTGGCCTCTGGGCAGGGCTGTCCCCACACCGTCCCAGAGGCTAGTGCTCACTGGGCAGAGACCATCCTTTTGCATGGAAATGGGCCCTCGTCTTCCAGGAACCACTGACCAGGGAGGGGCCGCCGGACCCCAGGCAGCTGGCTCCCTCGCAGCCGTCCTCCCCGACACCTTGCCACCTGGGGAGTGGTGGAAAGTCCTAAACCCGTATCTGGAAACTGTTTCCTGCATCACTTACCGCTCCGAACTGTTTATAATTCCACCCGGTTTACAGTGACCTGGACAAATATTTAATCCTCAGCCTTCCTAATAGTTTAAATCAGAGCTGTCAGCCCACGGCCGGGGTCTGGGCTTGCTGTGAGCAGCACCCGCTGCCAAGCCAAACGCAGGCCTGATGAGCGGCGTCCTCAGCGCACGCGCTGGCCGCGGCCTGTTTGGATTGCCTGTGCTCTTGGGCTCTCATGAGGAAATTGATGCTTCTGTCATCATCCTCGCGGCCGGTCGCATAACTCATCTGAGGTGCATTAAATCTGGGGCTGGTTTCCAAAGTAAGTAACTGCAAAAGGAGGGGCAGGGAAGCAATGAGGGTGACAAAGCTAAGTTAATGATGTGTAGCTTCTGCGCATACAGGGGAAATGAGGGTTGCGGGTTTAGCTGTTTGTCCCGGATGAGCCTTGGGAAAACATCTCTGCTTCTCTCGGATGGGAGGCGAAGGGGTTCCAGGAAAGCTGAGCAGATCGTGATCAAGAGTGAACACGTGTGGTAATGTGGGCGTCTCTGTTGACTGGGTTGTCAACGGCATAGTTACCGCTCCCATGTAGCAGGTGAGCAAACTGAGGTCAGGCTATTAAGTAATTTGCTGTGGTGACTTATCTAAGTAGCAGGCAGAGCTGGGATGTGAACCCAGATTTGTCTGCCTAGAAGAAAAGAAAGCTGCATTCTGCCGCACTGCATTCTTTTGGTCTTAGTCCGTCCCCTGTCTGTAGGCCTGGCATTTAAGAGATGCTCAGTAAGCCTTTGCACAGAAATGCGTTCGGCAGTCAGGACACCGCCCTTCGGGCGCCCAGGAGCAGCCCCTTGGCAGCCCCTCGAGCAGCCCGCGTGGGCAGCGGCAGTGGGCCAGTGGCCCCAGAAACAGGCCCTGTGGCGAGTGGGGCCAGAACCACGGAGTCCAGTGGAGGCGCCAGACCTCCCTGGAGTGTGCTCAGCAGCGCCACGGTTTGGGTGCCTCTTGCAGGAACCCAAGTGACCACGTGAGACGCCTTCACCGCCAGAGGTAGTGCGGAGGGTTTTAAGATTTTTCAAGTAGTCAGCTGATCTGATCAGATTTGTGACTTCAAAGGATGGCCCCGGCGGTGGCTGCAGTGACTAGCCCGTGGCCGGGTGGTCAGTGAAGGAGCCTCAAGGCAGGAAATAACGAGGAAGGGCGGAGGCAGGAGGAGTAGAGGAGGGTCGGGTTGGAGACGTCTTGGGGTGACCCCAGGGTGTGAGCGCTGGGCTCAGGTGGGTCTTCGTTGCTCGAGTTCCTCCAGTTAGCGGTACTTGCTGTGACCCAGGCGGAATGGCAGCTGCACGCTCACACCTTCCCACGTGTGTCAGGAGGGGAGGGGCCACCTCACCAGGCCCACAGTGCCAGGCCCTGACCCTGGCAGCCATCCTAGCCAGCGGGCAGGAGCGCCCAGCCAGGCCGAGGTCTCCCGTTTCCAGCTCTCCCGTTTCCATCCAGCTCATACTGGCCACCCCGCAGCTGCATAGGCCGGGGCCACCCTTCCCTGGCACGATGCCCAGGGCTCCCCCACTTTCCTGCTTCCTGTGCCTGTCCTGGGAAGGGCCATGGCTTGGGCTTGGTGGAATTTCCCCCCAGGAGTCCCTTTCCCTGGCTCCCCTGGCTTTGCCTCCATCTTCTCCTCTCTCAAGGCCCCCCTCACCACCTTTTTTTTTTTTTTTGGCTGCGTTGGGTCTTCGTTGCCGCACGTGGGCTTTCTCTAGGTGCGGCGAGTGGGGCTACTCTTCGTTGCGGTGCGTGGGCTTCTCATTGCGGTGGCTTCTCTTGTTGCGGAGCACGGGCTCTAGGCACGCGGGCTTCAGTAGCTGTGACTCGCGGGCTCTAGAGCACAGGCTCAGTAGTTGTGGCGCATGGGCTTCATTGCTCTGCAGCATGTGGGATCTTCCTGGACCAGTGATCGAGCCCGTGTCCCCTGCATTGGCAGGCGGATTCTTAACCACTGCACCACCGGGGAAGCCCCCTCACTGACTTTCTTACCGCTCTTGGTAAATGTACTGGAGCTACATTTCACATCTTGTTGTGACCTGGGCTGTGGAGATGCCCCAGGGGCTCAGACCAAGGAGCCCTCACCCATCTCCTCCATTCCGGCCTTTTGCGCCCGCCCCCTGCCAAAAGACGTCTCTCAGGGACATCCCTGGAAAGCAAGCAGAGAAAGTGTTTTGGCAGATCCCTGCAGCTGTGGGAGGCAAGGTGAGTGCCGCCTTCGCAGAGGCTCATCACGGCCAATCCTTGAGGGCGGGAGGGCGGCAGCTGCCACCTGGGCCCCGGTGGGAAGGCTGCTTTCCGCAGGCCAAGTACCAACGCGCTGAAAAGGAAGTTGCACTGAGAGGTCACTTCTATGTGACAGCTGGAGGCGTGGGAAAGAGGCAAGACTGTGAATCTCGGGAAAGAGATCCAAGGTTTCCAGTCTGGGGCCGGGCCCTGCAGATGTTCATTTGACATTTTTTTCCAACTCTAAATATTTAGAAACAGAGGTGGAATGTCCTGTGGAGCTGGGATATGAGGGCGGACACTCGGAAGGCGAGCTCTCCCCCCGGCTCAGCACCGGGCTGCCTTGTGATGTATCTTCGAGCAGTGAGACTCCAGCAGAGGCACCTGCCCGCGTGTTAATGCAGGGAAATCCTCTGACTCGCGCTTGGCAGTCAGGCAAGGCGGCATGTTGCAGGGGGAAGAGCCCATGGCCTTCCCTCCAGATGTGGGGAACAGAGGGGTCCAGGCCAAACTCGGGGTGGCTCAGGGAGGACTTTCTCACCCGGGGAGGCCCAGCTCCAGGTGCTCCCTTTTTCCCTGAGGTTCCTGGGTTCAGGGCTGGAGAGGCTTGAGTGGTGTGGCTTCTAGGGATGCTTTGGTGTACGTCCGGTGACCTGGGGCGGAATGACCCAGCCTGGTCGAGAGGGAAAGCTGGTGGGAGGCTGCCTCCCTGTGCCCATCCCCTGCCAGGAAGGTCGGGCAGGCGAGGAACGAGGAACAGAGCGGACATCCGAAAAAGGGAAGGGTTGGGGGAAGGCAGGCGGGTGAGGCAGGGATGAAACTGCTCGGAATTTCTGAGCCCTGGACTGCGGTTTGGCCTTGAGTTTTCCGGTAAAGAACGGGGGGTGAAGTTGAGAAAATGGAGCAGTCTCCTGGAAGAAAACAGGTTTTGGAATCCTCCAGACCTTGGTTCAGATCCTAGCCCAGTCTCTTTCCAGCTGTGCGACCTGGACGAACCACTTCCCTTCTCTGAAATTCAGCACTTTCACCATCGAGCTTAATAATGCCCACTTGGAAAGATGTTGTAGAGCAGAAATAAAAAACCATTTTGACACATGGGTTATGCCCAATAAATAATAGCTGTTAACTGCTACTACCACCTATCACGCAAGCAGAGACTTTTCCGTCTTCTAGAATGTATACAGTTTTAGGCTCAGTTAAATTTTTCCTAAACTGGGCAAACCGAACCTTCCTTGAGAGGCTGTCTGACCACTGTCTTCTGGCTTGACAGCATGTTACGTCCTGGCCTCACAGCTGCGCTCTGACCCGGAGCCCAGCCCAGTTACTAGGAGGAGCCAGGCCGGGGAGAGTCCCAGGAGTGGAGCTGCCGTTCAGCAGGCGCTGTTCTGGGCCTGGTGCACGTATTAGGTTCTCCAGTGCAGTGCAGAGGCAAGGAAGGCCCTCGCCCCCCAGGGCTCCAGAGCAGCAGCCATTAGACGGGGCTGGCTTCCTGCAGGTCCCCACCCTCCGGGCTCTGCTCACTGCAAAGTGCCGCACGGCACTGCTCACGTTTTCCCTTTTGAGGAAAATGGCCTGCTTTCTACACACTCACGCGTGTCCTCCACGTCGCCGGGCCACGGAGAGGAGCGGAGGTGCTTGATGGGGACAGGCGGGCTGCGCTCTGACTCCAGACTCCATTGGAACCACCTTGTGGAACATCTGTGCGACCACAGCACATAAAAATGTTTTCCTCTGGCATCCCCTTTTATAAGGGTGTAGTAACATCTGCAGTGCAAAAATAGTTCTATTTTTGGCAGATCGGCTTTGCCAGCGAGCTGACCCTGACCAGGTGTGAAGGGAGTCGGCAGGGTGCGGGGAGGGGGGCCGTGGAGACATGTCTGTGTGCCGGGCCTCTGCCCCGACCCCGGCCCACCCTCTTCCTTCCCTTCCCTGGGCCCTGCTGGGCCTTTGCCTTGGGCTCAGATTCCCTGCCTCAAGCTTCGTGGCCCCTTGTGTCCTCACTGGTAGTCGGTCTGCTCCTGGGGGAGGCTCACCCGCCCTGGCCCCCCTGCCCAGACCTCTTTTTATCTTTGCGCGCCCAGCATTTCCAGCCTTTTCCTTTGTTGGAGGATGGCTCTTGATTCTGAAGCAGAGATGATACCCAAGAGATCGGATATCTGATGTGACTTTGCTTCCCTGATGGCCCTGAGCCCTTTGCCACCAGTTGTGGCCTCAACTCTGCGTGGTTGGTGCGCATTTAAAATGGGGCCCTCAAAAAAATAAAATAAAATGGGGCCCTCACTGAGCTCCAGAGCCTCACTACTTCCCTGGGGTTGCCAGGAGTCCGCCGTCTGCGTGGAGCTGGGGAGGCAGAGAGGCCAGTTTGTGGAAGGACATAATTCATTTGGGTCAGACCCCCCCCCCGCCCCGCCCCCAGGCCTCTCCTTGCCCGGAAGAGCAGCCCTGAGCTGCCGTCTGGCCGGGCACAGAAACCTCTTCCACATGGGAGGAGAGGACACTCAGTGCCAGCATGTCGGTGTCCAAAAATGCCTTTTAAGAATGGGTAGGCAGGGCTTCCGTGGTGGCGCAGTGGCTGAGAGTCCGCCTGCCGATGCAGGGGACACGGGTTCGTGCCCCGGTCCGGGAAGATCCCACATGCCGCGGAGCGGCTGGGCCCGTGAGCCATGGCCGCTGAGCCTGCGCGTCCGGAGCCTGTGCTCCGCAACGGGAAAGGCCACAGCAGTGAGAGGCCCGTCGAGAAAAAAAAAAAAAGCAAGCGCCGTCCTTCCTCAGGGCGGAACACGGTCCCAGCCCCTGTTCAACATGCACACGCTCCAGTCGTCGTGGCCGCAGGGTTTTGCTCAGGGCCCAGCATGTCCCGCAAACACCACGGCGCTGCCCAGGGTGGGGTGCTCATTCACCTGAAACAGGGGGGTGTGACTTCACTTTGAAGTTGGTGGGCATGCTCGCCTCCTGTTTTGTGTCAACCCCTGAGCGAGACTCCCCAGGATCACTGGCCAGAGTGCCCGGGGTGGCTCAGGGCCCGGTACTGGGGGCAGAGCAGCCGATCATTTGAGCATCTCACTCAGTGTCTCCTGTTTGGCCAGCCCTCAGCCAAACGGTCTTGCCAGAACCAGGCGTCTTCACTCTGAGACTTAGTCTCCTGGCTTTGAAAGGGCCTTGCAAGGCCGTGGGTTCCAGACCATCTCTCTACTCCAGATCCCCCTCTTGTAGCATCTTGACAAATGGCCACCCCGTTTCTCCCCAGACACTTGCAGGGACCCAGGGCTCATTGCTCTGTGAGCAGATGCAGATATAATAACAGAGAGCTCCGTCGCCCCTTGGCAATGACATGGATTGCCGGACATGCCCTTGCTAGATAGCCGGGCCCTCAGAGCGTGGCCAGGACCTCCCGAGTCTTTCCCCTCCTGGCCTGAGATATCCAAATTCTTTCCCATTTCTTGGGGTCAGGGTGTTCAGACCTTTTAAGCAGAAGGACTCCAGTTCGCCCACGGCTCTCTGAAAGCCCAGACTGCGTCCAGCCCTGTGGACGTGGCTGGGCTGGGACGGAACGGGGGGCCCTCCCTCAGCAAGTGACGCAGCCTCGCCCCTGCAGCTTCGTTGTGTGATGGGGGGCACGCCGCCCCTAAGCTGGGCTCCAGTAATACAGCTTCCTTTTGGTCCCGTCACATTCTTGTCAAGCTTGAAATCACCTAAAACCCACAAGTCTCTTCACTGGGCTTGTTCCTCATTTTGTTCTCGGTGAGATTAATGTTTGAGCCAAAGCAGGTGGTTTGCGTTTGCCTTGGTGAAGGTAGTCAGCACGCTGGGGCTGGAGGAGCAGAGCTGCGGGGTCAGGCGGGGCTGTCATCTGGGCAGAGCACCTGACACCTTTAAGCTTCGGCTTCCTCGGCTTTAAAGTGGTTCTTAGGAGGACCAGGTGGAGTGAGGTCGCTGCCGCCAGGGAGTGCTGTACTCTGCAGCTGACCCGTGTCTCGGGGTCTCATCACCTCCACCCTTGATGCTGGCAATAGGATCCCATGAACCCTCTGCACTGCGCCTTTCTTTAAGTCCTGGACAAACAGGTAGACCCAGGGCCAGGTAGAGGATCGTGCGAGATGCCCTGGAGGCCACCCTGGGAACGTGAGCGGGCTGTCGTCCAGCCTCGGCCACAGGATCTTAGATGGGAACCTGCCACGGTGATGTGATCTTAGAGGAGCCCTCTGTTCTTCAGCCCAGCATCCCCATCTCAATAGGAAATTGGAGAGTCTCGCAGCAGGTCATGTTCATAGCGAGCCCGTGCTGGCTCCTGGAGTATCTGATTTGAAAGTGTGCCGGCAGATGATTTTTTGTAACGGTCCCATCAGAAATTGTTGTCTGGATCAGTGTCAAGCCAGTGTTTAATTTCCAACTCCACTCTTCCTTCTGTTATGGAAGTGGGGTCAGCCTCTGCCCTCCGCCAGTGTTCTGGCACCTCTGAAGTGTGCCGTAACTTTTCAGGGATGTCTCTGTCACAGAATCGGATTTTTCTGACCCTGAAACGTAATCATTTAAAGCGACTTGGTTCTCTCCTACCATCTGCGGCTTTGTCTCCCTCCTAACTGGGTCTTTTCTACCTTTCCCAGCCTGGAAGTCACTCTCCCTAATGGGTAAGAGAAGTAAAAGCAGGTGAGACTGGGCAGAGGCCTTTAGCCTCCGAACAGACGCACCCCAGGCCTCTGCCCCGTTCTTCCGGTGCTCAAGGTAGTTAACCTTCCACCTTTGCTCTGCTTTCTTCACTAGTCTGAATTCATTTTGAGCTCTAGCCTTCCTGATCCAGTTCCTGTCTTCTCATGCTGTTTCTTGATTGCCTATTTCAGCTTCCAGAGTTTTTTGTATTTTTTTAGACTTTGTATTTGATGTTGGAGTATAGCTGATCAGCAGCGTTGTGATAGTTCCAGGTGCCTAGCAAAGCGACTCAGCCACACGTATACATGCAGCCATTCTCCCCCAGACTGCCTCGGCTTCCAGGTGTTATTTCAGTAACAGTGGTGAGGGACTTCCCTGGTGGCCCAGTGGTACAGAATCCGCCTTACAATGCAGGGGACGCAGGTTCAATCCCCGGTCAGGGAACTAAGATCCCACATGCCGTGGGGCAACTAAGCCCGCACGCTGCAACTACTGAGCTCGCGCACCTCAACTAGAGAGCCTGCGTGCCGCTAACTACAGAGCCCACCCACCCTGGAGCCTGCTCACACCACAACTAGAGAGAAGCCCGCATGCTGCAACGAAAAGCCCCCGTGCCGCAACTGAGACCCAGTGCAGCCAAAAATAAATTAATTAATAATAAATAAATCTTTCTAAGTAAATAAATAACAGTGGTGACCGTAGCTACACTTCCACTCGGTTTAAACAGCGTTTATGCACTTAGCACTCTGCTAGGCACCTGTGAAGTGTGAAACAGGTACATACATCTGCCCTTAAGGAATGTATAATCTTGTGAGGGAAGTAAGCCTTAAACACAGGGTGGAAGTTGGGGGAGAGCTCCGCATGCGTCGTGACTCAGCGCTCGTGTCAGGGTCATCAGTGCCTTCTCCCCTCCCTGCCCCCTTTCCTTTTAATACTCAGAGTACTGACCCCTGGGCCAGAACTGTCCCGCTGGATCCCACCTCCTCTTAAACCCCCTCTGTCGTAACCAGGGATGCGGATTGAGATTCTCTTGTTCATGTTCCACACGGTCACTCGGCCGGCCCTGCAGCCTCACACAGTAGAAGGAATGTAGGCTTGGAAGTAAGCATGGCTTTGACCCAGGCTCTGCTGTCACTCCCTGTGTGACCTTGGGCAGGCCACCCCATCTGTCTGAGCCTCGGAGTCTCCTGACGCCCGGGTTGCCTGTCCCTCCCTCCGTAGCTGCCACACAGGCACGGCAGCGGCACGGCACTTTGGGGGCTCATCTGTGACGTCAGGCCCCAAGCTGAGCCTGTGCCTGGCAGGGGTGGTCACCTGCGCCCTCCCTGCTGTGGGCTGTGGAGGTGGGGTGTGCTCCACAAGGGCGGAGCGAGACTCTCCCCTGGAAGCGGGGCCTCAGGGCTTCTGCGGGCCGGACTGTCTGCGACCTGAAACTTGGGTTGCCTTGTGCTGGGGCTCCCTCACTGGAAAAGTGGCCTTCAACCCCCGCCAGCTGGCCCCGGGCCTGCCAGCAGGGAGAACAGGCCCTGGGCCCTCACCCGGCTCTCTGACCTAGAGGAACATTCTGTCTCTTTGCAGATGGAGAAGGATGAAACCGTGAGCGACTGCTCCCCGCACATAGCCAACATCGGGCGCCTGGTCGAGGTGAGTGGGCCTCCTGCTGCCACGGTTCGCCTCCACCGCATGGGACGTTCGCCCCTGGAGCCCGGCTGCCGGCCTCCCTTGCTGCTCCCTCGCAGCTCCGCAGCAGCCAGCAGCGCATTTCTCATGTTTTGCCCTGGCCTCGTGTTTCCTGAGCCTTCTGATTTGGACGCAAGCAGGGCCCAGCTCCAGAGGCACCCCCTCTACTGTCCCCCAAACACATGCACCCTGAAGACTCAGCTCGGGAGGTCCTAAGTCCTGTCTCCCGCCGTCCAGTGGGTGCGAGCGGAGACCTGAGCTCAGACGGGAAGCAGATCCCGGGAACACCAGTGGGCTCTGGAGGGGGAGCTTGAGCTACACTTCAGCTCCCCCTTTCCCACGCCACCTGGAGGAAGGGGGTGCTCTCCAGCTGCACGGGGTTGTTCACAGAGCTGGGGGGAGGGCTGGTGGGTGGTTGAGTGGGGTGGGCCAGCTCCCAGTGAGGGTCAGCCTGGGACACCGGGACTTGGTACTGGCGTCCTGGGCGCCAGGATGGGGAGGCGCTCAGGGCACACACTCACGTGCCTCCACCCTGCGGTCACAGCGGGGACTGCAGGGGCGCGGGCGGGAGGAGGGAGGGCGTTCCCGTCAGTCTCACCGGCCTCCTTTTCCAGGACATGGAAAATAAAATCAGAAGTACGCTGAATGAGATCTACTTTGGAAAAACAAAGGACATCGTTAATGGGCTAAGGTAATGTACCCCAAAGCACGGGCTTTGGAACCAAAAAGGTGTGGATTTGAATCCTAGGTCACTGCTTAAGAGCTCTATGGCCTTGGGCCTCTGTTTCCTCCTTTGTAAACCAGGGCTGAGGTATCTATCCTCCTTATAGGGTTGTTAATGCAGGTTTTGCAAGGGTAAAGCCCGGCATACAGAGTGTGTACTCAGGATAGATGTGGGAATCAGAGTAGACTTGCACCATTTCTGTTTCCTGGGGCCCATTCACCTTAACAACATCGGTGCCCTTGTCCCTGGAGTCACCTCTCGGTCCCTCAGGCTGAGTCCCACCTAAAGAATCTGCCCGGCCCCTTCGGCTCCTGGGCCTGAGGATACCTCCAGATCAGACCCTAAGACGCAGGAGGGCATGACACCACCAGCACAGAAAGAGCCCCCCGACCTGCTGCTTTCTGGAGAGGGACCCGCCACCCTGGGGTCCTCTCAGGGCTGTTGGCTGCCCCTCCCCACACGTCTTGTGCCCTCGGTTCTTCAGCGTCGGCCCAAGTGAAGGCCGAAGGGGGCTCAGGGGCTCGCTGGGTCCTCAAGGTCATGGTGGGCAGGGTAGGAGGCCAGAGCCCTTTGGGGGGGTGGGTAGTGGAGGCCGCTGTGGAGCGAGACGGGCCTTGGAGTCGGGAGGCCGGGATCTCATGCAGCCTCTGTCAGCCAGAGCCGTGTGACCTTCGACCAGGGATGACTCCCAGTGGCCCTCCGGCCGTCCAGGAGCAGGGCTGCCGAAGGGAGGGGTGGGATGGAGGCCGGTGTGCGGCCCTACACCACCACGCGGGTCCAGGGGCTAACGCTCTGCCCGTGGTTTCCTGTAGTCCTCCACTGTGGACAGATCTCTCCTTTGGGAACAAGGAGAGGCAGGAAGCAGCTCTGGTTTGTGAATCTGTCCAGGAGACAGATGTTTTAGTCTTTCACTCATAGAGTTTTAAAAGATGGGGCCCACTTTGGACTCATCATCTTTCTGATTTCCTCCCTGCCTGTGGGGGACGTGGTCTGGCCCCCAGTGGGTTTTATTCCACCCCCAGAGCATTGCTCTCCTCTGGCTGTTGAGCCTGGGGCCCCTGAGCCAGCCACACACCCGCCTGGCCTGCAGGGCCCCCGGGCATTGGCTGACAAATCGGAGAAAGCCGCAGAGAGCCTGCGGGGTGGTGGCCTGAGCCCCTGAAAACCGTGACTGCCGCCCGCAAGAGCCCCGCGGCCAGAACCTCCCCACCACAGCCCCTGAGCGGCAGCGGCCTTGGTGACGCTCCCCTCTCTCTTCTGCCTGTGTGTCCCCAGCACGTCCTCTCAGCTGTCGCCCCGTGTGCTCCTGGGCCCTGTCCTCCCCCTCCCGCTGCACTCACCTCTGTGCACTCTCTGTAGATCTGTTGACGTTATCCCCGCCAACCCCAAGTTCCCGCAGCTGCAGAGGGAGCTTTCCCAGGTGCTGACGCAGCGCCAGAGCCACATCCAGCCTGATAATTAAGCCGCTCCAGGTACACTGCCTGAGAGGCCTGAGCGCCGCCCCACTAAACAGGACTCACCAGCCCGCCGAGACCCCGCCGGACCCTTAAACACCACTAACCCCGTGTCCGCTCGGCTGGGAGCAGCCCCCTTAACGTGCACACTCGCCCCGCCCCGCGTTACACGGACCTGAATCACGTGTGCGGTGTGTGTGCTTTGCACTCTGGGCGGGGCCGCGTGTGAGGGGGGGCCGTCTGGGCTTCTGCCCCTGAGCAGGCCGGGCATCGCCCGGCATCACCGTCGCCTCTCCGGCAGGAGCCGCTCGCCTGCGCCGCTCCCGGTGGCCTCCCGCTTGGCCGGCGGCTTTGGCGGCCTCTCTGCTGTGTGTGCAGCCGGGGCTTCGCCAGCTGTCCACCAAGGATCCCAGAAGCCAGATGAGCCCCCTTCTCGGTGGGAGATTGACTGGGGCAAGCCGACCTAAAAGGGGGCGGTGTATCGCCCTGAGTCTGAGGATGGAACACAGAGTGCGGCTGTAATCCCCGGGCTGGGCCCGGTGCCCCCAAGACGGGTTGCCGCTGGAGCCGCTGGGACCGGCATAACCCTCTGCCCCTGGCGAGCTGCAGCTGTCCTCCTAAATGCCTTACGCCGATGGAGGGGCAGCAGTCTGGCTGTAGACGATGGCCGAGGACCATGACTTGAGCTAGTGACAGATACAGATGTGTGAAAGCAGTCAGCATCCCCGGAGAGGAGAAGGGAAACTGGTTTTAATAAGAGGCGTTTGGAAACCCAGCTGGGCAGGGCTGTAGGGCCTGGGCTTAGGGGCTTCTTCCTAGGCCCAGGGGCTGGACTCGGAGACCCTGACCCGGAAGAGGCCCAGTGTGGGGGACAGAGGTGGGGCACCCGTGCAACCAGGCGGAGCGGCTCTTCTGCAGCCGTGGGACCGCAGCACAGTCTGGTCTGTGTGTGTGCCAGCATCAGGCCTGGGGCATCTGTCAGCCTCCAGCCTCATGCTCGGACCGTTACATTCCCATCAGAGCATTAAGAAACCCCCTTTTAAGGCGTTCCATATGGTGCAGTTTCCTCTCCAGCCCCTCAGCTTTTAGGGTGGGTCTAGAATCTTCTGGATCCCTCACCTCGGCTAGTCCTGTGGCCACCCACTGGAGGCTTTCTGACATAGACCCCCTGCAGCAGTGGGCAGCCTGGCACCTTCTGTCCAGGACAGGCCCTCCTTCCCACCTCCAGGCATGGGTTCCAAGCTGCTTGGCAGTGACCTTCCCGAGCTCCTTTCCCTAAACGAGGGTCCTGCTCCTTGCACCTCCAGCCGTTCCAAGCCTAACCTCCTGTTCCTTACCTGGTTCTAACTCTGGAACTTTCTCCTTTGGGGGGTAGCGGGGGGCTGGGCATGCTCCTTCCCAGAAGAGCCAGCGCCCAGTCGGGCCGGGGTGCCGTGGGAGCCACCACTTCGCCCACCGCATCCTCCCACTGGGCAAGTTAGCCTCCCATTGGGAGCTTTCCAGAAGCCCGTGGTGGGCTGGCTGAGGTTTGCAGCCCGAGGGCCACCAGGGCTGGTGCCTGACCCTTCCTTTGGCCGTCGCAGAGCAGAGCAGAGCAGAGCAGAGCAGAGCAGAAACACTCAGAAGTGTGTGTTCAGCAGCATCGACCAAAAGTGTCAGCGTTTCTCATGGGAAGTTTTGTAGCCGCACATAGACTCTTTCAAAGCCTCGTCTCTGCCTCCTTCTTTACCATCTTGGGGGCACTTCCCATGATGTTTCTAGGACTCAGTAGCCAGAATTCCACGTGGGATGCTCCTGGGTCCTACTTGATTGTATTTCACCCATATTCAGTGGTGGGGGATTATTTTTTGGTCTCTCCTTCCCATTCTGTTTCACGGCCAGTGCGTGTCAAGCGTGACATTCCCGTGGCTCCACAGCATTCCTGCAAGGTAGCCTTCCACTCTTTCTTTCCACTGCTTTGAAACCGTTAGGAAGTTTATAAATAGTTTGGGAAGTTCCTGGTTAACCCACACACCGAGGAAATCTGACAAAGTGACCATTAAGGTCATTGCCAGGAGCATTTCCCTGAGCCTCAGTTTCCTCATCTGTAAATTGGGAATAATGCCCAGACCCCTCCAGAACGCTTGTGAGAGTGAAGTGTGCCTGAGAAGCACTCTGTGAACTGTACAACCTCTACAGAGGTTAGCTGTTGTTCGCTGTCTGACCTGTGCGTAAGTGCACTCCCGTGAACATTGCCCCACAAGTTCAGGACTTGACAGCAGCGACCCAGGGCCACTTACCTGTCCCCTCCTGCCTCTTGAAGTTCAGGCTGAGGGATTTTCTTGGCCAAGTTAACAGCTGATGGTGCCTTGCAGCCGAAGCCTAAAAGTGCCTGCCCGCAGGTGCTGCCCAGGCAGTGGGCTCAGACGTCCGAGGTGCCGGTTCCTAATGCTCGCCGGGTGGCCAGCCCTGCACGCCGTGCTTTGTAACGGGGTCCTTATCTCTCGGCCTCTGGCCTGAGTCCACAGCTGGGCTGAAGCCCAGACGGTCTCTGCTGTGGCGTGCTTGGAGGCCCACTTCTGATTCAGGCTGACATTGGGATCTGTGCCCCAGAGTCCAGGTCATGCCCAGCCTGGTGCAGACGTGGGCCGTGGCCTCCCCCGCGGGGCCGGCCTCGGGCTCTGGGCCCCTCTGCCCCCTCCGCACAGCTTGCAGCTCGCACTCCCAGAGGATGGGGAAGGGGGCACCCAGCCCAGTGACCCGGCCCCTCGCCCTGGACGCACCGGCAGGGCAGCCCTCGGCCCCTCGCCGCTGCACTCTTCCTGTTCAGCCTGCTAATGACGGTTCTTCTCCCCGGGCAGGTCTGTGCAGACTTTTGCAGACAAATCAAAACAAGAAGCTCTTAAGAACGACCTGGTGGAGGCTTTGAAGAGAAAGCAGCAGTGTTAAGCCTCTTCTTCCCAACTAACCGGACACGCCGCCGTGCGCTCACTAGATTCCTTTCTTAGAAACTCGTTTTCTGCTCCCTCCCTCGTCCCTTCCTCCCCCCCCCAGGTCACACAACAACTTGCATCACCACTGCACAGCGCCATGTCTCCCTGAGAATAAACCCTATGAACACCCTTCTTGTCTCTGAGGCCTACTTCCCACCACATTTTGCTATCAAAACTCAGTATTTCCATAGAAACCATGTTTTCTGTTTGCCCCGGCCCCCCCGTCTCTCCACCACCACCCATTTATAGGCATAAAATACACTGTCTGTCTGCCTCCCTTCCCTCCCACCCTTTTGTTACATTGGTGTAAAAAATGTAAAACAAAAAAATTTTATGAAATAACTGTGGTGTGTGAAAGATAGAAGAAAAACTGGAAATCTGATTCCACGTGTGTTTGGGAGTTGCTTGGGGTTGGGGGTTGGCGGGGACAGGGGACAGCTCTGGGAGAAAGGAGAGGTGGCCCTCAGCGTCGTCCCGCACGCCTGGCCCCTGTCCCGCGGAGACCACACGGTGGGGGGCGGGGACCTGCGGACCGTCCTGCTCTTCTGGCCAGGTGCTTTTCTGTCAATTTTTATGGAATGCAAAAGGAGTTTTTGTTTTATTTTGTTTTTTTGTAAAGCTTAAAAAAAAATCTACATCTTATACTTGAGCTTCCATACTTAAAAAAAAAAAGGAAAAAAAGAACAAAAAAAATAAATAAAAAGAAACTGGGATGCAGTTAGCACTGGCCTTGTGTTCTTTCTTGCCTGCCTCGCTGTCCAAGCATGTGTGAGCTCGGCTGGGAGGGCTGACCCCAGTGGGGGCGTGGGGGTCCTTGCAGATCTCCAGCGGCTTCTCTGGGCCCCCGCTCCGCGCAGACCCTGCCCCACCTGTTCTGAACAGCTGGGGCCATCCCATCATCAGGTGTGATGGGATGGGGGCTCTCCCCACCCCCTTTCATTTCAGCAAACACCTGCTCTGCGCAGGCATGTCCACACTCGTCCCGCGCCACCTTCACAGCCCTGGGTGACGTGGGCAAACAGGTTGGGGTTAACGTGCCCAAGGTCCCTCCGAGCCGTACGTAGTCCATGCTCTCCCGGCTGACACCAGGGCATCTTGGCAGGGCAGTCGGGCCCACACCCCGGTGAAGCCCCTCTGGTTTGAGGTACCTGGGTCCCTGACACGCCTGTCCCCGAATCCTTGGGCCCAGCTCCTCTCTGCATGGTCTGATGAGAAAGTTCCCAGATGGGGCACATCTTTACTGAGTGCAGAGTACCACTGAGATAGAGACGGGGAACAGGAGAGACACCTCCGTGCAGTGCCTTTCAAGGAACTTCAGGTGGAGAAGATGAGGGAGGCGGACAGGTGAAGGCCGGAGCTCTGTCAGTGGACCCAGAGCCCTTCTCCAGTGGAAACGACATCCTCGTGGTAGAGTGCTTGGCACAGATAAATGAGTTCATGTTTAGCAGGGGTTCGATCACGTGACCAAAATAACACTTGGAAGCCAGGAACTGTGACTGTGATGTATGCCAGGCCTGATCTGACTCTTCTGAAGTCTTCCATCACTGGAAGAGCCATCACTGCTGTCTTTTGCTGCTAAGTCAGGCCAGTGAGCTTAGGGACACTGGGCCCTGAGACCGGGTTTCCTCAGTGAGGGGCAGCCGGACCCAAGTGGCAGAAGAGGAGTGTGTGCCCCTGGCTCGGGGCCACCTCCCAGCTGGTCCTTTCCCCACTCTGTGGGACCCCACCCGCCCGAGGGGTGGCGTAGGCCTTGTGGACCTGTTCACGGCCCCTCTTGCTTCTCTGGTGCCACCCCCTCCCCGCAGCCTCGGTGCAGTGGGGCCATGGCGTTCCCTCATCCCCACCGGGTGACCCACAATAGGCCAGTTACGATGCTGTCTCTTGAGAGACTGATGCTGAAACAGTGCCATTTCATTCCCACCAGGAATGATTCCCGGAGCTGTAGTGCCTGTCCTGTCCTTCCAGACACCGATGGCTCACCTCTTAACCTTCCCTCCTGTGAGCCCACAGCCGGCCAAGAGCCTCTGCTGCTTGCTTAGCAAGTGGGCTTCTGCTCCTGGGAACCAGTGAGCCCTAAAGAGGCTGGAAGAAAAAGGGCACCTGTGTCCAGCATCTACTGAGCCAGTCACTGGGCCTGGGGGCGGCCTTTGCTCTGAAGCCTCAGAACAAGCAGAGGCAGACAGCCTGCTCCCACTGGGCTATGCGGCCTGGAACTAAGATCACACATGCCATGAGTGGCAAAAAAAAAAAAAAATCCCAGGTTCACTAAGTAACTAAGGGGACCCTGGGCTGGGAGGGCCTGGGGCCAGGCACTGAGGATGGGTCTGTGGGCTAGTCCTTCCTTGTAGATGCCACCTGCCTGCCCCCTACCTTGAGGTTTGGGGTGCCCCAGGCATTTTCATAGACGGCATCTCATTCAATAGCTAACACGTAGACAAATACCGTATGCTATCACTCATATGTGGAATCTAACTTTTAAAAAGATGCAAATGAACTTACTTACAAAACAGACAAAGATATCGAAAACAAACTTAACAGTTACCAAAGGGCAGGAATAAATCAGGAGCTTGGGGTGAACATACACATACTACTATACATAAGACAGATAACCAACAAGGACCTACTGTATAGCACAGGGAACTCTATTCAGTGTTCTGTGATAACCTATATGAGAAAAGAATCTAAAAAACGAATGTACAACAATCACTTTGCTGTACCCCTGAAACTAACACAACATTGTAAACCAACTATACTCCAATAAAATTAAAATTAAAAAAAAAAAATAGCTAAGGGACTTCCCTGGTGGCACAGTGGTTAGGAATCCGCCTGCCAATGCAAGGGACACGGGTTCAAGCCCTGGTCCAGGAAGATCCCACGTGCCGCGGAGCAACTAAGCCCATGCGCCACAACTACTGAGCCTGCGCTCTACAGCCCGCAAGTCACAACTGCTGAGCCCACGTGCCACAACTACTGAAGCCCACACACCCAGAGCCCGTGCTCTTCAACAAGAGAGGCCACCGCAATGAGAAGCCCACGCACCACAACGAAGAACAGCCCCCGTTCACCGCAACTAGAGAAAAGCCCACGTGCAGCAACAAAGACCCAACACAGCCAAATAAATAAATTAACTAAAAAATAAAAAAAAAATTAAAAATAGCTGACATGTAAAGCCGCCAAGGCAGGGATCTTTGGGGGTGACTGGCCCAGCCTCCTGCTCCCCGTGTGGGTCCCGAGGGAGAAATTCTCCTGGACCAGTTACCAGGGCAACTGTTTCCTAAGTGCAGAGCCTGGGCCTGAAACCAAAATGCTAGGTCCACACTTCAGGTGGGAGGAAGGTTCTCATCCCTTCAGGCCACACCTAGAGGTGAAGGCCCTACCAACGCTTGCCTGCAGCCAGGGGAGAAAGGCAGTCCACCCAGGACCTTGCACCTCAGGGACCCCACCAGCCGGTGAGCACGGCCCAGTCCGGACAGTGGAATTGACTGATGGTCACACTGGCCCTTCTGCTCTTTGGGAGGAACACGGGGAGGGTCCCAGTACTGGTGGACACGCTGACGAGCCTTCACCCGGCACGACAGGCTTGCAAGCCTGTCCCGTTTACCCACTGCCACGACGTCCTCCATCAGACAGGGCGTGCCAGTGTCTCCCCCATCGGACTGGGGCTTTCATGAGGAGGAAGGAACCACAGCTCTCGGCAGACTGGGTGGTGCCTGCAAGCAAGAGCCATCACCCCATCACCCCCACCAGGGCAGGGGCTGTGACATCGCGTTCTTTCTTCCCCACCCAGCTCGAGCCCAGGCCCACACCTGGGTTCACACTGCCAAGCTGAGCCCCCAGGTCCTCAGGCCAGGAGGGCACTCGGCCAGGTCACGGCCCTGGGTAGAGCCAGATCCTGGCTGCAAAGGGCACTGAGCCAGCTGGGGCGGGCGTGGGCCCTGGGGGTGGGAGGCACCACGCAGAACAGTGGAGAGGGGGCCTGAGCACAGCAGGGTTGCGCCGCCCCCGAGGACAAGGGTGAGGCTGGACGGCACCCGGCCCTGAAGCCCTGGACCCCCAGCCAAGGGCGGAGGCAGGGATGGGACTCCGAGGGCCGGGTGTGGGATGGCCCCCGCAGCTGAGGGACCTCATGTGGATAGAACAGCTGCCACTCGTAGCTGGGGGACCTTGGGGAAGCTGCTTAGTTCCTCAGAGCCTGTTTTCCCATCTGTCATGTGGCTGTGATGACTGCACCTGCGCCACCTACCGCAGTGGGGGTTGTGGGGACCGAGCGAGCGAGGGTACAGCCCAGCCCCGCCCCGCCCCGCACACAGCAAGAGCTCAATAAACGTCAGCTGCAGGCCAGGTGACACCCAGGGTTCTGCAGGCCCACCCAGGACAGGGCTGAGGCGCTGCACCCCACTCGCCCCACTGCCCAACTGAACCTCAGAGGCGCCCCCCTCCCTGGCCTCCCCAGACCCCCATTCCCTCCTCCTCTTCCCCCAACCAAACCAGGTCACCTGCTGTGAGCGCTGGTGGCTGGCCCTGCCCCCACCATCCTGTCCTCACTCCAGCCCCACCTTGGGAGCAGCCCTGACTCCCATCTCCAGGCCTTTGCACACACCCTTCCCTCTCTCTCAAGATTCCGCTCCCGGGCCACTCCTCCATGAAGCCTTCCCAGGTTGAGTCGCCTCATCCCTATGGCACTTTGTACCTTCTGGTTACAGTTCTTCCCTCTAGGGCCCAGCAACCGTCTCCCCTCCTTGAGGGCAGGGACCAGAGCTGGTTCACCCCCATCCCAGACGCCCAGCACAGCGTGGGCCAGGGTGGAGAGGAGAGCTGCGCTTGGCAAATACTTGTGGCACCAAACCGGGGCAGGCGTCCCCTCGCGGCCGAGGCTACAGCCCTGTGGCCGGGCTCCTTCCTTTCTCCACGGTTGGAAGAGGAAGATTCTAACAGAGAGGCTCACGCTGAGCCCCAGCTCCTCCCTACCAGCCTTAGGCGCACCTGGCACCACCCACCCTGATGGCTCCCAGGACCGGCTGTGTGTGGGGGGCGGGGGGGGGGGGGGAGGGGGGGAGGTGAGACAGCAGGCCATCAGGGAGGGGAGCTGGCCCCTCTGTCCTCAGGCATGCATGGGGTTGTGGCCAAGAAGAAAGTGGACTCAGGTTGGGGTCTGGGAGGCAAACTAAAGTTGGGGCACAGGAACTAGAGCTCGGGGCTAAGCCCTGCCCTCCTCTCCACCCTTCCCGCCTGCAACACTGGCACCTTCCCTGTTTATCTTCTGACTGTCCTTCTGCCGTGTCACCTCTTCCAGGAAGGTCTCCCTGATTTCCAGGGAGATCTGGTTGTCCTTCTCCTCCAACTAAAAATGATCAAAGCTAACCTTCAGTGAGCTCCTTCTGCATGCCAGACTTCAGGGCTAACATCTATAAGCACACCATTTTATTTAATCCCTAGAAGGACGTATAAAGTGGTAATACTGTCATCCCATTGCACAGATGAGGTAACTGTGGCACAGAGAGGTTGAGATGCAGAACCGAAGTCTGAACCTTAACTATTCCGCTTCTTGCTGAGCACTGCGGAGCAGGGATCCTGTTGGAGGAGTGTCTTTCTCACTGCTGTGTCCCCACCACCAGGTGTGGAGCCTGCCACAGAGAAGCAGGTTGAAGAAACTGGAGGCCCAAGAGGCTGGGCAGGGGCGGGCCGGCAGACACAGTACCCTCTGGCCTGGCTCTCCCACATCCTGACCCCCTTAGGCCCCCACCTGGGGCCTGCCTGTAGGTGGGACCCCGATCGCCATCCATCACTGTGCCCCAGAGCAGCGCAGAGCCCGGCACCAGGAAAGGAGCACCAGGACGGGCCTCACAGGGAGTACCGTTTACTAGGCCATCTGCAGTCGACTGTACAGTCCACGTGCACCAGGCTGAGCTGGGCTCCTCCCCAGGCGGTCGGGTGGGGGAAGCAGGCAGAATGAGGTAGGTGAGCTGAGGGCCAGCTGCAGAGGCGAGGTCTCGGCTGCAGGCCCTCTTCTGAGAGGCGAGGTCTCGGCTGCAGGCCCTCCCTTCAGGCTCCAGGGACGGACAGTTGCCTCAGACCCTGGGGGGGAATCCCAAGGCGGGGTGGGCCGGCCCTGGGGGCTGACCTGCTCCTGGAAGAGTCCGTCAGTCAGGGCTTCCGGAAGGGTCAGCTCACGAGGTTTCGGAGGTGTTGGGGGTAGGCGGTCGGGCCGGGAGTTCTAGGCACCCCCAGCTTCCTCCACGGCCCAGCCCAGGGTCAGCAGCACCGTCACTGCCCATACTTCTCCCTTCCTGAGTGTGGCATCTGCAGGTCCCCGTCATCCTGGGCTTGGCCTGGGTCTGGGTCCTGCTCAGCTGGGGAGGAGTGGCTGGCGCTCTGATGAGGTGGCGGCACCCCTGTATATCAGGAACTGTATGGAGATCCGAAGGAGTCAACGTCAAGGCCAAACGGAGCACAGCCTGCGTCGGACCTGCCCCAGGGTGGCCTGTGGCCCCATCCAGAACTGCTGCCCTCTTCCCTCCCTGCAACTCGGCCAGGTAGGCAGGGTCAGCCATGGCCTCCTGGCCTCTGCTCTTGCTGCCTTCCCACCCCTCAACCGGCCAAACCCCATTTATCTGCCAAGTCCAGCGCTTGGGTCTTCCTCTCCAGGCAGCCTCCCCTGACCCCAGCTCCAGGATCTTGCCCTCCTCTCACCCTACAGAATCCTGGGGGTTTCAGCAAGTGGCAGGGGCCATTTTGGGGCACTAGAGCTTAACTTTCTTCATCTCTCATTGCACCCACCAGGAACTCCACAAACGTCGAAACAAGGGCCCCGTTTACCTCCTCCCAAAGGAGATGCAAATAATGCCCTGCTCAGCCATCCAGCAAACAAACATTTACTGAGCACTCACTGTGTGCTGGGTCCGGTGCTGGGTATTTCCAGAGACCTTAGCTTATGTAATTGCCCCATGACCTTGGTGAGACAGCAAGATGAAGACATGGAAGCACAGAGAGGCTAACGGTTTGCTCTGTGTCACACAGGACACCGGGGAGCCAGGATTTGAACTCAAGTTTTTCCATCTCTAATTCACGGGTGTGTGTCTCCACATTGCAGCTTTCCTTCCTCCTGCCTGGATGGGCTGATTTATGTATGCCCTGTTCCCCAGACCCTCTGCACAAGCTGTGCCAGGAACATCCCTCCCTCTCCTGTGCCTAACTTCTCCTTCAGGGCACAGTTTCAATGGCACTAGTGGAGGCCTCTGCTGAGCCTCTAAACCAGGACAGACAGCCCCCTGGTCACACACTCTTGCAGTTTTTCTCTGTGCTGCTCAGTGGCACCACAGTGAAGTAATTACTTATGATTACGCATATCCTGTCTGCCTCCCCACTGAACTGTGAGCTTCTTGAAGGAAGGACCATTCTGTTCTTACTCACAAATAGATCCGGTACCTGGAGGGGTGCCCAGCACATGGGAGGTTTGGCTCTTGGATGGATGGATGGATGGATGGATGGATGGATGGATGGATGGATGGATGGATGGAAGGATGGATGGATGGAAGGATGGATGGATGGATGGATGGATGGATAGAAGGATGGATGGGTGGATGGACGGACAGACGGATGGACAGAAGGATGGATGGATGGATGGACTGGATGGAAGGATGGATGGATGGAAGGATGGATAGAAGAATGGATGGATGGATGGATGGATGGATGGAAGGAAGGAAGGATGGATGGATGGATGGATGGATAGATGGATGGATGGATGGATGATGGATGGATGGAAGGAAAGATGGATGGATGGATGGACGCTGAAGCCACGTGCAGGCGGAGGCTGCTGTGGCCCCCCCGACCCCACCCACCCTCACACCCTGAAGGATACGATGGTGTCGAGCAGCAGGACGCCCAGGCTGCCCACGAGCCAGGGCAGGTGGTGCACCACATAGCTGCCCTCGCCCTGGCCTACTTCGGGGTTTTTGAGCAGCACGCTTAGCCCATACAGCGTGTTCCCCAGCATCACCAAGGCGAACAGCAAGTAGGAGATCCCCTGTGTCGACTTCCGCAGGAACTGGAAGCGAGAGGTGTAGGGTCAGAGACCTCAAACGGGCCTCTTGTCTCTCTGGACTGTAACTGTCCATGTGTCCGTCTGCCCTGTCACAATGCACATGCTCTGAACAGACTGCACACGGTGTGACCAGTGTCCGACACGGGCCTGCTGCCCAGATCAGCCCTTTCCAGGGCCTGACTCCTCATCCCCGTTCCAACGTCATCTCCCGAGCCACCCTGCCCAGGTCACAAGAGACTAGGGCTGCCCCACCCTGCTAGCCCCAAGGTGCCTGCTCCCCAGCCCTACGCTGACTCACTGCCCAGCAAGGCTCCCCCATCTCTGGTTCCCCACCTTCTCTGCTCTGCTCTCAGCCCCTCGCTCTCACCTGACCTCCGACCTCCCCGGGACACATGCAGGTCACATGTACCCCTGGATGGCAGGCATCTCATGCCCATTTCCAGAGGCAGAAACTGAGGCTTGGACAAGTGGATTCAGTCACCCAAGCCAACAGTGAGTGTGGACCAGACCTGTTGCTACTCCCTAACCCAGGGGCCCGAGCTGCCAGCCGGCTCCTCTTCCCGTGGCCCCAGTGCCCCTGCCCGCGGCTCACATTGGTGCGGATCTGAGGCAGCCGGGAGAGCAGGTACAGCATGCTGGACACGGAGCCGATTACGAAGCCAATGATTTCCTGCTGCGTGAAGGGCTGAGAGGGCAGAGTGGAGTGCTCAGTGCTCAGCAGGGGCCAGGGTGCAGCCTGAGAGCCCCAACTCTCTCCTCGAGGGCAATTCCCCTGACCTCGTGGTCATGCAGGGGCGGGCCCTCGGGGTGAGCCAGACCCCCACCCCTGCTCTACTCTCGCGTGCCCACACCTCACCTTATTGCCCGGCTCCACAGACAAGAGCGTCCGCCCCCGGAAGACCTCCCTGGGGGCAGCCACCAAGCCAGCGCTGCTCAGCAGTGGGGCGGTACACGCCACCCCCAAGATGAACAACAGCACAGAATTGATGGGGGCAGACCCTGGACATGAGGCAGGAGGGAAGCTGAGATTAGGGATCTGAGTGGCAGCAGACAGACTGGGCTTTGAGTCCTGGCCTTGTCCCTCAGTGGCTGTGTGACCTTGGGCAAGTGACCTAACCTCTCTGAGCCTTTATTCCTCATCTGTAGAATGGGTATAATGAGAGTACCCTTCTCCTAAGGTTGTAAAGGTAAACTGATGAGGGCAGTGGGGGCAGGAAGGGAATTATGGAGCGTGGAAATGCTGAGACAGCCCCACCCCCAGGTGCCTGGATCATTTCTTGTACAGCCCTGGATCTGCCCCTTCTGAATCCTGTGTGCCGTGTCCTTGTTTCCTCAGCTCCAAGCCCAGGGCCCGGCACTGAGGAGCAGCTGAAGCCATGTTTGCTGAATGAGAGAACTTAAGTGAAGGGGACTCCCTGTGATCCTGCCCGGATGTACTCACTGCCCTCTATCTCGGCTCATCAGGTGATCAGGGCCCCAGCTTTCAGATAAGGCCCCGAGGAAGCCTTTTTTTTTTTTTTTTTTTGCGGCACACGGGCCTCTCACTGCTGTGGCCTCTCCCGTTGCGGAGCACAGGCTCCGGACACATAGGCTCAGCGGCCATGGCTCGCGGGCCCAGCCGCTCCACGGCATGTGGGATCTTCCCGGACCGGGGCACGAACCCGTGTCCCCTGCATCGGCAGGCGGACTCTCAACCACTGCGCCACCAGGGAAGCCCCTGAGGAAGCCTTTTTGAGGTTTGGTTTATCACCAGCAATGGGAAACCTTCCTCCTCCCAAACTTCCAGGCCTCCCGGCTGCCCTCAGGCACCTGACACAGAGGGATCCCCATACTCACACAGAGAGGGGCGTTTCTTAAACTTGTAATGAAAGTACAGCGACAGCATCAGCACATCGGCTAAGACGTAATACACGGCTGTGTAGGTCTGCAAGAGAAGAGGGGGCCCAGGGCGCTGGCTGCAGTCCCCGGCTCAGGGACCACACCCGAGCACCCGGGCAGCTCTGCCCCATCCCAGCTGGGTGACCCTGAGCAAGTTGCTTCACCTCCTGGAGCTTCTGTTTGCTCATCTGGAAAGGAGGGGATCACAGTTCCTACCTGGCAGAGCTAGACAGCAGGTAGGCAAGGGCCTGGCAGGTGCCCGCCTGGGCAGACAGAGGAAATGGTGGCTAGCATGACCAGGCAGGACAAAATGGGACTCAGAGGTTAAGTGGAGGCTACCATTTGGCTGATACAGGGGCAATTTACAGCCCCCCTTGGGAAGACAATAGATTCCTGATTTTGAGTCCCAGCTCCACCCAGCCACAGAAGAATGATGGCACCTGGGCCTCCCAAGGGAGAACCTTCCTCCTCCAGGGCCCCATGCCCTGAAAGCTCAGTCAGGATCTTAGCACCTCAGAGGTCAAAGACCCCAGCCATCCTGTGGTTTGATGTGCTCATTTTGTAGATGGGGGAACTGAGGCCCACACTGTGCGGCAGGCAGAGGGCTCTCTCTATAGCATGGGGCCCTCGAAGATGGAAGCCTCTGCAGACTGTCCCTGGCAGCCCACCCAGCCCGGGGACCAGCCCACCTGCAGGGGCAGCTGGTCAGCAAGGAAGGAGCCGATGAGATTGCAGGAGTCTCCGCCGATCCAGCCCAGGAGGAACCACAGGGACAGAGCCTGGTCCATATTGCCCATTTTGCAGGCCTTGATGTACTGGCTGTGGCGGAGGAAGGAGACGTGTGCTCAGAAGCCGATGGCTGTGATACCGCGTGGAGGGTAAACATGGGAAGAGCCAACATGGAACAGCGGGGCTGGGGCGGCGTCTGCACAGGGGGTCGCCTGGGAGCTGATCCTTCCCGCAGGCGGGATCCTCATGGGCCTTTCTTTGCCCTTTGGGGATTCTTACCACGGGATCCCTTCCAAGCCAGGAGCTCTATGGGACATGCATCTTTCCAGAGAGAGCCATTGCATGATAGATTCTCCTCCACAGCAGTCTCTTGGTGGGGACGTGGGGTCTTTACAGGGCCCTGATGTTTTGTGTCAGACCCCGAGAACCACTTCATAGGGACCCTGGGTTCTCTCTTCTATGGAGGAGCGGGAGGGGGGTTGGTGTTTGGAAGGAAGGAGGATGGTGGTTACCCTGCAGCCGAGGCCTGGGCGATGCCCTGTCTCCAGGGGAGATGGATGATAATATGGGCCTGTTATCTTCAAAGGGCAACAGAGAAGCCTCAGGCTGTGGCTCCCAGAGCTCTGATTACAAAGCCATGGGGTCAAGTCTTGATGGGTCTCTTTGGGGATGGAAAAGTCAGGGAACCAGGATTCACACTCAGACCCTGGGGTTCCAGGCTTGCTCTGAGTCATCCCGCAATGGCCATCTGCTGCTTACCCTTCTCTTTAATCATTTGCATGTATTTAAATTAGTAAAAGGTAACTGAATAGCACCTCACCTCACCTTCCACCCGAGACGGAAGCTAGGAGAGCTAGGCCTGGCCCTGGTTCTTCACGGTCATCCTTCCACCTCCATCTCCTGCTGACCCCGCCCCCAGCTCTTTAGGTCTCCCATCCAAGCCTGTGTTCCTAGTTTCCAACTCCCTCCTCCGACAGGGGACACTCCGACCCCCACCACCTCTTCACCAGGACTGCCTTCTCTTCCTCCAAACTCTGCATCAGCAGATGGCTCACCCAGTCCCTCCTCTGGATCTTTCAGGAAATATCAGTTCCTCCTCAGGGCCTTCCTAGAAGGGAGCTCTGCCAGCACTGGTCAGTTCCTCCTGGACTCAAGCTTCCTGAGGGAAGGGACAGTGCCCAGCATGGCCCTGGCCTGGAGAGGCCCTTAAGGTTTACCCCGTGGCCCTGCCCTTCCAGGATACTGTGACTTGAAGAGCTTCCATAAATTTCAGGGAAAGTGATTTTGTCACACTCAGGAAAGGCCGAGTCCTAAGGAGAAGCAGTAAGGTGGCTGCCCTCCCTGCCATCACCCAGGGCTTCTCCCAGACCTCTGACACCCCCTCCCTGGTTAATCAGCCAGGCCCAGGCAGGGCTGGCACTATGCCCTGGTGGAAGGGGGAGGCCTCAGCCAGCTCCACCAGCTCCTCGTGCTTCTGGGGGACCTCTCACCCCAAGATGGGGAGTCTCTCTCCCTTGGCCTCCACCCATCACCCAGACCTGTCTGCTTTGCCTGCTAAGGGCCACCTATCCAATCCCCCAGACATCATTGCTTGCTGGATGCCTTACACAGCCTCCCTGCCTCCAGTCTCTCCCCCGTCCCTCCAGTTCTCCTTCCCTAACAGAAGGTCTACAAAGGCAAGGATGGGGTCGGTTTTGCTTACTTCTGCCACATCTAGTATGGCAGCTGGGACAAGGTGAGTCAGTAAAAATGTCAAGCCCTAGACAGCATGTTGGGACAACTTGATGAGGTAAGGGTAGTCTTTTTTTTTTTTTTTTTTTTTGGCCGCTGCATGGCTTGTGGGATCTTAGTTCCCCGACCAGGGATTGAACCTGGGCCCTCAGCAGTGACAGCACAGAGTCCTAACCATAGGACTGCCAGGGAATTCCCAATGGTAGTCTTTTTAACACATGGTACTGGGACAACCGGGTACCGCATGCAAAAGAACGAGGTTGGATCCCTACCTCACACCATATACAAAATACAACTCAAGCTGAGTCAAAGCTCTACATGTAAGAGCTAATTTGTGATACTGTGATTTACAATAAGAAATATATTTGGTCTTCTTCCCTGTTCCCTGCACAGAGCTCTCCTAAGAATGTCCTAAGGGGTGAGAGAGAAAGAGAGAAAAAAAGGTGTCTTTTGTAATGTTAATAAGGTGACTTTCGGAAAGCCCTTAGGTCACCTGAGGATAAGGACTCATTGCCAGGGGAACCAACAGTAGGATTAGAAGGTTGGGACATTTGGTCTCAGGGGTCCCTGTCCCACCCCCCTCACCCACCTCAGGGGAGGAGAGAGGCTCGAGATTTTGCCCAACTGCTAATGGCCAAGGACTGTGTAATAAAGCCTCCATAAAAATCATTCCTCTGAGTTCTGTAAGCTGCTCTAGCAAACTAACCAAACCTGAGGAGGGGCCGGAGGAATCTCCGGATCTACAGCTGGAGGTCAGAAGCACAAATGACAACCTGGACCTGTGACTGGTCTCAGAAGTGGGGAGGAGGGAGCACTCTTGTGGGACTTGTAGGACTGGGCCCCTAACCTGTGGGATCTGAGGCTGTCTCAGGTGTAGACAGTGTAAAAATTGAGCTGACTGCTTGATGGTGTGGCAAAAAAACACATCAGAATTGGTGTCAGACTTGGATAAATCTATATAAACCTCTTAGAAGATAAGGGTGAATCTTTGTTACCTGGATTAAGCTATCCTTTCTAGACATGACAGCAAAAGTACAAGTAACAAAAGAAAAAAACACATAAATTGGACATCATCAAGGGACTTCCCTGGCGGTCCAGTGGTTAAGACTCCGAGCTCCCATGCAGGGGGCTCAGGTTCGATCCCTGCTCGGGGAACTAAGATCCCACATGCTGCACGGAGCGGCCAAAAAAAAAAAATTGGACATCAACAAATTTTTGTGCTTCAAGCGACACCATCGAGAAAGTGAAAAGACAACTCACTGAATGGGAGAAAATATTTGCAAAATATAGCTAGAATATACAAAGAACTCTTATAACTCAACAGCAAAAAGACAAATAATCCAATTGAAAAATGGGCAAAGAACCTCAACAGACCTTTTTCCAAAGAGAATATAATTTGGCCAATTAAGCTACTTAATATCACCAGCCAACAAGGAAATACAAATGAGAAGTATGAGATACCACTTCACGCTCACTGGGATGGTATAATAAAAAAGACAGAAAATAACAAGTGTTGATGGGGATTTAGAGAAATTCTTGCACTGCTGGTGGGAATGTAAAATGGTGCAACCGCTTTGGAAAACAGCCTAGCAGTTCCTCAAAAGATTAAACACAGAGTTACCATGTGACCCGGCAATTCCACCCCTTAGGTATATACCCTAGAGAAGTAAACACACATGTCCCCACTAAAACTTGTACATGAACATACACAGCAGCTTTAATCACACTGGCCAAAAGGTAGAAACCGCCCAAATGTCCATCAATGAACGAATGAATAAACAAAAGGTATACACATACAACGAAAACTACTATTCGGATGTAAAAAAAGAATGAAGTATTGACACTAGCTACGTATGATGTGGATGAACCTTGAAGATGTTATGCTAAGTGAAAGAAGCCAGTCACAGAAGGCCACATACTGTATGATCCATGGATATGAAATGTCCAAAATAGGCAAATCTACAGACAGAAAGCAGATTGGTGGTTGGGGCCGGGAGATTTAGAGGGAAACGAGGAATGACTCATTTCTTTCTGGGTTTCTTTTTAGGGTGACAAAAATGTTCCAAAACTGATTGCGCCAATGCTTACACAACTCTGTGCATATACTAAAACCTTGGACTTGTACATTTAAATGGGCTAACTCAATGGTATGTGAATTATCTCTCAATTAAACTGTTATCTTTCTCCCTCAGGAGAAACAGCATAAGATTTCCTTATGCTGTAAGATGCCCTTACATTACAGGGCCCTGGATGACCTCTTTGACCTCACCTCTCCTCTTTGGCCCCCCCTCTGCCCAGCCATGGGACTGAGCATATGGTGTGTAAAGGCCATCCTCATAGCAACCCTGTGAGGTAGGGCACAACATTCCCATTTTACAGATGAGAAAACCGAGGCGCAGAGCAGTGAAGGGACTTGCCCAGGTCACAGTGTGTCCACGTTCCCTAATCACAGCAGTGGCCATGCTGTTCTGTAATCACCGCTTGTCCTCCACCAGACTGTCACAGAACAAAGGCCAAGTTCGATGCACCCCAGCCCTCCCACTCCTCCGCCTCCTCTCTGACTAGCTGTGCATTTCACAGCAAGCTAGTTAACCTCTCTGGGTTTCTGTTTCCTCGTAAAGTAGCGATACAGATTGTATCTATTTCACAGGGTGGTTATGAGGATTAAATAGGGTAAAGACACGTCAAGTGCTTAGAAATGAGCTAGGTACACAGTGGGCACTTACTGAACAGGTGTTATTATTATTACCTGTGTGTCAGCATGGTCCAGCACAAGGCGGGGCCTAGAGTGAGGTTCGCTGTAGGGCCCTCCAGGGTGGGCTGGAAGTCAGTCAGTGGGGGTGGGAGAGGGAGCACACTTGGCCTTGAGTCTGGAGAGGCCCAACGCCAGCCAGTGAGCCCCTCTTCGGTGCAGCCCCAGGAGCACTTGCCCCACCCGTGCAACCCAGCCCTGGTCCCACCACCCTGATGCTACTCACGGGAGGGTGGACGCAGCAAAGCAGAGAATGGAGATCAAGCCCAGGCCCACGCTGGCCTTGTCCCAGTCATCCCAGGCACACTCGCCAAACACGTCCCATATCCACTGGCTGGAGCCATTGGGGCAGCTGGAGAAGTTTCTGGAGCCCAGCTTCCTCCAGACCATGGCTTCGGAGGGAGGGAGGGAGGGAGGGAGCCGGTGTGCTGAGGCAGGCGACAGCTCTACAGGGAACAAGACAGGGGCCTTCAGCCTTGGGAGGTTTGGGTCCTAGTCATGGTCCCGCCACTTTGAGCCCATTCCAGCCTTATCACCCAGCATGGACTGAGCCCCTGAACCAGAGAACACGATCAGTACAGAGATCAAAGTAACCACATATGCAGGGAGGGCACTGGATGTGTGGTCAGAGACAGGTGCATTCGAATCCCCACTCTGCCTGTTAACGCCTCGACTTTGGGCAAGTGACTCAGCCTTGCTGAGCCTCAGTCTCCTCATCTGCAAGATGGGGCGATAACAGTGCCTCCCGCATACAGCTGTGAGGGTTCAATGAGTTCAGAAATCTAGTGTAGAGAACTGAGCCCTCAAACAATGCCACCTTCGTTCTAACTCTTGAACATTTCGATTGTTTCCAATCTTTTCTTCTTGCAAATCACGCTGTGAGGGTCTGCTGAGACCAGGCCCACTAAGTACATCCTCTCATTTCAAGTACGGCTGTCCTGGGAATCCCCTGGTGGTCCAGTGGTTAGGACTCAGCACTTTTACTGCTGGGGCCTGGGTTCAATCCCTGGTCAGGGAACTAAGATCTCACCAGCTGCACCACTCAGCCAAAAAAAAAAAAAAAAGTATGGCTGTCCCCTAGTACATCGGTCAGATGAGGCAAGTGGTGAAGAAGGAGCAGGTGAGTTGCACACACGGCTGGGATTCAAGCTTGGCGTGCTCAAGCCGCATTCTCCCGGCAGCGCGCGTGTGTAGGACGCCTGCCGGCAAAGAGTCTGGAGCCACCTCCCCACTCCCACCGCCGACAAAGCCAGGAGCTGGCTGGTTGCAGGGGCAGGCGGCGAAGTCCCCACCTGGTGTCCTAGAGCAGTCACAGCCTGTGTGACAGTCCCAGAGGAGGAAGAGGAAGTGGGGTTGCTGGGCAGAATCATCACGGCCCGATAGCTGAGCACGTGGCCAGCTAAGCACCTTACGTAGGCCTTTCTGCATGTTGCTGCGTATCAGCTCTATGAAGTGGGGGCTACTGATATGTCTGCGTGGACCCGGGGAGGTGACGTGCCAGGGCCACCCAGCAGGAAGCACTCACAGCCACCATGCTCCTGTCCCTGGGAACGGCGGCACCTTCCTGTGGTCTGGCAGGGCTGCCCAGGGTCTCATGCAGCCAGAAGACAGGCTTCCCCTTTTCTCACTGCGCTCAGAGGGGCTTTCCTCACCTGGGATGAGGCTCCCTCCAGCCACCTTCAGTTTCTGCTTGTGTCAAAAGACCCAGGATCCTCGTAAAGCAATGCCCCACAGACAAGGCCACAGACCAAATGTTTATGTCCCTCCTGTCCTGTTGAAATCTAACCGCCAATGTGATGGTATTTTTGAGGTGGGGCCTTTGGGGAGTATTTAGGTCATGAAGGCAGAGCCCTCATGAATGGGATTAGTGCCCTTACAGGAAAGACCCCAGAGAGCTCCCTCGCCCCTTCTGCCAGGTGAGGACATATCGAGAAGACAGCCATCTATGAACTAGGAAGTGGACCCTCACCAGACGTTGAATCTACTAGCACCCTGAACTTGGACTTCCCAGCCTCCAGAACTGTGAGAAATCAATGTTTGTTTCTAAGCCATCCAGACAAATGGTATTTTGTTACATTGGCCCGAATGGGCTGAGACACCCTGGCTGGACCCTTGGAACTGCTGAGGCCGCAGCGACCTGGGAGCGTCAGGCAGGGAAAAGAAGCGAGTCAGCTGCTTTTCTTAGGAAGCTCTAGGCTCTCAGCTCTAACGTGACTCAACAGCGAGCCCCAGCACCCCGGGTCACTGCCTGCCTGGTTCACTGCAGTCCCTCCGGGGCCCTGCAAAGGGGGGCTGAAGGTCTCTTCCTGTACCTTGGTGACCACCCCCCCTTGACCTTCAGCACAGCTGATGTTGGAGCCATTTACCTGCTGTCCTGCCACCAGCAGCTGCAAGGCCACCCCAGGTTAACACGCAGTCCAGGTAGGAGCTGGGTTTTTGTGGTGCCTCAGGCATTTCGAATCAAGTCCTTTTGTTCCCCAGCCACCCCTCCGGTGGAGCACTTCCCCAAGCCTCCTCTTGTACAGCCTCAACACACCACGGCAGGTCATCACGGTAGTATACTGCCATCCTCATTAACTTCTCTGTGAGGGGAACCCTGTCCTCATTCTACAGATGAGGGTGAGTGGCCTCGTGCAAGTAAGTCTGAGCCTGTGTATAAACCGAGGATAATGACGCTCACCCCTTGGGGTTGTTGTATAGATAAAATGCACATAAAGCTCTTAGCCCAGGGCCTGACACAATGGTAGTGACTAAGAATGAGAGACCAGTATCTCAAGCACCCTGAGGTCACTCTCACTTCCTCTTTTCACCAGGCTAGGGAAGAAAGAAAGTGGACACAGCCCAGTGAAGGAGGGATGGGTGTCTCGGGGGATGTACCATGGCTCGTAGGGCCCAGGGCCCTGGGTGGGTGGTCCCCTGTCCATGCACGGGGTCCATGAGCAGCTCGGGGCTCAGGATACTTTGAGACACGCCTGAGCCCTGAACAGAAGACACTTTCCTCTGAGGGCCACTGTGCACAGAGCCTGTCACCCGTGGGTTCTGACCCAAGTAGGAAGCCAGCCTGGGCCCAGGCCTGGCTTCTGAGACCGGGCCCACCTCCTAGTCCAACAGCACTGAGCAAATGGATGGCCAGGGTTGCAACAAAGGTTGACCAGGTCTGTAGGTGTGACAAGGACCACAACAGGGGTGCCTTGTGGTTTTTGTTTTTTTTAATTGAAGCATATAGTTGATTCAGGGGTGCCTTGTTATCATGGAGAGCACATGTTTGAAATTCAGGATCAGTGTGTCAGAGCTGGGGATAAAGGACCTGGGGTTTAAGAAGCTCCCCCAGCGTATTCTGATCACATGTATTCTGTGCACATGACCACACTTTAAGAAAGGCGGAGGGGACTTCCCTGGTGGCACAGTGGTTGAGGGTCCGCCTGCCGATGCAAGGGACACGGGTTCGTGACCCGGTCCGGGAAGATCCCACACGCCGCAGAGCAGCTGGGCCCGTGAGCCATGGCCGCTGGGCCTGCGCGTCCGGAGCCTGTGCTCCACAACGGGAGAGGCCACAGCAGTGAGAGGCCCGCGTACCGCAAAAAAAGAAAGGGGGAGGGACTTCCCTGGTGGTCCGGTGGCTAAGACTCCACACTCCCAATGCAAGGGGCCCGGGTTCGATCCCTGATCAGGGAACTAGATCCTGCATGCCACAACTTAGAGCCCACATGCCGCAACGAAGACCTGGTGCAGCCAAATAAATAAATAAATATTTAAAAAAAAGAAAAGAAAGGCAGCCCTGGAAATGGCATCCGCTGCCACAGCCATGTAACTCGTCCAGATCTCAAAGCTGAGCCACAGAGATGCTCCCCACTGAAGCTGCTCCGGTGGCCACCTTTATCTACCAGATAAGTCCAAACGCCTTGAGACCGAGCCCCAGGGTACTCCAAGAACTGCCCTCCCCCCCATCTCCTGTCCCTCCCTCTAGGCCTTCAGACGGTCACTCCCAGGTCTCCTGACTTCTGTCCATGCCGTCTCTTCCCCTAGGCTGGGCCTTTTCATCCTAGACGGCGTAGTAAAGAGAAACTAAGACCCAGTTCTAAATTGCCGTCTCAGTTTAGAGGGTCCTCACAGGAGCTGGCGGGAAAACACCTGTCCCCTCTTCCCTTACCTCCTCCACAAACCCAAAGAACGTTCATCACACTCGTCCGCCACTGCCGCGCTTTAAGCCACTCCTGTCCCTTCGCCCCGGGTGTAAACTTATTCTTAGGCCCCGGACACACCAGGTGCACAGTAAAGGTTCAAAAAACAGCAAGACACACACAGAGCGGAGGGAGAGGGAGCAAGAAAGGAAGGAAAAGAAGGTAGGAAGGGAGAGAGAGAGAGAAACAAAGAAAGGAAGGGAGAATGGGAGACCTAATTGTGAGCTTGGATGGCCTAGGGCTGAGGAGAAAGCACTCTGGAACTGACCTGCCTGATGCCTACTAGCAATGAATTCTTGGTCGAGTGCCTGAGCCTCAGAGTTCCAACCTGTAAAACGAGGGAATGATGCCAGTATCCACCTGCTAGGCTAACGGCAGAGTTAAATGAGAGCATCTAGGCTGAGGGATTAGAATGGCGCCTGGCACAGGTCAAACCCTCAGTAGAATAACCGGGAATGGCTATTATTCTGCTCTGTCTAGAGCTCTCTCCCCTCCCCCCACCGGGTTCCTGGCAAACAGCAGGCTTCAGTAAGCCTTGAAAAGACAAGACTGCGTCAGTCCTCATACTTCCAAACACAGACTCCCCATGTACACACTTGGAAACCTGTCCTAGGCATGGAATGGGAGGGGACAACCTGGGCTCCCTGCAGAATTGGGGAGCACCTGAGGGGAGGAGCATCCCGCCTTGGGGCTACCACCCACTCCAGCCCTCCAGGTCCTCGGTCACAACTCCCTCCTAGTGACTCAACCGAGCACCGGCCGCCTGTTTGCCGGGGATAATAACAGGGCAGCCGCTGGGGTCAGCGCTCATTCGCCGCGAAGCCCCCTCCTCTGGCCCGCCCTGGGGAAAACAAAGTCGTCAGAAACGCAGGGGCCCGTCGGCCAGGAACAAGAGGTGAAAAAGGAACCCAGACCCCAGGCCCTAGGTCAGAGCGGCCCGAGGGGTCATGCTGGTCGCCCTTGAGGAGGTGGCCCTGGGCCCCCGCCGAGGGCCTCCCAATCCCAGCCCAGAGCCTCGCTCCAAGATCTCGCTCCCCGAGGTGGAGGCAGTAGCCCCAGGACCATCCAGGGGCTGGAGGAGGGTGTTGGAAAGATGTAGCAGGGAAGGCCCAGAGTCCCGAACCGCAGCCCCAGCCTCAAATTCGGCTTACCAAGTCTAGAGCCTCCCCACCGCCCGGCTTCTGGGTTCTCCAGCTCCTGCCTTCATCAGCTGACCAGAAACCCCGCCCCGCCCCGCCCCGCCCCGCCCCGCTCCGTCCCGTCCCGGAGCTGCGCGGCTCCGCCTCTTGCGCCGCGCACTTGGCGGAAGGTCCCGGGAGTCGTGGCGAGCGAGCGTATCTTGCGTGAGGGGGCGCCGCGCTTCTCCCCATCGGCAGGGAGGCGGAGCCCGAGGCGCCCCAGCGCGCAGGCGCCGACCTCATGCTGAGCGACTTGTCTCGCGACGTGGCCCGCGCCGCCGTCCGCTGCGCTCGTACCCCCCGGCCACCCGAGGCTCGCACCGCCGCCGCCATGTCCCGGGGCCCGCGGACCACCTCAGGCTCCCCTATCCGGCCCGCCACCGTGCTGGGCACCATGGAGATGGGGCGCCGCATGGACGCGCTCGCCAGCGCCGCGGCAGTGCTCGCCTTCCTGGAGCGCGGCCACACTGAGCTGGACACGGCCTTCATGTACAGCGACGGCCAGTCCGAGAGCATCCTGGGCGGCCTGGGGCTCGGGCTGGGCGGCGGCGACTGCAAAGGTAACTTCTGGCGCCCACGCACCGACCGCCTGTCCTCTCCCTGCACCGTGCAGTGCAGACCCGTCCCGCAGGACGCTGACCCGACCCCAGCCACGCGCCCGCCACGGTCAGGGCCGACAGCTTCGCCCCGCCCCCGGGGCGCCCACCTCCCCTGGCCATCCCGCAGCTCTGTGAACACCGCGCGCCTCAAGTCCCTTGCACATCCAGCCCCGACAGCTGAACAGCGTTTTCTCCTGACCACCTTCCCCTCCGCTTCTTCGTCTGGGGATTGCAACTCTGTAACCCCTGAGCCTGATCTAGTCCTTGGCTTCCTACCCCAGTTGCTTTCTTAGTGCACCTCTCTGCGGCACTGGTCTCCAGAGCTATGCCGTACCCCCCTCCAACCCTGCCAGGTGCCCATAACCGGTCCCCAGGCGCTCTGCCTATGCCCCTCTCCCCATTGTCCTCAACGCCCATGCGCTCCCCGAGAGCCCTTTTCTCATCCAGGTCTTTCATCAGTCCCCAGACTTTGCTCTGTTCAGTTAGCAGTACGCCTGGCTCTCTCAGGGAGAGCTGTAGCATTGCCATAGACCGGGCTGGGGGAGCAGGGGTGGTGGGGTAAAGAGTGGGGAGGCGTGAGAGAGAGGGTAAGGCATTTCTGTCCACTCCTGTAGCCTTATGCCAGCTTCTTATGGAGCTATAGGAGGGAAAGTGTCTCTAACCCACCCGCAGGGAGCTCAGAGGCTAGTGGGGAAGATTGAAGCAAATAATTGCAGAGGAGCGTAGAAGAGGAAGCACTTTTAGGGAAGGCATGATGGGGCCAGGCAGAGGCCCTAGGGAAGGCTCAGAGAACACTGAGGCTGGGCCTTCAAGGAACAATAGTAGTTTGCTGGGCAGAGCATGAGTCAGAGGGTTATGAGAGGCTGAGGGCATAGCTGTGCCAAGACTGGTGTGTGGATGGCCAGGAGGCAGGTGTGCTTGAGTGGAGGATGTGTGTGTGGAGGGATGGTCCCTCATCAGCCTGATGCCACTGGAAGTGCCTAGGAGGGTGCCTGGCACATGGTGGGACCCAGTGAAGTCAGCTGATACTATTACTGCCACACTCTGCCTCCTCTTTTCCATCCTGAGACTCTTTCTTCCCAGCCCTTGTGTCAGGGGCGTCCCCCTCTGGGTCCTCCTTAGATTCATAGCTTGGTGGATCTGGAGGAACAGACTTGGGAATGTGCATCTCAGACCCACGCTCTCTCGTTCACCTGGGTGCCTCTCGTGACTAATGAAGATCTTATTCCTGAATTGGTTTCTCCCCCTCCAGTCCTTCCCTGCTTCTTTCTCTGAGGCCAGGCACTCACAGAGTCAAAGTCCTCAGGTCAGACCCGAGGCAAGGTTCACACCAAGAATGCAGGGGGATTGAGAAATGTGGGGAATGGAAAAAATCTGGATGAGAAGCTGAGAGACTTGGTCTCTCCAACATCCAAGTGGTCTGATGACTCCCTCCCCTCTGGATTACTGAGTTGCGTTTGCCAGGTATGGAAAGTGCAGGATCCAGAGAGCCAGCGTTCTCTTTTTTTAATATAAAAATTTATTTATTTATGGCTGTATTGGGTCTTCATTGCTGTGTGCAGACTTTCTCTAGTTGCAGAAAGCGGGGGCTACTCTTCGTTGCGGTGCGCGGGCTTCTCATTGTGGTGGCTTCTCTTGTTGCGGAGCGCGAGCTCTAGGCACGCAGGCTTCAGTAGTTGTGGTGGGCTCAGTAGTTGTGGCTTGCGGGCTCTAGAGCTCAGGCTCAGTTGTTGTGGCGCACGGGCTTAGTCACTCTGCAGCATGTGGAATCTTCCCCGGCCAGGGCTCGAACCTGTGTCCCTTTGATTGGCAGGCAGATTCTTAACCACTGTGCCACCAGGGAATCCCCCAGAGAGCCAGCATTCTTTACAGCACTTCCAAGCTGCTTGCATGGCAGAACACTCCTGTTCTCATGGGGAGTGTGTCTCTACAGTGGGTATGCAGATGTGCACGCTTCCAGGCGTCTGGAAGGAGAGGGGGGAGACTGTCACTGCCTTCTGCTCATTTTGCCTTCTACCTCTCTCTGAAATGCATCTGCCAGTGGTTATGTTCAGCAGCTGCATCTTCCCTGAATTCCTGCAGCAGCCTCTTTACTTGTCCCCCTGTCTTCAGGCCTGCCCCCTCGACGTCTCCCTCTATATGGCAACGAGAGCGAACACAGCTGACCAGTTCACTCATAAAACCTTTGAATGATGGTATTTGAGGAAACCCGTTGGGATTAGGTCTGGACCTCCTTCTCTTGTCTCATGTACCACTGCTCCCTGCCTAGAGTTTATAACTCAGAGTTGCACGTATGGCCTTCACGTACCATGCTTTCTTGCCTTTGTGACTTTGTCCAAGTTCCCATCCTTCGGAATGTGCTTCCCACCCTTCCCTGTTGGCTGGGACTCTTCTTTTTTTTTTTTTTGGCCGCGCTGTGCAACATGCGGGATCTTAGTTCTCCGAACAGGGATTGAACCCATGCCCCCTGCAGTGGAAGTGCAGAGTCTTAACCACTGGACCACCAGGGAAGTCCCAGGATGCTTTTTTGGAGACTCAACCTGTGGGGTCAGGAAGCCCTCCCTGGAATCCCCAGGTTGGCCACATATGTCTCCTCTGGGCTCTACCGCACTTACATCTTGTAACATCACCTTCTAGCTTGTGACCTCCTTGAGGGCAGAAATTGAGTGTTTAGTTCATCTCTGTGCGCTTGGCCTCTACTGCAAGGCTTGACACAGCTAGCAGTTTGGTGACTAATATAGCAGCAATGAACACTGGGAACTCGCACATGAGACATTATTGGATCCTCTTGCTCTCCCTGTGAAGACAGTTCCATTGTTATCATCCCCATTTTATAGATTAGAGAACTGAAACTCAGAGAACTCAAGTAATTTCGCCAGGGTCACATGGCTAGTAAGTGGTTACAATAAGTTTCTTAACCATTACATTCTTCCCACAAAGTGAAAATCGCTACCAAGGCCAATCCCTGGGAAGGGAAGTCGCTGAAGCCTGATAGCCTCCGGTCCCAGCTGGAGACGTCACTGAAGCGGCTGCAGTGTCCACACGTTGACCTCTTCTATCTACACGCACCGGACCACGGCACCCCCGTGGAAGAGACACTGCGTGCCTGCCACCAGCTGCACCAGGAGGTGAGGGCGGCCCCCCAGCTCCTCTGCTTGGCCTGTCGTTGCCCAGGAGAGTGGAGGCTCCAGGGCTGTCCCAGAGCAGAGCTGGGGACAGACCCCACTCCCAGGGTCCCCAGCCGGTCTCTCCTTCCTGGTGTTCTGGGCTGCAGTGGGTTCTGACCTTGGCCTCTCCCCCGCAGGGCAAGTTTGTGGAGCTTGGCCTCTCCAACTATGCCGCCTGGGAAGTGGCCGAGATCTGTACCCTATGCAAGAGCAATAACTGGATCCTGCCCACCGTGTACCAGGTGAGGCCAGGGCTGCAGAGGCCTCTGTCTCCTGGGTGCCTGCTGATGCCGGGTCCTCGTGGCCCCTCCCCCCCCAATCTCCCCCCAACCCCGTGCCCTCTCCATAGCAGCCACGCCCCTGCCTCCCCTGCTCACAGCCTGTAGATGACTCCTGGGTACCCTCAGCCTGGCAAACAGGCGCCTGCTCCCTCTGGCCCAGGCTCCCCTTCCTGCCTGCTTCTCGCTCTGCAGTCAGCCTGGAACACTCCCCCCTGCTTCTCGTGGGAACGAGTGCCCAGGTCTCGCTTAGATGCCTCTTCCTCTGGAAGCCTTTCTCAACAGCCCAGCGGGGCCTCCCATCTCCAAACCCTATCTTCATATATTGAGCAAGTATTTGGGAGAATCTGCTATGATCACCAAACCCACCTTTATGTGATCACCTGACCTCTGTCTTTGTTTTTAACTTGACTCTAACGTCTCTTGGAAGCAGAGACCTTGCTAGATACGCTGGTGTTTGGGAACTCCAGCACACAACTGGTGCCTACAGATATGTGGGGAATGACATATCCCGTCCACTGTCCCTTCCTGGGGCCCAGCACCATCTCCCCATCGCCCAGCCACCACTGGTGATGTTGGAAATCATTGCTGAAGTCCTGGGCAGGTTTTGACTGAAGGTTTTTAAAGAAGACTGGGGTCCCCTGACCCGTGCACCCTCTCCAGCTGGCCCTTCTGCCCGCAGGGCATGTACAACGCCACTACCCGGCAGGTGGAGACAGAGCTCTTCCCCTGCATCAGGCACTTTGGACTGAGGTTCTACGCCTACAACCCTTTGGCTGGTATGGGATATGGGCTGCTGTGGGGACAGGCTCCCCTCCCAGGTCCCGGGGGTCATTTCTGGTCCTGTTTCTCCCTATTCCTGACCCAGGGGATACCCGGCCCCAGACCTGGGAAGCAGGGAAGGGTTTGACAAGAGGCTGGGCTGGGTCCTCCGTCCCTCCTGGGTCCCCCACCATCACCCCCACTTCCGGTCCAGAGCAGCCTCTGGGAGCAGTGCCAGGGGATCTGATTACAGCCTTCCCGCAGGGGGCCTGCTGACCGGCAAGTACAAGTATGAGGACAAGGACAGGAAGCAACCTGTGGGCCGCTTCTTTGGGACCAATTGGTCAGAGGTCTACAGGAATCGGTGAGCTGGGGATGGGCTGCATCAGGGTGGGAGGAGTGGGAGGGGGGTCCCCTTTATCTGAAATGGAGGAGTTCTAGGCTGCTTTCCTGGGTCTCCAAGCCATCCCTTGCTGCCTGGACCTACCTCTTTTGATTCCTAGAGGAATTATGAAGCCCTCTATAGGGTTTCTTCTTTTTTTCTTGGGACCTCCGTGAGGAATGAGGATCCCTGGACCTTATGCCAGGTCTTCCAAGTCATCGCTCCGCCCCGAGGAGTGCTCGTCACCTGCAGATGGGGAAGGAGAGGGCCCTGGATGGAGGCTCAGCAGTCCTGGGGCCGAGCCATACCCATGTACTTGCTGCCTATTTCCCTAGGTAAAGTAAGGGCAGGCTTTGAGTTCTCAGGGGTAAAGATGTCATTGAGGTTTCTGGTGAGGGAGCCAGCATCCTGGGTGTTTCAATAAGGCAGGAAACCCATTGCTAGAGGGGATACCAGCCCCTCCACGCTGCAGGATTGGGGTGAGCGCAGCTCTCCTGTTTGACTCTTTGTCGGTGGCCCCCAGTGTGACCCCATGGTCCTGACCCCTGTGCTATCCTCCCCACCTGCTCAGCTTCTGGAAGGAACACCACTTCAAGGCCATTGCCCTGGTGGAGAAGGCCCTGCAGGCTGCATATGGCCCCAGCGCCCCCAGCATGACCTCGGCCGCCCTCCGGTGGATGTACCACCACTCACAGCTCCAGGTAACCCATCGTTGCTGGAAGCCCCACTTCTGCTCCCTTCGGGAAGCCAGCATTACCTTCAGGTGATTTCTAAGTAGTTTTTCCCTCTGAAATTTCTCTTTGTTCCAGTTTTCATGGCAGCCTTCCTGTTGTTCTAAGTAGCTGTCCAAGTGCCAGGCCCTATGATGAGGGCTTTCGTAACATGGGTTGAATTATCACCTAGGCCTGATGAAGTGTGATTATTCCAGTTTTACTGATAAGCAAACTGGGGTTCATACAGCTGTGAAAGGGTTAGAAAATTATCACAGATTTGACCTGAAAACCCACTGGTCTGGCTCCTCTGGGGGAAGGTGGGGTTTCCCTCTGTCTTTGGTGTCCCCTGTCTTCCTGGCTAAAATTTTTCTCCAGCGTCAGCCTTACATAGTTGCATAGTCTCTGACATGTATAATAGTAGGTTTTCAATAAGTGGGAGCTCAATGCTTTGCATAATTTCTCATTCCCATAGCCACGCTGAAAATTGAGAAGATGTGAGTCTCGGGGGTTAAATAGCTAAACCTAGTTTACACAGCTGCTGAGTGGCAGAACTGGGCTCTGAACTTCGGTCTGAATGAAGATGAGCAGTGTGGCACCAGGAGGAAGGAAGACAGGGTTTGGGGTCACATAGTTACAGGTGTTGAAGGTACCTTAAGTGCTTTCTAGAACTATGTAGAGTATAAAGTTAAAAAATCAGGTCCCAATTTTTGGCGGGGGCAAGGCTATGGGTGGAGTGGGGGGAGCGTTTGTGACCGGGGTCACTGTGGTACGCTAGTGTGTTGACGTCTGGCCGTCTCCCCTTGCAGGGTGCCCACGGGGACGCGATCATCCTGGGCATGTCCAGCCTGGAGCAGCTGGAACAGAACTTGGTGGCCACTGAAGAAGGGCCCCTAGAGCCAGCCATCGTGCAGGCCTTTGATCAGGCCTGGCACCTGGTTGCCCATGAATGTCCCAGCTACTTCCGCTAGGCCCCAACATAGCTCAAGCTGCCCAAGGTTTCTTCCTTTTCTGTCACCTCTTCTACTCTCTCCCCCTGGCCGGTCTTTGCCTTAAGCTGATTTAGCATGGTCTTTCTCCATTGTCTGGATCCATGCATTATTTTTCTAGATCCCTGCCTTACTCCCAGTTGCCTTCACAATGTGTAAAGGCTGGGGCTGAGCCCCATTCATGCATTCCCCATCTGAATAAAGCAGGCACTTGACCTGGCTGTAGCCCAGGCCCGGAGTGAAGCCCCCAGATTTGTCTCCTCAACTGCTTACGACTTGTTTCCACCCTGCCTGGGGGCTTCCTGCCAAAGGGGTAGAACCATGAGCTGGAGTCGTCTAAAGGCAGAGGCAGTGGGAGGGTCTTCCCAGCCTCCTGCCCTGAACCCAGCCTAACCCCTCAACAGCCAGGCTGCAGGTGGCCCTCACGCTTCTACGTGCGACAGAAGAAAAGAGGGTCATATGCCCTGAGGTAGATTTTCTCTCATTCAGAATTACCTCATTAAATACTTAGAAATGGAATAATTTGGGCAAAAACCTACCGTTAGCGTCACCACAAAGAAGAATAAAACCTTCCAGGATGCTGTGGGACATTTTAACACACACTCATTTCAGCAGCGGCTTTACTCTTAGCTAAAGCCTCCTTTCTTCTGGTCTTCCACAGATTCTCAGCTCTGCTGCTGGGCCTCCTTTTGGTGGTAGTGGGTGTGGGCAGCCAGGACCCCCATTTCCCTCAGCAAATCCCTACCCCAAGTAAGGGCACCCAAGTCTGGAGAAGAAATGAAATCCCAGGTCCAGTGATTGCTGTTTGAACATTCCCAGGACAGAAAAATCACACCCTGGGCGAGAGGTAGGGTGTGGGCCAGGCAGCGGCAGTAGGCAGCATTTGGACCAGTCTCTTCAAGTGATGAAAGGGGCTCAACCTGGAAATGCAGACAAAACCACCAATCAAAGACTGTTCCAGGGAAAGTCCTACTTGCCTTCTAGAAGGAGACACCTTTCAGATGAAGTTTTATTATTTGGAGTGAAGACACCCTCCTTTGTCTTCACCCATAATAAAATGGATGCTTCCCCAGTGGGGTAATATCAGTTATTACCCCACTCATGTTAATAATAGTATCAGTTATTGTACAACAAACCACCCCAAAATTGAGTTGCTTAAGAGGACGAAATCTGAAATTGACCTAATAAGGTTCAGTTCAAGCCCTATCAAAACCCCAGCTGGATTTTTTTTTTTTTTTACAGAAATTGGCAAAATTTTTAAAAAATTCATATGGAAATTCAAGGGATACAGAATAGCCAAAACAAATTTAAACAAGAACAAAGTCCTCCAATTCCTGATTTCAAAGCTTACTACAAAGCTACAGAATAAAAGCAGTATGGGACTGGCATAAGGGTAGACATATAGATCGATGGAACAAAATTGAGAGTCCAGAAGTAAGCCCATAATAGCTAAAAAATAGAGACAGCCCAGATGTCCATCAGTGGATGAATGGATAAATAAAGAGTGGTATATCCATACCATGGACTATTATTTGGCGATAAAAAAGAATGAAGTAATGAAACATCTACAATGTGGATGAACCTTGAAGATGTTAACCCAAGTGAAAGATGACAGTTCCAAAAGGCCTCATATTGTGTGAGCTGATGTGCGTGAAATGTCTGAAATAGGCAAATCTATTAGAGACAGAAAGTAGATTAGTGGTTGCCTAAGGCTGAGGGGGGGTTGGGAGGAAATGGAGATTAACTGATAAGGAGTACAGGTTTCTTTGGGGGGTGATGAAAATGCTCTAAAGTTGATTGTGATGGTTGTACAATGCTGAATACACTAAGAAAAAAAAAAACATTGAATTGTACACTTTAAATGGGTGTATAGGGACTTCCCTGGTGGTGCAGTGGTTAAGAAATCACCCGCCCATGCAGGGGACACAGGCTTGATCCCTGATTCAGGAAGATCCCACATGCCGTGGAGCAGTTAAGCCCATGCACCACAACTACTGAGCCTGCACTCTAGAGCCCGTGAGCCACAACTGCTGAGCCCACGTGCCACAACTACTGAAGCCTGCACGCCTAGAGTCTGTGCTCCACAACAGGAGAAGCCACCACAATGAGAAGCCCGTGCACCACAACGAAGAGTAGCCCCTGCTCGCTGCAACTAGAGAAACCCTGTACGCAACAACGAAGACCCAACGCAGCCAAAAATAAAAATAAATAAAATAAATGGGTGTATAATAATGTGGATTATGTCTCAATAAAGCTATTTTTTTAAAAAGAAAAAACCACACACAGTCATTTAGCTCAGAAGTCTGCTGTTTGGCAGGACTCAGTGGGGAATACTCATCTGTTCCCCTGTGTCTGAGAAGTGCCGTTACAGCTGGAGGCTAAAATCACCTGCAGGCTAATTCACATGTCTTAACAATTAATGCTGATTGTCAGCTGTTGTCATCACTTACATATGACCCCTCCATGTGGCCTGGGCTTCCCCACAGCATGTGCTGCTGGCTTCCAAGGGCAGGCATCCCTCTTGCCTCATGGAGGAGTGTCTGAGTTATGTTGTAAAAAGAGGATGTGAGAGAAACAGATGGTCATCTTTGGAAGATAAACTCTTTCTCAGGGAGCAATGGTCCTATGTGGTCAAGTCAAGAAGATGAGCCACCTGACTGGTCAGGAGACCTTCAGTCCCGAGTGTCTCCATCAGGGATGCGTCATCTGCTAGGTCATTTCCCATCTGTTAGATCCTTTTGGGGAGAGTATCTCATACGTATTTGATGGTCACTTGAATTCAGCCATTTCATTACTAAAGAGCTTTTTCTTTTTTCTTTTTTAATATTATTTATTTTGGTTGCACTGGGTCTTAGTTGCAGCACGCAAGATCTTTAGTTGTGGCATGTGGACTTCTTAGTTGTGGCATACAGACTTAGTTGCAGCATGAATGCAAGATCTAGTTCCCCAACCAGAGATCGAACCCAGGCTCCCTGCATTGGGAGCATGGAGTCTTACCCACTGGGCCACCAGGGAAGTCCCTACTAAAGAACTTTTTCAAAAGACAAAGGAACAGAGTTGGATCTGGAAAGTGACAAACATACTTAACCAACCTCAAAAACTAGAGACTTGTGTACCATATAGAAGACCAGAAAAATGAGTTGGTATAGATTTTGTATACTCGAATCAATGTGACAGAAAGGGGACTTCTGAAGTTAAAGGCTCGAGGGAGGGCATCTGGCTGACCTATGTGCTTCCTCTGCATTCTGGCCTGCTTGTTACTAGTGGTTGTGATGGTTAATTCACCAGTGTCTCAAATTTGCATTCTGAATACATTTTAGAAGCAGTAAGGAAGGTCGGAATGTCAAGATCCTTAACTGCTTATGAGAAAATACATTTCTCCTCCATATGTTTTTATTTTTTAATTTTTTTTAACACCCCTTCTGCCTCAGCACTCTTCTAGGTATAATAAAACAACCCTGACTTTCCCAACTTTCACACAAGAAGCTTTTTGAAAATCTTTATTGCTTCCCAAGAATCTTTCCAATTCCATATTGGAGAGACTTGTACTTAATAACAAATGCTCTTACTAGGGATATTAATAGTAATAGTAAATACCAGTTGTTAAAGAATTTTCTTGTGGTTGTTATCAAAGTGGAAAATGGCATTGTAGGAGTAGAGAATGATCAATGAATATGCGAGTAAGTCAATATTCTGTAGTCTCATGATGATATAAGGAAAACTTAATTCCACTGTGGTCTGTATCAGAGGTCAGCAATCTTTTCTGTAAAGGGCCAGGTAGTAAGTATTTTATATTTTGTGGGTGTCAGTCCATTTGGGCTGCTAAAACAAAATACAACAGATTGAGTAGCTTATAAACAGTAGACATTTCTCAGTTTTGGAGGCTAGAAGTGTAAGATGAAGGCATCAGCAGATTTGGTGTCTGGTGAGAACCTGCTTTCTGGTTCATAGGCAGCCATCTTCTTGCTGTGTTCTCATTTGGCAGAAGGGGTAAGGGAGCTCTGTGGGGTTTCTTTTATAAGGGCACTAATCCCACTCATGAGGACTCCACCCTCATAACCTAAGAATTTCCCAAAGGCCCCACCTCCTGATACCATCACTTTGGTGATTAGATCAACATGTGAATTTGTATAGTGACTATTATAAGTGCCACCCAACCAATTAATGGATTAGCCCTAAACTAACCCACAAACATTCAGTCCATATCAGCAGGCCATATGTTCTCTGTTGCAGTGATTCAACTCTGCCTTTGTAGTGAGGAAGCAGCCACAGGTGATAAGTAAATAGATACGGCTTTTTTCCAAATTTCCAATAAAACTTTATTTGTGAAAACTGGCAGTGAGTCAGATTTGGCCCATGGGCAATAGTTTGCAGACTCCTGGTCTATACTGTATGAATTGAATTACATAGTGATAGAGAGCTTCTAACAGTGAAATTGTAAGCCAGTTGCTCTCAAAATGTGGTCTCAGGGCCGGCAGCATCAGCATCGTTGGGGAACTTGTTAGAAATGCAAATTACTGTGCCTCATGCTTGACCTACTAAATCAGAAACTCTAGTGGGTGGGGCCCTGCAATTTGTTTTAAGCAGCCCTTCAGGTAATTCTGATGCACACTTGTTTGAGAACCACTGTTGGTTTTTAATTTAATAAGATTATTTTTAACAAACACTGTGATGCACGAAGATTTGTAAGTATATATACGGCCATTACAAAAACGTGTTTATCTTCATTGTTGAACTTTATAACTGAATTTAAAATACCATTCACAGTAGTGTCACCTTCAACAAAAAGAACTTCCAAAAGCTTTACTTTGATTCCATGAATTGGGTGGAAAATTTTTAATTATTATTGGAATTGACTGATTTTCTATTTGAAGTATCTGACACTGATACAAAACTGGCATTATTTTCTATTTGTGAAGTATTTCTGTTCTTGATACCACACATCAGCAGCTGCTGCTTTACTCCTCTGACATGCATAAGAAATCGTAGAATGAAAAATGAGCGAATTTAATTGAGAAGAATAATTATATAATCTAGATCAAAAGTTATACGTGAGGACTTCCCTGTTGGCACAGTGGTTAAGAATCCGCCTGCCAATGCAGAGGACACGGGTTCGAGCCCTGGTCTGGGAAGATCCCACATGCCGCGGAGCAACTAAGCCCGTGCGCCACAACTACTGAGCCCGCACGCCACAACTACTGAAGCCCACGCGCCTAGAGCCCATGCTCCGCAGCAAGAGAAGCAAGCCACCGCAATGAGAAGCCCGCGCACCACAACGAAGGGTAGCCCCCACTCGCTGCAACTAGAGAAAGCCCGCGCGCAGCAACGAAGACCTAACACAGACAAAAAAACAAAAAAGTTATACATGATAAGAAAATAGACTTCCTACATTGTACAAGATAAATCATCATCTTTCACAACTAAAAATCCCTCATGCCGCAACTAAAGATCCCGCATGCTGCAATGAAGATCCACGTGCCGCAACTAAGACCCAGCGCAGCCAAATAAATATTTTTTCAAAAAAGATAAATCATCATCTTCTGACACAATCTTCTACTTTAAAAATTAGCAGTTATTTTGAGATGCTCACGCCACTTGTCTTAGTCTGTTTGGGATGCTATAACAAAATAACAGACTGGGTGGCTTAAAAAACATTTATTTCTTACAGTTTTGGAGGCTGGAAGGTCCAAGATGAAGGTGCCAGCATATTCGGAGTCTGTGAGGACCTCTTCCTGGTTGGACATCCTCTTTTTACTGTGTCCTCACATGGCTAAGGAAGAGATCTCTAGTCTCTTCCCCTTCTTCTGAGGACACTAATTCCATCACGGGGGTGCCGCTCTCACACCTGATCTAAACCTAGTCACTTCCCCAAGGCCCCACCTCCCAACACCATCACTTTAGCGTTAGGGTTTCAACATATGAATTTGGGGGGGATACAGACATTTAGTCTGTAACACCAGTTCAGGTTTGTGTTTTCTGCTTTTCACGTGGCCGGTGGTGGTGTTACATTCCCCATGGTAGATGGTAAATGTTAACGGATATACTACAAGCAAATTATATGTTTATTATCAACTTTCTTGAGAAATGGAAATCTAGTATTTAATATTTGATTAGCTAGGCATCTGGCCTTTCCGAACTGACAATTGCTTTGACTCTGATCCTTTGGCTAGCCCTGTTAGAATAATAGCTGTTCTGTGCTGATGTGCAAAGCCTGAGAAAAAAGCCTAGGTTTATGCCGAGGTTGAGGGAAAAAAGGATTCTCCCTAGAGGTTCCCCTCATGTAAAGTTATATTGCTACGGCTTGTTGTTAAAGGGATTGGTACTATGGCCTGAAACTGAACTTAATATGAGAGCTTTTGAGTATTTTGTCTGGCATACGGTGGTGATTCCCTTACTGAACTGCCTTGTTGATTAGTGCGTTTAGAATTATTTCCGCAAGGTGCAAATGCTTTGATGTGCTGGTTAGAAGCATTCATGATCCCTACGGAATTGCCTCCGTAAATTCAGCAGAAAGCGTTAAGGGGGATTGCCTATATTCCAAAGTCTTTACAAGTCAAAGAATTGTAACAGCACTACATACAGGAGAGAAAAAAGTACCCTCCTCATTCAAGGATTGCTACCATGCTATCTCTCAGTTTAATAGCCTTATCTCTGAAAAGAGACAATTGTGCTTGGCAAATCGTTGTGGACAAATGGGGTTTAAGTAAAAAGTGGCCACTCTTGCTCCATCAGCAGTGAACATTGGTGATTGAATTGTTGCCACTACTGGCACTTGGTATGTGACCCTGGATTTTGCTGAAGTCTTCTTTTCTTTCACCTGGCAATGTCTGCAGTACACATTCTCTTCCTTTCACTGGGTTATTTTAAATTCACCTGTATTATTTCATTAATTGGGGAAAAAAGCACTTGTACAATTATATATGCTAATAGATGTCCAAACATCCCATTACAATAATGAAATTAAGCAGTATATTCCGATAGTGACCCTCTCATTGCATGCTATCCAAACACAGCTGGATAAAAATGAACAGGTCTCAAATGAGGACAAATCCAAGCCATATCCTTTAAGTAATCTTTATGTGGGGCTATTTAAGTAGCTTCCAAAGGCATTTCACAGCTTGTATAAGACAAATTATTACCTCATGGCCCCCAAACATGAAGGATAAAGCCTAACATTGCGAGACCTGAGGACAGCACATTCTAACCTGGAAATTCTATTAAATCTTCTGTATCAAGGTATCAGATAAACATCTGAATGTGAAAGGAGCCTCCTAAAGTAAAAAAGCTTTGAAAGTGTTCTAGATGGCAACAAATCAAGCTCTTCTTTTTATCCCATTCAAACCCCAAAGAATTATAGGTATTTATAATAATCACATCACTGCTTAGAGGCTTTGGCATTTAGACACTGCTGGTATTTGTTGTCCCCTGAACTTTGAACTTGATCCTTCTGGTGCACAGTGCATACCCTTTGAGCTAATCTATTACTAGAGGCTAATAAAGAAATTGTCTTATTTAAAAGGAAGCTCTGGGGACTTCCCTGGTGGCGCAGTGGTTAAGAATCCACCTGCCAATGCAGGGGACATGGGTTCAACCCCTGGCCTGGGAAGATCCCACGTGCTGCGGAGCAACTAAGCCCGTGTGCCACAGCTGCTGAGCCTATGCTCTAGAGCCCACAAGCCTCAACTACTGAGCCCACGTGCCACAACTACTGAAGCCCGCGTGCCTAGAGCCTGTGCTCCGCAACAAAGAGAAGCCACGGCAATGAGAAGCCCGTGCATCACAACGAAGAGTAGCCCCTGCTCGCAGCAACTAGAGAAAGACCGCGGGCAGCGACAAAGACCCAACGCAGCCAAGAATAAATAAATAAATCTATTTAAAAAAAAAAAAGGAAGCTCTACCTGCTGTATAAAATAAATAAATAAAAGGAAGCTCTAATTCTCCAATTCAACATTCTCATCCTTAATAAGTTCTTTCTGAATCAAAACCATGTAAGTTGGGTCATGTCCAAAAAAGAATTATTGTGATGTATTAGAAGATCCAGTCAAGGACAAAGCCTGGTCCTTAGGTATTTTCATGAATAAGCAGTTGTCCACCCTATAGAGACAGAGAATATCTCAACTTCTGCTTTACCCAGATGAATGGCGCTATGGATCCTTAGGTACAAGACTTGTCCAGTGATAAGAAAGCATGATTCAGACAGTGGAGTAATGTAGCCACCAACCGTGATGGTAAGCTAATTGTTTTTTTAAATTATTTTAATTTTACCTATTCTCATGGGGAATGTATCTCATTGTGGTTTTAATTTGTGTTTAGGAATAATATAAATCTTTAACAACCAGGTTTATTGAGGTATAACTTACATACAATAAAATTCACCAATTTTAAATGTGTAGTTGGTCCCTTATCTACTTTGTAGTCAATTACATCCCTCAAACTCTGCTCCTAGAAACCACTACTCTGCTTTCTGTCACTATTAATTTGCCTTTTCTAGAATTTTATAAAAGTGGAATCATGTAATACGTAGTCTTTTGTGTCTGGATTCTTTCACTTAGCATGATTTTTTTTTTTCCCTGCCACGTGGCATGTGGGATCTTAGTTCCCGGACCAGGGATCAAACCTGTGCCCCCTGCCGTGGAAGTGTGGAGTCCTAACCACTGGACCGCCAGGGAAGTCCCATAGCATGATATTTCTGAGATTCATCCATGTTGTTGTGTATACCAGTAGTTCATTCCTTTTTATTGCTGATTATATCATATTCCATTGTATGGGTATACCACAAGTTAATTGGTTGTTTCCAGTTTGGGGCTCTTGTGAATGAGCTGACATAAACATTTGTGTGTAAGTATTTGAACGTATGATTTTATTTTTCTTTGGTACACATCTAGAAGTGGGAGTGCTAAATCATATGTAAAGTGTATTTGACTTTATTTTTTAACATGCCAAAATAACCTCTGCTTACAGGAAGATGAAATAGACATACTTTTCCTTATTCCTCCTACTAAGTACAAATAAAAACCCTGGACACCATGCATAACACAAACATGAGACGACTCTGAAAGGCAGAAAGGAGAACCCAGACTAGCTAGCGACCTCAGTACCCAAGGAATGACAGAGGTGAGTTTCCTAAGTTTTCTTTTTCCTTATATATCCCAAACTCAGAGCTGACAAAGCCAACAACCTGGAAATGCTGACTGCCATAGACAGAAAAAGCACCAACAAAAGCCTGCTTTCTCTAGCCAAAGAACTAGGAAAGGGGCATCCTGGCAAGACAGAAAAGTGTACTCCAGCCAAATGTCGTAGAATAAAAACTGTGGCCTCCCTTCCTATCACTCATGCCAGCAAATACTGAGAAAAGAAGGAAGTGGTGCAACAATTTTTCAAGTGCTGAAAGAAAAGAATCATCAACCCAGAATCCTATACCCAGCAAATATGTCCTTCTGGAATGAAGGGGGAATCAAGACATTCTCAGATGAAGAAAAACTACAACTTTGTGGTCAGCAGATCCACACTAAGTGAATAGCTAAAGGAAGTTCTCTAAACAAACAAACAAACAAATAGAAAATGATGAAAGAGGGAATCTTGGAGCATCAGGAAGGAAGCAAAAACATGGTAGCAGAATACAGGTAAATAAAATAGGTCTTCCTTCTCTTAAGTTTTCGAAATTACATTTGATGGTTGAAGCAAAAATTATAACACTGATGTGGTTCTAACTGCATGTAGAAGAAATATTTAAGACTATTATAAACAGAGGAGAGTGAAGGAATGGAAAGGGAGTTAAGGTTTCTACACTTAAACTTGTAAAATGGTGCCACCAGGTGATTGTTGCTCTAGAGCAATCTTAAAGAGCGATACAGGTACTTCCCTGGTGGCGCAGTGGTTAAGAATCCGCCTGCCAGTGCAGGGGACATGGGTTTGATCCCTGGTCCGGGAAGATTCCACATGCCACGAAGCAACTAAGCCCGTGTACCACAACTACTGGGCCCGAGTTCTACAACTACTGAGGCTGCATGTCTAGAGCCTGCGAGCCACAACTACTGAAGCCCACATGCCTAGAGCACATGCTCTGCAACAGGAGAAGCCACCACAGTGAGGAGCCTGTGCACCACAACGAAGAGTAGCCCCCACTCGCCGCAACTAGAGAAAGCCCACGCGCAGCAACAAAGACCCAACAGAGCCAAAAATAAATAAATAAAATAAATTTATTTTTAAAAAAGCTATACAAAGAGAAATACTCAAAAACACTGTAATTAAATCAGAATATAATTCTTTAAAAAATGTTCAGTTAACCTACAGGAAAGCATAAAAAAAAAAAAGAAACAAACAAAAATCTGAGACTAAGGAATTCCCTGGTGGTCCAGTGGTTAAGACTCCATGCTTCCACTGCAGGGTGCCTGGGTTCGATCCTGGTCGGGGAACTAAAGCCATGTGGTGTGGGGGGGAAAAAAATAAAGAGAATAAAACAAAACCAAAAATAAAATGGCAGACTTAAGCCCTAACTTGTAAATAATTACATTAATGGTAAATGGCCTAAATATATCATTTAAAAGACAGAGCTTAGTAGAGTGGGTTTTAAAAAATGACCTTACTATATACTTTCTACAGAAACTCACTTAAAATATAATGATATAGGCAGGCTGAAAGTAAAAGGATAGCGAAAGTTATATCATGCAAACGTTAATCAAGAGCAAGCCAACATGGCTATATAGGTATCTAAGAAAGTAGACTTCAGAACAAAGAAAACTATCAGAGACAGAGAGGGACATTATATAACGATGAAAAGAGTCAACCAATCAAGGAATAGCAATCCTAAATGTCTAAACACCAAAGAGAGCTGCCAAAATATGTGAAGAAAAAATTGATAGACATGAAAATAGAAAGAGATAAATCCACAATTATAATTGGAGGGGACTTCCCTGGTGGTCCAGCGGGTAAGACTCTGCACTCCCATTGCATGGGGCCCGGGTTCAATCCCTGGTTAGGGAACTAGATCCCACATGCCGCAACTAAAATAAAGATCCCACGTGCCACAACTAAAGATCCCATGTGCCACAACTAAGACCTGGTGGAGCCAAAATAAATAAATATTAAAAAAAAATTGTAATTGGAGAATTCAACACCCGTCTCTTAACAACAGGTAGAACAACTACCAGAAAATCAGCAAGGATATAAAAGAACTCAAAAGAGTCATCAACCAGCAGATCTAATCAACATTTATAGGACACTCCACCTGACAAAAATAGTATCTTGCAAGATGTTGCTACTGAGGGAAACTGGGAAAAGGGAACAAGGTATCTCTTTGTATTATTTGTTACAATGGCATATGAATCTAAAATTTTCTCAAAAATTAAAAAGTTTAATTAAAAAAAGGAATATCTGGGCTACCCTGGTGGCGCAGTGGTTGAGAGTCCACCTGCTGATGCAGGGGACACGGGTTCGTGCCCTGGTCCAGGAAGATCCCACATGCCGCGGAGCGGCTGGGCCCGTGAGCCATGGCCGCTGACCCTGCGCGTCCGGAGCCTGTGCTTCGCAACGGGAGAGGCCATAGCAGTGAGAGGCCCGCGTACCGCAAAAAAAAAAAACAAAAAAAACACAGGGATATTTTAATATGGATGTGGTATTAAGTGACACAGAAGAATTGTTCATTTTTTTTAGTGTGACAATGGCATTGTAGTTATGTAAGAAATTGCCTGTTATAACACACACACTGAAATATGTTGGCATAAATAGTATCTCCAGCACAACATTGAATAAAAGGGGTAAGAGCAGATATCATTGACTGGTTACCAATCTTACGGGGAAAGTTTTTTCACTATTAAATATAATGTCAGCTATATGTTTTTTGTATATGCCCTTTATCAGTTTGAGGAAATTTCCTTTTCTTCTTAGTTTTTTTTCTTTTTTTTCCCCCCTCCTTCTTCATGAATAGGTATTGAATTTTGTTAAATGCTTTTTTTGCATCAATTGCGATCATGATATGGGTTTTATTTTTTGGTCAGTACAGTAAATTATATTGATTGATTTTCAAATATAAAGCCCACTGTATTCCTGGGATGAAATTCACTGAGAAGTGATGTATTATCCTTTTTATATATCACTGTATTCGCTTGGTCAAAGGTTTTTATATGTAGGTTCATGAAGATCAACGGGGTGTAGTTTTGGCTGAGTCATACCGTAATTGTATATTTAACTTTATAAAAACTCAGTTATCTGTTTAAAAGTTATCTTTATTATCTGTCAGATAATTGTTTCAGGTGGAAAGTATTCTTTGAGTTTCCATTTTGAATGTGTTTGGACTAAACAAACAATAAACTACTGATGTCTGCAGTAAAATAATAATAATACTTTCCACCTGAAACTCACTTATCTGAGAAAAAGTCTTTTATATTCATCCTCGCGTTTACCATTTCCAGCACTCTTCACTTTTTGTGTGTGTAAATCCAACTTTTCTTCCGTCTAAAGAATTTTTTTAAATATCTGCTATAGTGAAAGCTGGCTACTATGAATTCTCCCCAACCTTTGTCTGAACGAAGTCCTTGCTTTCCTTTTTGAAAGGTGTTTTCGCTTGGGTATAGGATTCGAGGCTGACAGTTCTTTTCTTTCAATACTTCAGTACTGACGCGGGCTGGAGCCTTTGGCAAGTCCCGACGAGAGAACCTCAGATCCGACCTCTGGGGCCTGCAAGGTGGCGGGACACCCCTGAGGGCACCACCCCTGGGCCAAGACATCATTTTAGGACCTTAGGAAAGCCCCCTCTGGAAGAACACGTGGACCCCAGGACAGCTCAGGAGCCAAGCCGAGAGAGGTGGGGAGCCGCGGGCGTGGGGGGCGGGGGCGCCGCGCAGCCTTTCGCAGTACTTCCCTTGCCCCGCCCTTCCGCGCGCTCCGCCCCCAACGCCGGTGGGCGGGACCCGACCCCCTCCTTAAAGCGGTGGCCCACCCCGCGCGGCGGCTAGTGCTACGCTCGGCTGCGTTCCAGCGGGGTATTGCAGGCCCCCCCGCCGTCGCAGTGTCCCGGCTGCTGTCGCCCCTGCAGGCAGCCTCTGGCCCCCCGGGCCGCCCAGGCACCGTGCTGGGCGCCATGGAGATGGGGCGGCCGTGCCCCTCTCCCGGGAGCGCGGCCACGCCGATATAGACACGGCCCTAGCGTACGTCCGAGAGCATCCTGGGCGGCCTGGGGCTCCGGCTGGGCGGTGGCGACAGCAGAGGTAATTCCTGGCACCCAGACTCCGTCCCCCTTACCTCCCCCGAGCCATGCACCGGCCAAGGTCAGGACCGACAGCTTCGCCCTCCTGCCGGGGCGCCGACCTCCACTGGCCACCCCGCAGCTCTGTGAACACCCCGCTCCTCAGGCCCCGTGCACATCTAGCCCCGGACAGCCGGACAGTGCTTTGTCTTGACTCTTTCCCTCTCCTTTTCCCTCCCCTCAGCAACGTCCCAACCCTGGTCTAGCCTGGAACGACTTGGCTAGCCCCACTCGGGGGGACTGAAAACGGAGTCTGGCGCTGTGCAGCCCCTGCCTCCTTCCCCTTCCCCGCAGGTGCCGGGTGCGGTCCTGATCTGCAGGAATCCTGCCCTTATGGCCCCGGCACTTCCTGGCATAGTCCCAGATCAGGCTTCGGAACCGGCGGGGATCTGCTTCCTCGTTGCTCTGGGCTGTAGACTGCTCCGTGGAGCTCGGGGTGCGCCGATCAGTTGGCAGTGCCTCCCGCTTCACCAGGGTGGCCGCGCCTGGGAACCGCAGGAGCTATAGGCAGTAGCTGTGATGGGAGAGTGGGGGTAGTATGGTGTCTAACTGCCCTCTCTGTGCCATCCTCCGTCCAAGGCCATAGAAGGGAAATTGACACTAACCCACTCCAGGGAACTCAGAGTCTAGAGATGGGAGGGGACACTGAAGAACACTAGGAAAACGGAACGTCAGACCTTGAAGAACTGCTAGTTTTCCAGGGGGAGTAAGAGGAGAAGGATTCAGAGCTGACAAAGCATTCCCGGCTGCGCGGGTGGGCAGTGAGTGTGCAAAGGCAATGAGATCTGGCAGTGCTGAGGTTTTGGAACAGGCAGACCTAGCTAAGTGGAGGGTTTGTGTATGGGGGTAGGGGGACATCTGTCATCAGTCTGATGCCATCTGAAATGTTTATAACGTGCCTCACAGGGACATAGTGAGGGCTCAGCAATGTCAGCTGTTACTGTTAGTAGTAGTATCATTAGCACCATGTACCATCTTTTACTTTGAGGTCCTCAGAGTGAAATGATTCACAGCACAGATCTGAAACAAAACAAGAATATGCATGCATCTCATATGCTATCTAGATCACCTGACTGCCTCTCTGTGACAACTCTGGTCTTCTTTTTTTTTTTTAATTTAAATTTTTATTGAGGTCTAGTTGATTTACAATGTTGTGTTAGTTTCAGGTGTACACCAAAGTGATTTAGTTATACATATATATGTATAACTAAATATGTATATACATATTCTTTTTCAGATTCCTTTCCATTATAGGTTATTACAAGATATTGAGTATAGTTCCCTGTGCTATACAGTAGGTCCTTGCTGGTTATCTATTTTATATATATTAGTGTGTATATGTTAATCTGAAGCTCCTAATTTATCCCAACCCCTTCCCCCTTTGGTAACCATAAGTTTGTTTTGGTCTGTGAGTCTATTTCTGTTTTTTGTCTTTTTGTTTGTTTCTTTGTTTTTTGCGGTACGCGGGCCTCTCACTGTTGTGGCCTCTTCCGTTGCGGAGCACAGGCTCCGGACGCGCAGGCTCAGCGGCCATGGCTCACGGGCCCAGCCGCTCTGCGGCATGTGGGATCTTCCCGGACCGGGGCACGAACCCATGTCCCCTGCATCGGCAGGTGGATTCTCAACCACTGCGCCACCAGGGAAGCCCCGGGCTTTCTCTAGTTGCGGCGAGCAGGGGCTACTCTTCGTCGCGGTGCGCGGGCTTCTCATTGCAGTGGCTTCTCTTGTTGCAGAGCTCGGGCTCTAGGTGCGCAGGCTTCAGTAGTTGTGGCATGTGGGTTCAGTAGTTGTGGCGCATGGGCTCAGCAGCTGTGGCTCACGGGCTCTAGAGCACAGGCTCAGTAGTTGTGGCACACGGGCTTAGTTGCTCCACAGCATGTGGGATCTTCCCGGACCAGGGCTTGAACCCGTGTCCCCTGCATTGGCAGGTGGCTTCTTAACCACTGCGCCACCAGGGAAGCCCCCACCTGGGATTCTTAATGGGGGTGGGGAGAAAAGTATTTGGTTAACTCACTCCTGACTCACACAGGCGGCACAACACCAGCCTTTTCTCAATGGGTTATTTCTCTGATGGAAATATCTTGCCTTTCCTTCCCTGGGGCCCCAGTTGAGGCCTCTTGCTCTCTTTCCTGAATTCTTGCCGCAGCCTCGCCATTTGCCCTGTTTCCAGACCTGTCCCTGAGGTTTTTGTGTGTGCTTCATTCAGAGTCATCTTTCAAAACTGCAAAGCTGACAACTTAGCTCGCTGGCTGAAAAGTGTTCAGAGTCTCCCTGTGGCCCCCTGAAGTCAGATTCTAAGGGGTGCACTCAGGGCCCTTTGTATCCATCTGGTCTGTGGCCCCTTCTCTTGCCTTGTGTGCCCCGTGGACCTGGTGTTCTAGATCCATGGGGTCGCAGGCATGGCTCCTCACACGCCAGGTTCTTGCCTCTGGGCGGCCTCTGGCTGGCCCTGGAGATTCAGATTCTAAGAAAGCCTTCCCTGAACTCCCAGGGCTCCTCTCCCACCTTGTGCTTATCCCGGCCTCACTTACTCTGTAGTGGCCCCTTAGACTGTGCGTCCTTGATGGCAGGGATCCACTGCTGGCCTTCCTCATCCAGCCCTTAGCGCCAGGCGTGGCACACCCAGTTGTCTGGTAAATAGTCATCGTAATAACATTAGCAGCTCATAATGAGCAAATCTATCAAAGTTCTGATCAATCCTTGGGGCCTCCCGACAAGATATCACTCTCAATTTACAGTTGAGGGGATTGAGGCTCAGAGAGTTTAAATAACTTGGTTAGGGTCACAGAGCTCGAATTGGCAGAGCTGGGGTGTGAACCCAGGTCTGTCTCTTAACCATTACACTAGATCCTCTCCAGCGTTTGGTAAACTGACTTGGACTTCCATTTCTCTCCTCCCAAAGTGAAAATCACCACCAAGGCCAATCCAGTGGGTGAAAAGTCTCTGAAGCCTGACAGCCTCCGGTCCCAGCTGGAGACGTCACTGAAGTGGATGCAGTGCCCCCGAGTGGACCTCTTTTACCTGTACCTGCCAGACCACGGCACCCCCATGGAAGAGACACTGCGTGCCTGCCACCAGCTGCACCAGGAGGTGAGGGCGGCCCCCCAGCTCCTCTGCTTGGCCTGTCGTTGCCCAGGAGAGTGGAGGCTCCAGGGCTGTCCCAGAGCAGAGCTGGGGACAGACCCCACTCCCAGGGTCCCCAGCCGGTCTCTCCTTCCTGGTGTTCTGGGCTGCAGTGGGTTCTGACCTTGGCCTCTCCCCCGCAGGGCAAGTTTGTGGAGCTTGGCCTCTCCAACTATGCCGCCTGGGAAGTGGCCGAGATCTGTACCCTATGCAAGAGCAATAACTGGATCCTGCCCACCGTGTACCAGGTGAGGCCAGGGCTGCGGAGGCCTCTGTCTCCTGGGTGCCTGCTGATGCCGGGTCCTCATGGCTCCCCCCTCCCTGTGCCCTCTCCATACCAGCCATTCCCCTGCTCTACAGGATGGTGGCTCCCGGGTACCCTCAGCCTGGCAAACAGGCGCCTGCTCTCTGGCTCTGGCTCCCCTTCCTGCCTGCTTCTCGCTCTGCAGTCAGCCTGGAACACTCCTCCCTGCTCTCCCTGGAAGGAGTGCCCAGGTCTCACTTAGATGCCTCTTCCTCTGGAAGCCTTTCCTGACAGCCCAGAGGAGCCTGAGATCTCAGGTCCTCCTTTTCTCCTCCTCATTCATTCAGCAAATGTTTGTGCACCTACTTGCTGCCAGGCACTGGTCACAGAACTTACTAGTGTATTACAATTGTCTCTTTTGTTGAATATGTTTGTTAACACTCTACCTCACTATTAAATCTCTGAGCACAGCAGCTTTGTCCTTTGGCTTGTGGATGGAAATCCAGTATCCAGGCCATAGGTGGTGCTCAGAAATGTTGGCTGAAGGGATGAATTTTCCTTGGGCGTGAGCCCTCTGCACCAGCACCACTAAGTGTCTGCCTGATTGTTAAGGTCTGAACTGAGGTTCTCCACAGGAAAATTTGGGGTCCCATGCGCCCTCTCCAGCTGGCCCTTCTGCCTGCAGGGCATGTACAACGCCACCACCCAGCAAGTGGAGACAGAGCTCTTCCCCTGCCTCAGGACTGAGGTTCTACGCCTAAAACCCTTTGGCTGGTATGGGGTGTGGGCTGCTGTGGGGACGGGCTCACCCCGGGTGGAAGGGTCTTCCTGGCCGTGTTTCTGCCTGTTCCTGACCCTGGGGATGCCTGGTCCCAGACCTGGGAAGCAGGGAGGGGTTTGACAGGAGGCTGGGCTGGGTCCTCCATCCCTCCTGGGTTCCCCCACCATCACCCCCACTTCCAGTCCAGAGCAGCCTCTGGGAGCAGTGCCAGGGGATCTGATTACAGCCTTCCCGCAGGGGGCCTGCTGACCGGCAAGTACAAGGATGGGGACAAGGATGGGTAACAACCTGTGGGCCGTTTCTTTGGGACCAATTGGGCAGAGATCTACAGGAATCGGCGAGCTGGGCATGGGCTGCGTCAGGGTGGGAAGTGGCATGGGTCCCCTTAGTCTGCAATGGGGAGTCCCTGGGGCTGCTTTCTTGGTGGCCAGGACCTCCCCCTGTGCTCAGACCTTTGCCCCTGGATCCCTACCAGCTTTACTGAGAAATTTACCCCTAAAATTTCGCCAATGTCTCTGGGGAGTGATTGGGGGCCTGGATTGGGAATGCGTAGAGCTCTGGACCTTCCACCAGGTGTGTGAGGCTATGTCTTTTCCCTGGGAAGAGCCTACTCCCCTGCCCACAGCGGGAGAAGAAACCTTGGATTGGAACTTGGGATTCCTGGGGCTTAATGCTGGCCTGTCACCTGGGGTAACTGAGTAAGTTTTGTAAACTCTTGGCAATAACACTGTCATCAATGTCTAAAGTTATAGTTGAACACCTGTTGGGACTAGCCTTCTTCCCTTCCTTTCTTTCATTTTTGCAAGTTTGAAAAAGTTATCAAAGTAATACACGCCCACAGCTAGAAGCCAGCCCTTTGCCAGTCGCACTCCTCCAAGGTGATGCTTTTTTTGTGTTTGTTTGTTTGTTTGTTTGTTTTTGGAAGGTGATGCTTTTTAACTCCTAGTTTTCCTTCCCTCTGGTATTTACTGTGAGATCTCTGATGCATATACTTTACTGCTGTTCCTTAATGTATCAAATTTAGACATTATCTGTGGACTGCTGGAAAGTTCCTAACCTTTCAAGATTTATGGAAGCTGAGTCTCCAAGGCTCCAACGCTAGTTTTGTTGAAATGGCCCAGGACTTTAAAAAATTAATTAATTTATTTTTGACTGCGGTGGGTCTTCGTTGCTGCACGTGGGCTTTCTCTAGTTGCAGCGAGCGGGGGCTACTCTTTTTTGCGGTGCACGGGCTTATCATTGCGGTGGCTTCTCTTGTTGCAGAGTGCTGGCTCTAGGTGCACAGGCTCAGTAGTTGTGGCACGTGGACTCAGTCGTTGTGGCTCATAGGCTCTAGAGTGCAGGCTCAGTAGTTGTGGCACACAGGCTTAGCTGCTCCGCAGCATGAGGGATCTTCCTGGACCAGGGATCAAACCCGTGTCCCCTACATTGGCAGGCAGATTCTTAACCACTGCACCACCAGGGAAGTCCCCTGCCAGGGTTTCTGATTGCCTGGCCAGGTTTAGGAGCCATCGCCCTAAGCAGTGTCTCTCAAGGAGTTCGTCACACCACCAGCACTTAGGCCTCACCCCTGGAGGATCTTGGTTGATAGTTTTCACCTTCTCTGCTCTACTTAGTTGACAGAGCACTGCAGGTCCATTATCTCCTTTACATTTTGCACTCACCACGTGGGGCTGGCTCAGGGTGTTTCCTCACTGAGCAGGTAAGTGAAGTCAGGTGACTGAGCCAAGGCCAGAGCTGGGACTGGAGCCAGGACTTGTCCTGTCTGTGACCCGGGGCACAAAGGTGTGGTGCCATGGACACTCCTGGTTCCCGATTTGGGGAGTTGTATTGTTCGCATCCGGTGAGCATGTTCAATGCAAGGATCCTTGCCCACTGCATCCCCGCTGCTCCTACCGCTGGGTTGAAATCACCGGTGAGGGGCCCAGAAATCCACATGCACTCTGCTGCTCAGGGAAACAAAACCTCCATTTGAGATGTTGGTCCCTCAGTGCCTCAGGGACCAGTGACCTGCAGGAATCCCAGCGTCCTGACCCGTGCCACCCTCTCCACTCACCCAGCTTCTGGAAGCACTACTTCGAGGCTGTTGCCTTGGTGGGGAAGGCCTGCAGGCCGCATATGGCCCCAGTGCCCCCAGCATGACCTCGGCCGTCCTCCGGTGGAGGTACCACCACTCCCAGCTCCAGGTAGGGAGGAGGAAGTGAAAGAGAGGGCTGCGTGATTATTTCATGATTTCTGGATTACTCCTTTACCTTTTCTGAAATGTCTCCATGGCCCAGGTCTTTTGGGTGGTATTCCTGTTCTTAGAGTTTATAAGTGTCACATTACAAACACTACTGGCCCTAGTAAGTATAATTATCCCAACTTTATGTGAGTAAACTGGCTCAGAGGCCACTTCACCTAACTGTGGGTACATGAGATAGGGCAGAAGCTATGTGTGATGCTGAAACCTACATTTTTTCAGCATTAGCATTTATCTGTCTCTGGCTGCCTGCTCTGCAGAGGCCAACTCTGTGTCCCTGGCAGGGCTGCCCTCTCCCTGCCATCCCGCTTTCCCAACTTCTTCCAACTTGGGCATCACATACTAATGGTGCCTCTTTCTTGAGCCCCTGTTAAGTGCTAGGCCTGAAGCAAACTTTATGAAATTTTAGGGAATTTCCTGGTGGTCCAGTGGTTAGGACTCTGCGTTTCCACTGCAGGGGGCATGGATTCAATCCCTGGTTAGGGAACCAAGATCCAGCATGCTGCAAGGCACGGCCAAAAAAAAAAACTCCCACAACCACCCTGCAAAGTAAAGGAAGCCCGAAGCTTAGGGAGGTCACACGACTAACCCAAGCCCTCCCAGCTGCCGAGCAGCAGAGGGGAACTCGGGTCTGCCTGCGTGCGTCTAGGGAAGCAGGGCTGTAGAGCTGTTCGAAGGCAATGTAAGTTCTGTGCGGAATAATATAGGGTATAGACTTTAGATTGCAGGTCTGGGCAGGGGCAGGGTGGAGGGGGTGTGTGTGACTGGAGTCACTGTGGCGCGCTAGCGTGTTGATGTCTGGCCGTCTCCCCTTGCAGGGCGTTCAGGGGGACGCAGTCATCCTGGGCATGTCCAGCTTGGAGCAGCTAGAACAGAACTTGGTGGCCGCTGAGGGAGAGCCCCTGGAGCCGGCCGTCATGCAGGCCTTTGATCAGGCCTGGCACCTGTCTGCCCATGTATGTCTGAACTACCTCCACCAGGCCTAGTCCTGACTTGGGGTGGCAGAGGACACACTCCATCTATCACCTCTTTTATTCTCTCAACCAGTCAGTTCTGACTTTAAGCCGCTTTATGTAGCTAGTTCTTTCCTCACAGTCCCAGTTCACAAACTGTCTCCTATGTTCTTGTTAATACTCCCAGTTGCCTTCATCATGTAAAAAGCCCAGGGCCTCAGGCGTTTCCTGTCTGAGTAAAGAGGCACTAACCTGGCTGGAGCCCAGGCCCACAGTGAATCTGTTTCCTCTGCAGCCTGCAGGCTGTTTCTGGTCCTCCCACAGGCTTGGTGAGAAGGGGGCAGGAGTAGGGATTAGTCTTCAAAGGGCAGAGGCGGTGGGAGGGTCTCCCAGCCTCCTGCCCTGAACCCAGTGTGACCTCTCAACATCGGGGCTGCAGGTGGCCCTCATACTTCTACACGCGACAGAAAAAAAGAGGGCCATACACCCTGAGGTAGATTTTCTCCCATTCAGAATTACCTCATTAAATACTTATAAACAGAACAATCTGGGCAAAAACCTACCACCTGGAGCCACCACCCAGAAGACTGAAACCTCCCAGGATGCAGTGGAATGTTTTTTACATTCATTCAGTTTCGGCAGTGGCTTTACGTTTGCTTTAGCCAACACCTCCTGTCTCCTGGTCATCCACAAGTTTCTCAGCCCTGGTTTTGGGGGTTGTGGGTGGGAAAGAGAATAGAGAGTAGGGGTAGGAGGGCGGCAGGCAGGGTGCCTATTTTCCTCAAACAAATCCCAGTTTCAAGCCAGGGGCGCCGAGGGCCAGAGGAAAGGAGAAGGCAGTTCCTCTTGTGCTCCCAGGGCCGCCCGGCCAGTGGTCACACAGGAGCCAGTGCTGGAAACTGGCCTGAGGTGAACGAAGAATCCTGGGGGTCCAAACCAAAGCCCAAACCCAAGGGTTTTTTCCTAGAAAAGTCCCTTTTGGAGGAGACACCCTGTGACAAAGTTTCATTATTTATAGGATAGCCTGTCCCTGTCACCCTCCCTTGTGTGCACCCACAGCAAAATACACGGCTGCTCCCCCGAGAGGGCTGCGGCAGTCTCATGCCGTCCAGTCCAGACAAGACTGGAGCAGGCCCGGAGGTCCCGTCCCAAGTGCATGTCAGCTGTCGTCGTCTTCCTCTGATTCTACTTCCGATTCGGGCGCACTCTCTGGCAAGTCATCTCCCATCTGCTGGAACCTTCCGGACTCCGCGTCCCACACGTACTTGATGGTCACCTTGAATTCGGCCATTTCATACCTGAAAAGCTTCTGCAAGAGGCGAAGGGACCCAAAGGTCAGGAGGAGCGAGTGGGGTCAGAGGAGTCTGCGGCCCCTCCCGCCGCAGCTGCGGACGCCCGGGGCGGAGGGAACTCACCAGGACACGGGCCTGCTCCGGGGTCAGCACATCGCCCTCCTTGCACACCTCGTAGTCGGACAGCAGGGTCACCACACCTACAGAGAAGGGGGCCCCCAGGCAGTTACTCTGGCACAGAGGCCTGTGCAGGGCCAGAGGAACCGGGCCGGCCCCCTGCCCCCAGGCTTCCAGCAGCACCAGGGCAGGGGTTCATCAGTGAGCATTCAGCCGCCCAGAAGGGTTTTTGGGGGGCAGTGACTCCTCCTTCCTTCCTTGCCCTGTAACTGCTGTATTCTAGCTGTAACTTGCTGTCCACATTCACCCCAGCTGTCAGGCGGGCGCTGTTAGTCCTGTTTTCACATGAGAAAATGGAGGCCGGTAGAAATTGGGGGTGAGGGGGGAGTTGTCTGGCTTGGAAACCTGCGCTCTCGGCCGCTCGGCTGTGACCTTTCAGCTCTGGGGACGCCCCTGTACCTTTCTTGAGGGCCGTGGGCAGGCCCAGCTGCCTCAGCTGTGGCTCCATGGAGTGCGGGAACTGCTCCAGGGGCCCCGGGTCCAGGCTCACGGTGAAAGTGGCTTTGTTCCCAGCTCGAGCGTAGTCCATCTCCGTGTATTTCGTGAACCACCTGAGGGGAAAGAGAAGTGGCAGGAGGGCAGGTTTCCGCCTGGGCCTCGCCTCACCGCCCTTCCTCCTCGGCTCAGCCTGGAGCTCCGAGCCCGGGAGAACAGAGACTCCGTAACGGGATTCCAGGAACCAGGAACCAGGTTTTACTCGGTGCCTCTACTGTACAAAGTCCTGGGCTATTCCCTCCCCGGAGACCTCGCCAACCTTTCCCTTCTCACCGCTCCTCCAGGGCACTTACTCGTTCACTTCCTCCTTAGTGCGATTGGTGAAAAGGAGACCAACTTCACCCCTCAACTTCTTGCTGACCTACAGAACCAAAGTGGGGTGGGGTTGGTCACATTAGAGCAGCGGTTCTCAACTGGGGACCATTTTGCCGGCCCCGCCCCCTCATCTGGCAACACATGGAGACATTTTTGGTCACAGCTGGAGGGGGGCAGCACTACTCTCTGGGTCTGGAGGTTAAAGGGGAACCGAGCTTTAAGCCCACCCCGGGCCGCCAGATGGCTGCAGTGCGCATCACGTGACAGCAGCGGAGAAGGCAGCCTGGCCTTGGCCCCTCCCTGTGAGGGCCAGAGACTCACCTGATGCAGATTGTCTTTGTACTCGTCAGATGGGCTTCGACCCAGGGCCACCATCATCACTTTGTTTTTGCCAAAGAACATCCTACAGAGAAAAAGAGGGGTCTGTGAATGAAGCGCCCCGCCCTGCCCTCACTTCAGTGCAAACCAGCTTCAGTCCCCGGAGCCCGAGCCAAGGCCCATGCTGTTTTGTAGCAGAAGGTGTGGCCAGAGGCTCCACTCTTCCACGCAGCCCTGCTCACTTCGTCGCCAGCCCAGCGTCCCTCTCATTATTTTCCTGCACAGACCCTGAAACTCACATTCTGTCTCAGCCCACTGTGAGTGCGTCTGGATATGTGGAAGGGGCCTGTTTAATGGTCTGAACCAGAACGGGTGGGATGTTCCTTAAGGGACCAGACCCCAGGGTTCAGGGAGCCCCTTCTCCTGGAGAGGTCACTGCTCAACCCGCCCCCCACCCCCCCAAGGCGAGACAAACTTTAACAGTTAAAAAGCACCCTTCAGGGCTTCCCTGGTGGCGCAGTGGTTGAGAGTCCGCCTGCCGATGCAGGAGACACGGGTTCGTGCCCCGGTCTGGGAAGATCCCACATGCTGTGGAGCGGCTGGGCCCGTAAGCCATGGCTGCTGAGCCTGTGTGTCCGGAGCCTGTGCTCCGCAACGGGAGAGGCCACAACAGTGAGAGGCCCGCGTACAGCAAAAAAAAAAAAAAAAAAGCGCCCTTCAGCGGGGATGGGGGCGTGGCACTTTGTCCTTATTAAGGTGCCTCCTGTGACCGAGGTCACTAACCGCCCCTGTGCTTTGCAAGCAGCCTGGCCCCTCCGCACTCAGGCCCTTCTCCCACTGCCCACTCACCGGCTGTGCTTCCAGGCACTGCGGACGTCCTTCAGCTTGCTGTTCCTCATGTTGGCCACAGAGAAGACGAAGAGGTACTTGTATGTGTCCACACATTTCCGAAGCTGCAGGACAATACATGGGGCTCTGGAGTCCAAGGGGCAGCAGGGGTTGGGCAGTACTCTGGCCTCAGGTGGGAAAGAGACTGCTCCAGGTCTCTTACAACTGAGGATGTTCAGAGCCTCTAACCTGGTTGTTTCCTCCTTGCCTCTGCTACTGAAGCCAGAATACTGAGTACAGGGGCTGCCCTGACGCAAAGCAGGCCTGATGGCAAAGTGCGGGGGAAGCTGAGCCACGGGTCAAGAGCCCACCGTCTCCCCAGGTTTCCGACTTACGGTGGCCACCGCTGCAATTGACCACTTCTCTTTGGCCAGTAATTGCTGACGATCTAGAAACCTAGCTACACTAGGAAGTCTCCTGCTATATGGAAACGTGTAAAGCCTTGTCATTTAGTCGTCAGGGGAGGCGGCTCATCAGCCCTGCAGCGCCCACGTTGTTGGCGGCAGCCACGATGAAGTGGTCTCAAGGAAAATGGCATCTTCGTGCTGGAGGAAACTCCCCTGTCACCCAGCCTGCAGCCTGATGCAGTGCAGACAGTGGCTTGGTACATCTACCCACACCTGGTAACTCCCTGGCTCTTTTTACATCGGGCGGACTAACAAATCTCTGCAAGCTTCAGTTACCAGACCGCAAAACAGCGATAACTTCCCCTCGCATCTACCTCGCGGGGGTGCTTCACATGTGAATCAGCGCCGTGCAGGGCAGAGTAAGGGCTCAATCAAGCTGGAAACCATCACTATGGGAGTTTTTATTGGTGCTGCTGCTGGAGGAGAAAGGGCTGGATCAGCACCTTTTTTTTTTTTTTTTCCCCAAACAGTATGTTTCCCTGACAAACAGCCCTACACCCACGTTTATAAACCAAATACAAGGTCTGGAAAAATAAAAAGAACACGCTCTTACCTCTTCTATCAAGTTCTGTTTCAGTTCTAAGCCTTTCTTAGCGGTTTTGGTGAGGGAGACTAATACAAAGAAGAAAAGGGGGAGATGATGAGAGGCAAATCTGGATGTCCCGGAGACTCTTTCTTCCCCACTTTGGTAGCCCAGCTGGACCAAGCCAATCTGAGAAAAGGTAGCAAGGCTTTTGTGGACACCACTTCTGGCATGCAAGGCTACTCCCAGGGTCCCCAGAGTGCCTGCTCGCTACTGTTCCCGAGCCTGAAGGTCCCTTCCCATCTTTCCTGTTACTCAGACAAACTAGGTATTCCTTAGCTCCCCTGAGGTGAAGCGAAAACTCCCTACTGAGGTGTGGAGGCTCTGGGGGCCTGCCAGTGGCTGAGCTAGCTGCTGGCTGAGGCGTGTCCCTGTGCTGCTGTGGTACACAGAGACCATCTGTGGCTGCTCTGGGCTGGGGACTGTATCTCCCCTGCTACACCCTGTCTTGCAGTTTGGACCCATGGATGCAGCAACGCGTCTTTGGGGAAGGACAAGCACCTCTTCTCCAACAACAGCTGGGGCCCCATCTGCCCCTTAACCAGAAGGGTTTGACATTTGTCAGATCTGACCAGGGCTCCCTCCACAGAACCCAATCATTCCACAAACGCTTAACAGAGCATCAAATGCAAAGCCCTGGGTCCTAGGAGGAGGCCGCTTCTTATTCATCCTGCCTGGCACTCAGTCCCTCTTCACGAAGCACACATCTAGAAAGGTAATCACGCCATTCAGGGGCGAGTGCAGCACGGGAGGGCAAACAAAATACAGTTGTCCATTTTCCAACATTTCCACTGCTACAACTGTGGACCTAGCCAGCACCATGCTCTCTTGGATTACTGCTAGTCTCGCTGCTTCCACCCCTGCACACTGCCCCCACCTTCCCTGTCTATCCTCAACAAAGCAGTTAGGGTGATCTTTTTAAAAGTAAAGTTGAACCCCATCATTCCTCTGCTCGAGCTCTCTCCTCCCGTTTCACCTGCGTGTGAAAGCCAGTTCCTTGCAAAGGTCTTTCAAGCCCCGCACACTCTGCCCAATTCCCTCTCCCTCCTTTCTGCTCACTCTGCCCTGGCCACGCTGGCCTCTTGCCCCAGAACATGTCAAACATGCTCCCGCTTCAGGGCCTTTGCCCTTCGTGTTCCCTCTCCTGGACCACCACCCTTCCAGGTAACTCCATGGGTTGCTTATTTACTTTCTTCAAGTTCCTGCTCATTTGTCATCTCAACAGAGACCTTCTCCGGCCACACTGCACAAAAGAACATCAACTTCTCTTTCTCTCTTACTCCACGAGACTTACCACTATCTGAATTTACTGATTCGATTTTCGGTACCTTGGGAGGATATACTTCCCGTAACTAAAATATTAAGCTTGATGAGGGCTCTAGGCCTTCCTTGTTGTAACTGCTGTATCCTTCGACGCCTAGAGAGTGCCAGGTCCCTCTCTAATTTGTTGAGTGAATGTGCTAGAGAGCCGGAGTGAGAGAGACTCACCATAGTAGAGGCAGTCAGGAATACTCTCTTAGGAGGTATCCTACGAACTGCCAACTGAGAAAGAGCCAGCCATACAAAGACCGGGGCACAAGCATGCCAGACAGAAGCAACTTCAAGTACATACTTAGGGATAAACCTGGGTTGAGGGGAAGGCCGCAAGGTGGGGGGAGCGCGGAGAGCTAAGACAGATGGGCTGAGGTAGGAAAAGGTGGGCCAAGGCGAGATCGGGCGCGGCCTGGGTGTTCAGAGGCTGTTCCCCGACCAGCCGGCCTTGGACAAACTCTGGAGGCCTGGCAAAGCGGTCTCCGCTCCCTGACCAGACCCGGCTCCAGCCTCCACCCCCGTGCTTCCCCCGGGAAGCCCCTACCGCAGGTGACAGCCAGCCCGCGAATTCCTCACCGGGTCCCAAGACCCCCTTTGCCCACCTTTCTTGTCGCGCTTGGATTTGGGCATCGCGCTGCAGCCACGTGCGGCGGAAGACGGTGCTGCCTATTAGGACCTCGGCGGCGCTGGGGCCTCTGGGACGGCCCTCGGGGGCTGCCCTTGCGCGTGCCTGACCCAATCTGCGCTGAGGCCCGCCTCTCCCTGCCCCGCCGCCGCCTGCGCTCTCCCTCGAGTCTCCAGAGCGACTTCCTGCGCGGGCGGGGGATCCCAGAGTCCTGGGCGCCCCACCGAGAGCTCCGCGTGCGGTTCCCAACTCTATGGTTCCGCGGAGGCGGAGCCTGAGGCCCGGTGCATGCCGGGCCGGCGGCGGGCCGAGCCCGGGCTCCCATCATGGCGGCGGCGGCGGCTGCGGTGGCTTCCGGAATTTGGCTCTGGGCTGCCCTGCTCATCCCTGCGGCCGCGGTCTACGAAGACCAAGTGGGCAAGTTTGATTGGTGCGTACGTGGGGGACCTATTCGGGAAATATTTTCCCAGTACTTGTCTTCTTTCTAAAAGGATGGGGAGTGGTTACCATGCAGCACGGCCGGCTGCATAACGTGCGGGGCCCAGGGGAAAATGAAATGTGAGACGCCTTGTTCAAAAGTTAAGAGTTTTAAGGTGGCGACGGCAGAGCATTAAACCGAGAGTTGGAGGTCCTTCTGAACCAGTCCCTGTGCGGCTGTACAGGTCGGAAGCCCGTGAAGCGGGCTCTGCCAATCCGGGCATGCCTGAGGTTCTGGTCAGAGGTCACTCTTCTCCTCCATCAGGCCCCATTTCTGTGACTGTCAGGTTTCTTATCTACTGGGTGTCAGACGTCGACAGCCCTCAGTGAACGCCGTCTTTCCCCACCCCTCTAGCCCAACCCTTGCATGGGCTCAGAACAGGACCACCCAAGACTCACATCAGCCTTGAGGTGCCCTCACTCACTGGCTCACGCGCTCACTCTTCTTTCATTCACTCACTCACTTTCATTCATTCACTTACTCTTCATTCAGTCTCTCATTCAATCACTCATTCACACATTCAGTCGCTTTTTCAGTCATTCATTCATTCACTCACCCACCCCTTCCTTAAGGCCATGGAGTTGGCTCACTTTTGCTTGAATGTCAGTTTGCCACTTAAGCATTGTGCGGTCTTGGGAAAATGACTTAACCACTCTGTGCCTTGTTTTCTTTATCTGTAAAATGGGTTTACTAGTAGTCCATTACCTCTTTCAGTAGTTGTAAGGATGAATAAGACAATTCTTTTAAGTTATTCAACACAGTGCCTGGCTCACTGAGTACAATCAGTTTGTTACCAATAATTACTATTGAGGGAACACTTTATCCTTCCGAGCCCAGCTCCTCGCTGAAGTCTTTTCTGTATCAGACAAATTAATTCGCATGTTTGTTGAGTGCCTGTTGTGGATCAACAATCATTCTAGGTGCTGTGGACACAGAGATGGAAAGGAGCTCAGTCTAGGGGGGCAGATATATAAGTTTTGTGATATAAGACAGTGTGACAAATGCAACATGAGTCACATTTTTAATGATGTGGGCAGATGCTCACAATATAATATGTACAGCTGACTCTTGAACAACGCAGGGGCCGAGGGTGCTGACCTTCCCTGCGGTCAAAAATTGAGCATAACCTATGGTAAGCCCTCTGTATCTGCAGTTCCACATCCGCAGATTCAACCAACTGCAGACCGTGTAGTTCTGTATTTACTGTAGAAAACAACCAGTGTATAAATGGACTCGCGCAGTTCAAACCTGTGTTATACAAGGGTTAACTGTATATAATACACATGTACAGCATGTGATTCCAATTTAGCAGAATCCTAGGTATATGCAGTTTATAAATTGAAAAGTAAACAGAAGGAAATACACCAAAATGTTGAAAAGTTTATGGTTGAAGAAAAAAAGTTCATGGATGGTGGTATTTTAGGCATTTTTTGTTTTCTTTTTTATACCTTCATGTTTTCTACAAGAAGCAGGCATTACTTTTATAGTCCAGATAAAAGATAACAGCATTTTTTTAAAAAGCATGGGATTTAGACTAAGAAGTTCTTAATTTTGCATTCTAGTTCTGATAGTAATTTGTTGACCTCAACGGACTTTGGTTTACTCACCTGTAAAATGGGAGTGATAATATTTGTCCTATGTACTTCCTAAAGTGTTTAGTGACGACAGTGAGATTAAAGTATGTGGAAATACAGATAGAAACTGTCAATTGTCATGTAAACCTGTCTCTCTATACTAGTGTAGTTTCTTCTTTTTTAAAAAAAATTAGACCAAACAACATAACAAGGGAAATTCAGTGTAAATGTCAGGTGTTTAATTTGCTAGAGGTTGTAATTCATGAACGGCAATATGCAACACACCTCCTCTGTACTTGGTAGTATGCCTCAGGAAGCTAAGTACTTTCACTTTATGCTTAGATAAGGGTGTTGAAAGTGATGGGGTGTATTCCAAGGAAAGGATGAGTAATGAGTCAGATGGATCCTGAACATAGCGTGGGCTAGAGCAGGCTGCAGAGAACACAGGGCCTGACCCTGATCTATCAAGTTTTGTAAGAATATTTGCATAATTTTTCTCCAAATGAGAATAGAAGGAAAAGTTGGATTGTATGCTCTTCTCTCAGGTGTAATGTGAGTGTCTAGTCTCACTATTAATGGGTACAGAGAGGACTGTAGTTTTGTTCTAGGGGGATTTAGGCCAGGTGCTCTTTTGGGTGTTCCTTATCTTGAGATAAACAAGTGCTTGTATTTAGAAGGAAGACTGTTGTATTTCTCATCGATTAGGGTGCATTCTCTCTTCTTCTTCCCATTGCCTGGAAATCTTGGTTTTGGTCAGATCTCTTCGTTAACAAACATTTCTCATGCAACCTGAGATAGTTATGATGGTGATACCCTCATGTATTTGTGCAGTTGTCTTTTTCCAGAGCGTTCTGTGCAGTGATGGTTTGGGCCCCTTCCTGTGCTCTTTCCTTTAGGAGACAGCAGTATGTCGGGAAACTCAAGTTTGCCTCCTTGGAATTTTCCCCTGGATCCAAGAAGTTGGTTGTGGCCACAGAGAAGAATGTGATTGCAGCATTGAATTCTCGAACTGGGGAGATCTGTGAGTGAACTGTGTAGAGGGCTAGCTGGGGATGGCATGGCTGCCTGTAGTGGATCCAGGATGCCCTGTGGCTTGTGAAGGCCACGTGGCTGATTCCCCACTTGGGGACAGGTTGGCCAAAGGTTGCATCTCTTATTGGATCCTGATCGTTTTATTTTGTTCTTTTTGTTTTTTTGGTCTTGTCGGTTTTGAATATTTAATGTATTCCTATAACTGGCCTTTGAGTTTATTTCCTCAGCCCAAGTCCTGACTGTTCTTAAATAAGATACTGCTGCAAAAAACACATTATTCTGTTTCGCACTAAAGTTTTGGATGGGCCCCTCCCTCCCCCATTACTTATATTGCTTTTATGGATGTTTGTTGGCATTAAAATCATGGAAATGTAATTTACAGTCACTACTTTTCTTGTGAGTCGTATGGATTTTGTGAATTTTGTCATTGTCCGTTTATATGTTTGATGGGGTGCTGGTGGGGATGGGAAGTGCGGAGACCTCAGATTGGGACAATAGTCGCTCCCCTCATTAACCAGTGAGTGGGAGTGGGTCATTGCCAGTTAGCTGTAATCCTTCCCTCCCTTGAAGTAAAATTGGGCACTTCCGTGCAAACGAAGGCGTCTTCGGTCCTCTCTTGCCTCGCTTCTTGGATGCCTTGCTGTGGTTCATAGTAATGTCGACTCTCCTGTCTCTCAGTGTGGCGCCATGTTGACAAGGGCACAGCGGAAGGGGCAGTGGATGCCATGCTGCTCTGTGGACAGGGTAGGTAGAATCCTGCTCTGTCCCTATGATGGCGTCGGCTCCCTCTCGTCTTTGCTTGGTTCCTTCCTTTGTTCAGGGTCTGGTAGCAAATGGAGTAGGGGTGTTCCCAACAGGAAAGGACAGGCATAGTTTCTATTTGCACTTATACATTAGAGGTGAGGCCACTGCTCACAGACCCTAGGAGGCTACAGACAGAGCATCAATTTGGGAGATGATCTCATGTGGTTTTTTCTCTTCCAGATGCAATCACTGTGTCCAATGGAGGCCGGATCATGCGCTCCTGGGAGACTAACATCGGGGGCCTGAACTGGGAGATTACCTTAGACAGTGGCAGGTAGAGGGGAAGAAGCTGAATTTCATCTTGGTTTGGTTAAAGGCTTTGCTGGAACACAGATCTGCATAGATGGCAACTCTGGGACTTCTGGCTTTTTTCCCAGGGGAAGAAACCACTGAAGAGCCAGAGAGCATCAAACACCCAGTTTTTGATGTTCTTGAGGTTATGGGACACATGTGCTTACTCAGCCAGCATTTATTGAGCACCTGTCAGATACACAGCTCTGTGCTGGGTGCGGTGTTCATTCTCGTGTTGACTGCTTTTCCTAATCTTACCATGACACAAGAGCTTTGCAATGTTGTAGGTATGAGGATGTGATATAACACATCTAGTGTTTTAATTTTATGATGAAGAACAGTTGGAGCTGCTGTTACGTCTTTGCTAAAGTTGTTTAAATTATAGAGTTTACTTGCATTAGCTTATACATCTTCTGGTAGTAATTCATTTGGTAAGTACTTGGGGAGCCCCCAGGCTCCCCAAGCCCCCAGGGTTTCAGGGAAACAGTATAGCCAAGTGGCTGAAAGTACAGTCTCGCAAGTCAGCTAGTGGAAAGCAGAGCCAAGATTAGGATCCAGATGCATTTGACCCCAAAACCTGTTTCGTTACCTACCGAGCTATGGTGGTTGTGTTCCGGATTGTCCAGCCTGAGGCCCAGGAGGCTCTGGGCAGCGCTCACCCCGTCCCTCTGCTCAGTTTCCAGGCGCTTGGGCTGGTAGGGCTGCAGGAGTCGGTGAGGTACATTGCCGTCCTGAAGAAGACCACTCTCGCCCTCCATCACCTATCCAGTGGGCACCTAAAGTGGGTGGAACATCTCCCGGAAAGGTAAAGCTGCCTTCCCCCCAGGTGACGGCTACCTCCTGCTCTCTACAAGCCCACCTTTCTCCTTGGGGCTTGAAGCGTTTGCTTTGACTCAGGCTTACCTTAAGTTGGCATCCTGTCTAGCGTGTTGGGCTCACTAGCTCTAGGCCTGAATTCCAAGGCTGTGGCTGCCTCTTGAGTTTCCTTTGCAGTGAGGAGAAAACTCTCCATCTGGGCATGAGAGCCAGTCAAGCAAGGGGAGTGGCTCCTTCGCTCACTCACTTTGGCAGGGACCCAAAACTCAAATTCCTATGGGGGGACTTCCCTGGTGGCACATTGGTTAAGAATGTGCCTGCCAATGCGGGGGACACGGGTTCGTGCCCTGCTCCGGGAAGATCCCACATGCCGTGGAGCAGCTAAGCCCGTGCGCCACAACTGCCGAGCCTGTGCTCTAGAGCCCATGAGCCACAACTACTGAAGCCCACGCGCCTAGAGCCCGTGCTCCGCAACAAGAGAAGCCACCGCAATGAGAAGCCCGCGCACCGCAACGAAGAGTAACCCCCGCTCACCGCAGCTAGAGAAAACCTAGCGCAGCAAAGGAGACCCAATGCAGCCAAAAAAAAAAAAAATTTACTATGGGGCCAGGTGTATAGCAATCGTGAGCAAAGCAGGCCCTGTGGGGATTATGGGGAGCTGCAGTGTGCCTGGCCTACCTCGAGGGGGCAGCCTTACTCAGCTGATTGGTGCCCTGTAGGAATGTAAGTAGGCCTAGTGTTACTATGTCTCACCTTTTAAGAAAAAACTAGAAATCTTGTTCTTACATGTTAAATCTCAGGTCTAAATGTTGACAATGAATTCAAATTAAAAAATAAAAGCTGTGAGCCAAACAAAACCTATTTGGGACTGTTTGTGACATCCTGGTGGCCTGGTTTCGGAAGACCCCTGAGGATACCCCTGTCCTGTGGCTAAAGCTGTTTCTCCCTGCTTTTCCTTCCCTCTCCCAGTGACAGCATCCATTACCAGATGGTGTATTCCTACGGCTCTGGGGTAGTGTGGGCCCTCGGAGTTGTTCCCTTCAGCCATGTGAACATTGTCAAGTTTAACGTGGAAGATGGAGAGATTGTTCAGCAGGTCTGGTCTGGCTCGAGGAGCCTCGTGAATTGTGGAGGGGAATAGAGTCCTTCTTTGCTCTGGGGACCAGGGAACTCGACTGGGCGGATGCAAAAGCCATTCATAGTCCCTGATTCTGGGCACTTGGAGGCTGCATTCTGCTCATCAAGCATTCATTTAAAGCCCTCTCATTTGCACATGGTGCTCTCCTGGGGTGGCTAAAAAAATTGTATATGTCTATTCATTGCCTGCAAGTATCTTATAAGATAATACTGTAGGGTAATAATAGGAAGCCATGTATGACAACTGTAGCAGAGAAATGCTTATCTGAAATGTCAAGTATTAAAAAGGATCTGGTATATTTTTCAAATGACCAGAAAGCCAATCCTGATTGTGTCCAGCTTCGGAGCTCTTGGGAGGCTGGGTGGGATGGGGAGAACTCCTTCGGAACCCACCAGGAAGACCCTCTGAGCTTAGGCCCCCCAGTGGGATCCAGTGCTGACGTAGCTTATGAGCTGAGAGGGAAATGTGAAAATCCCCAGGAGCCTCCTGTTCTGATGTCTTTCCTGCAGGTCAGGGTGTCGACTCCCTGGCTGCAGAGTCTCACCAGAGCCTGCGGTGTGGTGGATGAGGCTGTCTTGGTATGCCCTGACCCGAGCTCACGGTCCCTCCAGACCTTGGCCCTGGAGACGGAGTGGGAGTTGAGGCAGATCCCGCTGCAGGTGAGAGGATGCGTCCTCTGGTGCGAGGCATTGCTTTTGCTGCTTGGAAAGCCTTTCTCCCAGTGTCACTGCTTCCTTCCTGAGGCTTGGCAGCCCTTGGGAGGTCAGGCCTCTGGCTGAACTGGTATGAGAGGAAATGGGCCACTCTCCTCTTTGGATAACCTGAATGGGAGCTTCTGGAGCCACATGCCGTGGCCCCGTTACCCTCGCTGGCAAAGTGGGGCAGAGGCTACCAGCCTGGGACGATCAGTGACTTGTCTGCTCTGGCCCTTATCCTTTTTCTTCTTGTCTCCCAGTCTCTTGACCTAGAATTTGCAAGTGACTTCCAACCCCGGGTCCTACCTACACAGCCCAACCCAGTGGATCCTACTCGGGCCCAGTTCTTCCTGCAGCTGTCTCCAAGCCACTATGCGTTACTGCACTACCACCACGGCTTCCTGAGTCTGCTCAAAAACTTCCCACAGGTAACGGGAGGCAGCGTGGTTCGCTAGGATTCAGGGGGATCTAGCTGAGATATGGATGCTAGAAATCCCTGCCTTTGAATCTGGAGATATTTGCTCAAGCAAGAAGACATCTTTCCACGAGTGGTTTGAGAGGGGTTAGGCTTAGAGCAGAAGTGGAATTTTTTCTTTTTTTTTCTGAGAATTACAGAAGATTATTAGAGTAGAACTGGCACCTTCCTAAGTCCACAGGAGAGTGGCCACGTTAATCAGAGCTTCCCTATAGATACTGAGAGCAGCGTGGGATGCAGGATTCACCTGTGCCTGTGTTGGAGGTTGGCGAGAGGGCTGTGTTCAGCTGTGGCTGCAATGGGGCCTCCCCCTGCTCTCAAATGCCCAGGCCATTATGCTCCAAAGTTGGGAGCATTTTCAACTCCAAGGCCAAGGGTCCTTCCTGTGGAGGTGACTTAGAGAAGGCTGCTGGCTAGGACAGGCCCTATTTAGGAGTTGACACCTTGCTTTATCCCCAGACTGCCCTAGTGAGCTTTGCCACCACCGGGGAGAAGACGGTGGCTGCAGTCATGACCTGTCGGAATGAGGCGGTGAGTATTGGGAATAACAGCACGTGGGGTTTTCCTTCCTTATCTTTGCTAGGAGCCCTGAGAACCAAAAGTCTGGGCATATTCACCTAGGCAGTTTGAACCCGGGGGCAGGAGGCCGTTGAGCAATATCTCATCTCATCTGTAGGGCTTTCTGTACACCTTCTTTGTCCCCAGGGATGGGACGACCTCATGTTCATCTGGGACTGTTCAGGGTTGTGTAGGCTTTGTGAGCAGAAATGGGAAATGGGATTTGCCTTCTTCCAAGGGCTGAGAAGACATAGAAGTGAAAGCTTCATTTTGGTGACCAGGAAGTGACCCTTTGGCTGAATTTTCTCCTTTTCTCCTTCTCTTTTCCCTAGCAGAAGCCTAGCAGTTCTGAAGATGGGTCAACGGGGAGCTTTTCGGAGAAGTCTGGTCCACAGGTAGGGTGTGGCATTGGGCAGCGTGCCAGACCAGAGACACAGGAGGCCCCCAGTGAAGCTGGGGGAGCAGCCAGGGCTGTGAGCAGGTCTCCTGAGTTCTCAGCCTCCAGTGGGCTTTGCTAAGTTCAGCAAATTAAACCATGTTTCTCTTGATCTTTTTTAGTTGGGAGATTAGAGTAGAATCCCTAGAATCTGTTCTTAACTACTTTCTCCTCTGGGCCTCCGTCTCTCCATGTCTTTTGGGGTCCGGCTGGTGGAGCTGAGTGGTAGTCTGAGCAGTTGCACTGAAGCAGAGTGTGGGACCCTGGCCAGAGTCTCCAGTTTCTGCTGTGGTTTCCATCTCCTCAGTGTTTCCCAAGGGGGTTGTGATTTCCCTGCCTACAGTCTTACTAACTCTTTGGGAAGTCTCTGCTACACTGTACTGGCTTCCTTCTGGAGCAAGTATGTATAGCGGTTACAATTTTTAAAATTTACTCAGACACCTTATTTCTGCCTTAGGACTTAGCTTTTCTATTTTATGTCCCTTTGCGTATGTTTCCTCTTCTGGCCTGGGTCCTTCTCCGGGGTGTTTGCTCCCCCCGCCCAGATTCTTGGACTTCCTTTTGGGGGATCCCCATAGTTGACCCTTGCTGTCTGTACCCTAGGACTCGCTGGCTTGCTTCAACCAGACCTACACCATTAACCTCTACTTAATGGAGACAGGTCGGCGGCTGCTCGACACCACAATCACCTTTAGCCTGGAACAGAACGGCACTCGGCCAGAGCGGGTGAGTCGGGGCTTGTGGGCTTCTCAGCCTGGGTCTTTCTTTCGTTGGGGTCACTTCACAGCCATGGGTCCCAGAGTAGGATTCTCTGGACGTGGGCTCTAGTTCTACGTGAGCCACTGACTGTGAATAACAGTAAAAGCAGGTACCATTTAAGCCAAGTCGTCGGTGCGCCAGGCTCCGCGCTACGCTTTTTTACTTACACGCTGCTTGATTTAACCCTCTCAACAGCCTTGTGGTTATTACTGCGCTCATTTTATAAGCGAGGAAACGGCCTCGTGAGATTCAGGACCCTATCCAGAGTCGCTGCCCGACGTTGCCTCTGCACACGTTCAGTGGTGCTCCTCAGCCTCTGGGCTGTGGCTTCTTCGCCTCTAAAACGGAAAGTCTCATCCGGGCCTCCTGCTCGCTTTGTGGGGTGTTATCGGTGCAAGATGGATGATGTGGTGGCCGAGAAGCGCTCAGGTTCCTTCATGGAGGGGGCCTGAGCTAGCGCCTAGCACGGTTGCTGTGTCAGCCCCTAAGAATACATGATATCTAATTGGAGTCCAGGTAAAAGCTGTATTGTTTGGACATCCAGCAATGCCGTGACCTAGACTTCGGACAACTCCTCATGCTTTGAATCTTGGGGTCTGGTGCTCTGAGAGGCATCTGGATTCTTGCTGACTACAGTGGACTTGACTGTTTGGTTTATAGATGTACATCCAGGTCTTCCTGAAGAAGGACGACTCCGTGGGCTACCGGGCCTTGGTACAGACAGAGGATCACCTGCTACTTTTCCTGCAGCAGCTGGGTGAGTGGACCTCATCAACCCATTTTTTTTTAGGCCTGCCCATGAGTTCCATTCAGACTCTTTATTTGGGGCTGTGGACAGGCTTCTGAGAAAGGTTCAAGTGGAGTGTATCCTGAATATTTTTTTCCAGAGCCATAGGTCACCTGCCTTTGAAAATTTCCTTAGCATTCTTGGGAGACAGAACTTCCCTCACTTGACCTCCTGATTCCGGCCCCTTGCCCTGCCATTTCTCTTTTTGGCACAAGAGGTGTGGTGGTCCCTGAGTCACCGAGAAGAGTCCCTTTGGGGGACGAGGGAGGTGGGCCTGACTTTTGTAACCTTGGTTTCTGCAGCAGGGAGGGTGGTGTTGTGGAGCCGCGAGGAGTCCCTGGCAGAGGTGGTGTGCCTGCAGATGGTGGACCTCCCCCTGACGGGGGCGCAGGCTGAGCTAGAAGGGGAATTTGGCAAGAAGGCAGGTATGAACTAGGGGTCTGGGAAGCAGGGCTGCCGGTGCGGGTGCTCTGGGACTGGGCTTGGTAGTTGCACCACAAGAGAGGCTGTCCCGCGTGTCCCTGGCTTCCTGGATGCACCTGTTTTGCCAGTCTGTTCTGAACTAGCTCTGTGACCAGTTTCTGGTGTGTTTGTGGCCCTATGGTTTATGTAACCATTCTTCTATCTGAAAGGAGTGACCTGTGACTCCCTCTAGGGAAAGATCCTGATGAAAAAGAATCTTAACTTAGTGTAGTAATAGCTATCTTTGTTTGGGTACCTAAGATCTGCCAGGCACCATGTCAGGTACTATATACCCATTGTCCCCAAAGCAACAGTCACACCTTTCCAGAGAGCATGACCGGGCTGGTCAGTTACTGTGGTAATAGGCCAGTGCCCTCTGAGACCAGCCATGGTCCCAGCACCCAGGATGAACTCGGTTCACTCTCCTCTGGTTGAGTCCTGTCCCCTCCTCCCTCCATCCGTTCGTCTAGCTAGCCAGGTGGTGTTTACTGAGGACCTGCTCTGGGCCAGGCACCCTGCTAGGCACTGCAGATTTTCTTAAACCGAGGATTAATTTGACTTTACTATTTATTTCCGCTGCCTGGATCCAGCCATTCAAGGTAAAACCTGCTTCCTGCTGCCTTTTTGCTCATTGCCTGCCCACACGGCTAGCTTTTGGTTAATTATTTATTTTCCCTGACTTGCATGAATGAGGTATATACCGTGTGTGTGTGGACTGCTATGCCTGTGACTCGTCCTGTTTGCCTCTCACTTCCCTTCCTTGAGCTGAGGTTAATGGAAAAGCGGATAAGCAAAGACACCGCTCCTTTTCAGTGAGCACTTACCCTGTACCCCACCCCTTGGGAAATCCTGTGTGTACATCGTGTGGTCTAATCTTGGCAACAGCCCTGTGGATTACTTGCCATTTTACAGATGAGGAGCCAGAGGCTAAAAGGTTAAGTACATTTCTCCAGGTCATCCAGGTGGTAAGAAGTGGAGCTGGGATTTTAATCCAGGTCTGCCAGACTCCAGGGGCCATGCTTTTTACCATGCTACCTTGCTCTGGGGACCAGTCTAGTCTCTGGAGGAGACTTGAGGGTGGTAGCCTCATGGATGGAGGAAGGGGTGGAGTGAAAGAGAGCCCTGGGAATGGGTTGAAAATAGGTTAGATGGGTGCAGACTAAACCGTTGACAGCGTAGGCCTAAAGCAGCGAGAAATGGAAGTGCCTGTCCGTGACACAACACACACCTGCACCCTGGTACCCCCGCACCCCGCCCCCTTCCGGCTTTGTCATGGCGCCCGGAAACCTCCCTCTGGCCGTTCTAGATGTGGGGTTGTGGTGGAGTCATTCACAGCATGGCTGCATCCTGCATGGCTGATCCCTGCCCTCTTAGTCTCCTATTCCAAGATTTCAGGCAGGTGAAGTGCTGAGAGCCAGGTGAGTAGGTTTTTGGAGTTCCTGCATGGCTGTGTCTAAGGGTGAGACTGTTGGCGTCAGCCACAGCACTGCCCCTCGGGCTTGTGGCCTGGGGTTTGGATGACTCGCGTGCTCCACGAGAGAGAGAGAGAGCCCTCCTTAGGAAGAGGGGGTGCCCCCTCGCTGGAAACACCTCGTCTGATGGGGAGTGAGCCTCAGCTGCGTTACCTTTTCCTTGACACCAGACGGCTTATTGGGCATGTTCCTGAAACGCCTCTCGTCCCAGCTCATCCTGCTGCAGGCATGGACCTCCCACCTCTGGAAAATGTTTTACGATGCTCGGAAGCCCCGGAGTCAGATTAAGAATGAGATCAACATTGACACCCTGGCCAGGGATGAATTCAACCTGCAGAAAATGATGGTGATGGTGACGGCCTCAGGCAAGGTGAGAGAGGCTTAAGCCAGACCTCCTGAGGTTTTGGGAGTGGGGAACAAAAAGCCTTTGGAAGGGGATCGCACCGGTTCTAGTTTTCAAGGATAGAACTAGTTTTGGGGTTTGCCTTTCCGGTAGTGAGCCAGGTATTTATTTTGCAGCTTTTTGGCATTGAGAGCAGCTCTGGCACCATCCTGTGGAAACAGTATCTCCCCAGCGTCAAGCCAGACTCCTCCTTTAAACTGATGGTCCAGAGGACTACTGCCCATTTCCCCCACCCGCCCCAGTGCACTCTCCTGGTGAAGGACAAGGTGAGGCCGCTACCTCTCATCTGAGCCAACGTGGATGTGGTTTTTGGTGTTTTGTAACTTAAGTTCCTCCTAGGCCTTTGGAATTCTCTGAGAGTTAAAGGCAGGGAGTCAGGGCTTAGAGCTCTGTTTCTTCCAGTTTTTTGCCTGAGTGGAGGACCGTCCGGTGCCCATGTGGAAGTGACTGTAGGGTAGGTGTGACATCACCAGGTCCCTAGTAAGCCAACTCTGCTTCTTCCCAGGCACGGGCGGCTGTCGGTACCTGAATGGCTGTTTGCTCTTCTCCAGGTGTTGTAGGGCAGGACACAAAACTGTTTATGTCTCTGACTCCCGGGAACAGATGGCTTTTTGTAGATTCATTCTGCCATCATCAGAAAGGGGACTTGGGGGAAAGGTGGGATGAATTGGGAGATTGGGACTGACATATATACACTATTGATACTATGTATAAAATAGATAACTAATGAGAACCTACTGTACAGCACAGGGAACTCTGCTCAGTGCTCTGTGGTGACCTAAATGGGAAGGAAATCCAGAAAAGGGGATGTATGTATACGTATAGCCGATTCACTTTGCCGTACAGTAGAAACTAACACGATATTGTAAAGCAACTATACTCCAATAAAAATTTTTAAAAAAAGAGAGGGGACTTGGTAGATAGTCTCTGGAATGGCTGCCGTGGGGCTGCTGAGTTGGTCCTTGACGTTTTTGTTTATTCCTCAGTGTGACCCGTTCTTGCTTAGCTTTGGGGCTAGAGGCAATTAAACTTTTTTTTTTTTTTAATTAATTTTTTTGGCTGTATTGGGTCTTCGTTGCTGCACGGGCTTTCTCCAGTTGCGGCGAGCGGGGGCTACTCTTCGTTGCGGTGCGCGGGCTTCTCACTGCAGTGGCTTTTCTTGTCACAGGGCTCGGGCTCTAGGCACACAGCCTTCAGTAGTTATGACACACGGGCTCTAGAGCACAGGCTCAGTAGTGTGGCACACGGGCTTTGTTGCTCTGTGGCATGGCAGATCTTCCCAGACCAGGGCTCGAACTCGTGTCCCCTGCATTGGCAGGCTGATTCTTTTTTTTTTTTTTTTTTTTTATAAATTTATTTATTCATTTATTTATTTTTGGCTGTGTTGGGTCTTCGTTTCTGTGCGAGGGCTTTCTCTAGTTGTGGCAAGCGGGGGCCACTCTTCATCGCGGTGCGCGGGCCTCTCACTGTCGCGGCCTCTCTTGCTGCGGAGCACAGGCTCCAGACGCGCAGAGCTCAGTATTTGTAGCTCACGGGCCCAGCTGCTCCGTGGCACGTGGGATCTTCCCAGACCAGGGTTTGAACCCGTGTCCCCTGCCTCGGCAGGCAGACTCCCAACCACTGCGCCACCAGGGAAGCCCCAGGCTGATTCTTAACCACTGCGCCACCAGGGAAGTCCCAGAGGGCAGTTAAACTTTTACCCTTTTGACACATCAGCCTTCAGACACTTTCCCCTTTAGCCAAGACTTTATTTTCCACAAGGAGGGCAAAGACTAGGGAATCTGCCATAGCTGAGCTCAAGTCCCAGCGTTCCAGGTTTACCCCTAGGATTTGCATTCTTTTCATGTTGCTGGAGGCTGACCATTTGCTTGCCCATTTCAGGAGACGGGAATGAGTTCGCTCTATGTCTTCAATCCCATTTTTGGGAAGTGGAGTCAGGTGGCCCCCCCAGTGCTGAAGCGCCCCATCTTGCAATCTTTGCTTCTCCCCATCATGGATCAAGACTATGCCAAGGTGCTGCTGTTGATAGATGATGAGTACAAGGTATGGCGTCTGCAGACTGGCTGCAGAACTGCCCAGCCAATCAGTGTGGGAGCGGGGTGCTCAGACAGTGGCTCGAGGGCCCCAGATGGGAGCCGTCTGCCGTCAGCACTCATTTGGGCTTGAAGGGTGTCTCTAAGCGACTCAGTTGCTCTTTCTGCACTTGTGAAAGCTCGGACTCTTAACTCAATTTAAGCCCTGATTGAGTTAAATAGACTTTAATTCTTTAAAGATTTGCTGTTTTTTTTCTTAAGGCCCTCTTTGACAGGAAACAGTAATGAGTCTGGAGAAACTGTGCTTACAGATTCCTTTTCCCTTAACTCTTCTCTGGGGTTTTCAAGGTCACAGCTTTCCCGGCCACTCGGAATGTCCTGCGACAGCTCCATGAGCTTGCCCCTTCCATCTTCTTCTATTTGGTGGACGCGGAACAGGGACGGCTGTGTGGCTATCAACTTCGAAAGGTAGGAGGGGGCGTCCTGGCACGCCCCTTTGTGGGAGGGGTGTAGGTGTTTCCTCGTTATTTGGCTAAGGAGTGAATTATGCTATTCATTGTGCTGTAAACTTAGAGAGCCTAATCCTGATGTCAGAGGCAGTCATTTTCATCTATTCCATGGCAGGCGCGGTTCTAGCTGCCGTGGAAGGAGCAGTGCACAACAGTCTCTGCCCCTGTGGAGCTTTCATTCCTCATTCCTCTTCTATAGCAGAGAGAAGGGGCGTTTTCTCCATTCCTAGAAAGGCGGGAGGTAGGAATGGTGATTGAACAATAGTACTTTCTATATGAAGATGGTGTTATTGATCCACTCTTTTTTTTTTTCTTTCATTTTTCTTTTTTTTGATTTTTGGCTGTGTTGGGTCTTTGTTGCTGTGTGCAGGCTTTCCCAAGTTGAGGCAAGCGGCGGCTGCTCTTCGTTGCGGTGCGCGGACTTCTCACTGCGGTGGCTTCTCTTGTTGCGGAGCACAGGCTCTAGGTGGCGTGGGCTTCAGTAGTTGTGGCACGTGGGCTCAGTAGTTGTGGCACGTGGGCTCTAGAGCGCAGGCTCAGTAGTTGTGGCGCACGGGCTTAGTTGCTCCATGGCATGTGGGATCTTCCCGGACCAGGGCTTGAACCCCTGTCCCCTGCATTGACAGGCGGATTCTTAACCACTGTGCCACCAGGGAAGTCCCTATTGATCCACTCTTGATTGAATGTGCGCTTTGAATTTTATTTCTAGAAATGGGATCGACTTACTCCGATCCTGACACACTTGAGTCCAGTGCTTGCAAACAGTGATTCACACTGGCTCTGAAGTCCAGCTCTGAGCTTCACGAGGGCTGGCCTTGCCTCCGATAGCAGGGCTGTGTAGAGGGGTAATTTGTGGCGTACTCCCCAGAGGGCCCTCCCATCCTGTCTGTAAGGCCTTTGGAGGGACACCACAGCATAGAGGTTAAGAGCTTGGACCTGGCTGCTTGTGCGGGAAACCTAGTTTTATTATCACTTACTCATTTTGTGTCCTTGGGCAGATGACTTCTCTCTGATCCTGTTTTCTCGTCTGTAAAACAAAATGGTAATAGTACTATATCAGAGGGTTGTTGTGAGGAGTTGGAGAGTTAATACATGTAAGTCACATAAAGCAGTGCCTGCTACACAGTAAATGCCATCCAAGTTTTACCTGCTGCTGTTTCAAAAATGCATGCAGTGTCCTTTCCTGACATTCTGTAACAGCTAATCTTTAGCATAAATAGCATAGTCTGTCCAGAAAACGTGCTCTTTACCCTATGGGTGAAAAAACACCGTCCTTCTGAGTTGATGAAAAGGGGACCTTGAAAGAGACAGTTCTTTGTGGATAGAAGGACATGACCTGGAGTGTGGGTGTCATTGTAAAGATGGTGGGGGGACGGCAAAGGAGGCGGAGCTCACATGGGAAGTCAGCCATGTGAGGGGTGGTCTTCCAGTCTCTGACCTCCAGTGGACTCACCGGTGACCTTGCTCTCTGGGAAGGTTTTAGTGAATTCTTATGTTTTTACAGGTGTTCTTGGTAATGGAGCCTTATATGTTCTCAATAAAAATTTGTATTATTTCAAAAACATTTAAATTTCAAAAAAATTTTACACATGAATACATTCTCATAGTATAAGATTAAACCGATACAGAGATACAGGAGCAAGATGTGAACAGGCCCCTTTCAGGCCCATCGCCAGCTGCCTCCCTGGATGGAATGCCTTTCAGTGGTCTGCGCGCCTTCCCCTGTCCCGTCTCTTGCCTCTGTGTCTATAGTGCTGGATAAACAGCTTCCAGACCACACAGACATGCGCTTTATATTCTTTCTTACCTGAAATGGAATTGACCTATATTTAACTAATAGGAAATCTGTTGTTTTCACTTTATGTGTCTTTTACCTCATTATTTTGTTAAACCCATATCTTATTAAAATATATACTGAGAAAAGCACAAAATCCCGAGGTTATACTCAGTGGCCCTTCACAAAAGGAGCACACTTGTGTCCACGGCAGTCACATCAGGAAGCAGCTTAGCACCAGCGCCCTGGGAAGCCCTTGTGCCCCTTTCCAGTCACTACTCCCCCCCTCAACCCCCAGGGCTCTGTGTAATTCCACAGTGTGGATGTATAATAATGCATTTAACCACACAGTTTTATTGGTTTCTTTTGACTGTGAAGAACGTCTCCTGTAATATTTTGAGGTCCCCGCCAGCTTAGTAATTCACTGCTGGCTCAGTGTACAGGGAACTTAGATTTTAGTAATAAGTGGTAAATTTTCTTTGCATTATTCTTACTCAGATAAACAATGGGATACTATTAAATATTCCTCTCCTTTCTCACTGGCTTTAGTATCTTTCCGTTTTTTGATAAGAAGTAGGGTTTATTGATGACGTGAGTGAGGAGGGGCAGCTCCAAGGCTCCCGTGAGTGCAGGGCCCGCCATGTGTACAGGGCGCCACAGATTAGGGGTGCGTTTGACCGCACAGTCATCCGGGAGGAGCTGCTTTTCAGCCACCAAGTCTTCAAATTCATCTCTGTTACACTTAGTAAAGCCACGCTTCTTGGAGATGTGGATCTTCTGGCAGCCAGGGAACTTGAACTTGGCTCCATGTTGGGCCTCAGTCACGTGCTCCTTGTTCTGCAGCTTGGTGCAGATGGATATGGTGACTTGGCTGGCCACTGGGCCCTGGGGCTTTCCAAAGGCACCGCGCAGGGCTGTCTGGAGCCTAGACTGGGGACAGCATGAGGTCAGACATGAATGTCCACTGGAGAGGACCGTCTCCCAGGTCCCCTCGGGCAGCCCAGGCAAGCACCTGGTGCCTCCACTGCCCAGGAGGCTGCTCTTTGCAGCCGAAGCACACTGGGCTTTACTAGTTTTCTCACTTGAACTGAGAGTTCCAAACTTCTTCCCAGACTAGATGCGTATTGCTGCTGCTCTGGGAGCCCTGATCCCTGTTCCCTCCCGCACAGAGGCCCCAGCTGAACTGCAGGACGTGTCTAGCCACAGCTGTCGCGGGTCTAAGGGTACCTTCCTGATGACCAGTGCTGGCTCTTTTGCCCCACCCCAGGATCTCACCACTGAGCTGAGCTGGGAGCTAACCATTCCCCCGGAGGTGCAGCGTATCGTCCAGGTGAAGGGGAAGCGCAGCAGTGAGCACGTTCACTCACAGGGCCGAGTGATGGGGGACCGAAGCGTGCTCTACAAGGTACGGCCAGCCGTCTGGCGTAGCGCACAGAAGCACGGGGTGTAATTCTGGCTCTGGGATTTGGTGGCTATGGGTCCTTGAGTGAGTCATTTAATCCCTTTGAGCCTTAATTTACTGTCTGTGAAATGGGCATGATATGCCCTTCTCCTGGGATCGTTGTGATGATCACATGAGGCACTCGTGCTTTGCATAGTGCCAGGCATGTATGGCCACTACCCAGTAGATGTTAGCTGTTACTTTTAGTGGTAGTGCAGATAGACCTTTCTGGGGTTAAACCTTAGTCGATCCATCAGAAACTCCATCTCTGTGATCCAACACTCTAGTTAGTGGTGAGGGCAGGGAGACAGAGAGGTGACCAGTCGGTTGCAGAGCTATCCTATGAGGGAATGTAATCACTGTGGTGACGAACATGAATTACAGCCTCTGGCAGAGGAGAGACTGAGTTGGAGGAGGAGGCGTAATAGAACAGGGCAACACGACCAAGGAACTCAACAGGGCAGCTGCTTCACTAAGCGTGAGGCAGAGCGCAAGCCTCCAGTTGGACGGTCCAGGTTCAGACTCGCTGTTCATCTTGGGTAACTTACTTAGGCTTCTTGAACTTCCCTTTTTTTTTTTTTTTAAATTTGGCCACGCCACGCAGCTTGCGGGATCTTAGTTCCCTGACCAGGGATTGAACCTGCGCCCTCGGCAGTGAAAGCGCAGAGTCTTAACCGCTGGACCGCCAGGAACTTCCCAGGAGTAGGGCTTTTTGGATTCATATTTGTTGTGGAGATTTTTTGCCTGCTTTGCTGCGACTAGACTATAGAGGGCCGAGGAGGGGAGCAGGCAGACAGGCTACTGTGATAATCCAGGTGAGGTGATGGTGGCTTCAACTGGGTTGGTTGGAGGAGGTGAGATGGGATCAGATTCTGGATACTTTTGAAGGTAGAACCAATAGGATATGCTGATGGATGGGGTGTTGGTGTCTGTGTTAGAGAGAAAGGAGTCAAGGACGACTCAGAGGTCCCAGGTATAAGACACTGACACTCGGGAGGCCTTGTGGGGAGCAGGTTTTATCAGGGGTAGAACAGGAGTTCAGTTTGGGGCATGTCAAGTTTGAGATGAGACACCTAAGAAGTGATACTGATATGGTGGTCCGTTAATCAAGTCTGGAGTTCAGGGAGAGGTCTGGCTTGGATATGTAAACTCAGGCGATGCCAGCACCTGTAGATGGTGTGAAAGCCACGAGATTGGGTGAGATCACCATGAGAGCGAGTGTAGACAGAAGCGTCCAGAGACTGGGGAGTGGAGGAGGGACCCACAGAGGGGGCTGAGAACGAGTGGCCGAGACAGGCAGAAGGAAAAACCAGGGCACAGGTGTCCTGGATGCCAGGTAGAGAAGATGTCTCAAGAAGGGGGTGATCACCTGTGTCACCTGGTACTAGTTGCTCAAGTCAGATGAGAACTGAGACCCATCCATTGGTGTGGTGGTAGGAGGGCACTGGTGGAGAGTCATCGTGTTGCTGGACACATGTCCTTCCATCACCGAGTGGGTCGGCCCGGGTTGTATCTTGAGTTACCGTTTGCTTGCCTGTGACTTGAGCAAGTTGCTTAACTACTTCAAGACATTTCATCTGTGAAACGTGGATAGTGACAGCTATTTGCAGGGTTGTTTACGGGATTCAATGAAATGATGGAGGCAAAGTCCCTGGCATGGCCCCCGGCCTCCAGCAGACACTGAACAAGTGCAGCGATGAGGCCCTCTAAACAGAAAGCTCTTCCCACCAGAAAACCCTCTTCCTCTGTCAGCCGGAGAGCTCTGGGCCTGCCTCCCCGCCGCTCAGGATACGCCGCTGTGGTTCTGAAGGAGCTTTCCTCTTCGTCTCCCCAGAGCCTGAACCCCAACCTGCTGGCCGTGGTGACAGAGAGCACAGATGTTCACCACGAGCGCACCTTCATCGGCACCTTCCTTGTGGACGGCGTCACTGGGCGCATCATCCACTCCTCCGTGCAGAGGAAGGCCAAGGGCCCCGTCCACATCGTGCACTCGGAGAACTGGGTGGTGGTAAGGCGTGGCGCGTGAACTCAGGGCACCCCCAGGGGCCTGACGTAGCGTAAGAGTATGTGGCTGGTCTCCCTGCAGCCTAAATCCTTTCCTTGCCTATTGTTCCAGAAACCAGTTGCTACTTTGTGTTTTCATAGAATTCAGAACTCCTGGCTGGCAGCAGTGGGTGCTGGGTAGGGGGTTGGGCTCAGGAATCAGACTGCCTGTTCTTCCATTTCCTAACTGTACAACCTTGAACTAGTTACTTAAGCTTTCTGTGTTGCAATATATATGAAATAGGGGTAACAAGTCACCTCTATTTGAGTTTAGAACAATGCCTGACATGTAGTAAGCGCTCAGATGTTAACTATTATTCTTCTGACTTCTAAGAATCTTGAGAATTCCTTTGTCTTGTGGTGAACTTGGATAGTCTAGGTACAGCTACCCTGAAAGGTTAGTAAACTTGGTAGCTGGAAGGAAGCTAGGGTGCTGGTTGTTTCTTTCCTTCCTGGACGTGCCTTTGCATGTACATTCCCCTTTCCAGCCGAACCAGCAGCTGAGCCCCAAGCAGCCCCCTCCTCTTCTCTCCACAGTACCAGTACTGGAACACCAAGGCCCGGCGCAACGAGTTCACCGCGCTGGAGCTCTATGAGGGCACCGAGCAGTACAACGCCACGGCCTTCAGCTCCCTGGACCGCCCGCAGCTGCCCCAGGTCCTCCAGCAGTCCTACATCTTCCCCTCCGCCATCAGCGCCATGGAGGCCACCATCACCGAGCGGGGCATCACCAGCCGACACCTGCTCAGTGAGTGACCGGGTCCCTTCAGGCAGCCGCACGGAAGGACGGGGCCGGGATCAGTGAGGAGGGCTAGGGAAAAAGTTCCCTAGTCTGGCTTTGCCGTCCATAAAAGAGCTGACACATCCCTCCTCGTCCTTGTTTCTGACGAACCACTTCCATGTCTCTGTTCTGTTTTCACCTCGTTTGGAAAGTTGAGCCCTGATACCATACCCAACAGGTAGCCTGTGCAGATGGGCTGCAGAAACTGGCAAGGTGTAGGGTCTCATCTTCAGGTAGTTCAAGTTCAGGACTCAACTAGACAGGTCTCTCTGTCTAGTTGATTTTACCAGAGACATTTGGGACTGTCAGATTTGACAGGCACTTGGTATTACTATTTTACCCTCAAATATGAGGAAGACAGACTGCTTGGTAATTTCCTGAGTTTAATTCCCACCATTCCTGAAACCGCTGGGATCTCATGTTGTCCGGTCCTCCCGCTGCCCTCCCCCCACCCCCATCCCCCACCAGCGTCACTGCTTCAGCCAACCATAGGCTCCTGTTTGGCTGACAGTGAGGAGACCTGCTTAGCTGGGGCAGGTATTGCTGGAGGAAAGGAGGAGGATGAAGAGATCCAAGTGGGCTTCCATGCTCTTCTCTGTCATCATTACCCAGTTCTTGAGTCTAGCTCTTTATTTTCTGATGTCTCAGGATGACATGTGAAGAAACTAGTATCTTCAAAAGTGGGAACCTTCATTCAGACCCAGGTGTATTGGATTATTGTTTTTGGCCATTTAAGGGAGCCTCAGTGACCCATTTTTTTGGTTTTAAACTCTATTTCAGTTTCTGTGATAAGGACGTTTTTGTAAGTAGCCCTAACTGGGGATCAGGTCAGTGTGAACACTCACTTCTGTTGACTTGTTTCTGTGTATGTAGTTGGGCTGCCTTCCGGAGCAATTCTTTCCCTTCCTAAGGCCTTGCTGGATCCCCGCCGGCCTGAGATCCCAACGGAACAGAGCAGGTGAGGCCCTTGTGGGTAGTGCTGAAGGCTGTGACCTTAAGGAACTTAGCATCTTGATTACATTTGGTCCTTGGTCTGCTGTGCACTGTCCCGCTCCGCTGGGGATGTGGCAGTGAACACATCTGCCCTCATGGAGCTTGCATTCCAGTGGGGGCAACGAGGTGGATAATAAATAAGATAAACAAGTGAAATAATTCTGTGTTAGGGTGCTTGTAAATGGCAAGGAGAAAAAAACTAAGAAGGGGTGGGGTCTAGGAAGGATGTGGAGGGGTGCAACTTGAGAGGGTGGCCTGGGAAAGCCCCTCAGAAAAGGTGACTTTTGAGAAAAGACTTGAAGGAGGTGAGAAGCTGGCCTTGTGGATGTCGAAGGAGAATGTTCTAGGCAGAGGGAACAGCTGTCACAAGTGCCCTGAGATCATGTCTGGTAAGTTACAGGGAGGGCTGGAGGCCACTGTGGCTGGAGCAGCCAATGGTGGGGACACTGGGAAATGAGGTGAGGGAGGTGCTGGGGCCTGGGTCACATGGGAGGCCAACTGCTGTCGGTGTTAGTTTTCTTTTCTTTCTTTCTTTTTTTTTGGCTGCATTGGGTCTTTGTTGCTGCGCGTGAGCTTTCTCTAGTTGCGGTGAGCGGGGGTTACTCTTCATTACGGTGTGTGGGCTTCTCTTGTTGCGGAGCACAGGCTCTAGGCGCGCGGGCTCTAGAGCGCAGGCTCAGCAGTTGTGGCACACGGGCTTAGTTGCTCCGCGGCATGTGGGATCTTCCTGGACCAGGGCTCGAACCCGTGTCCCCTGCATTGGCAGGCGGGTTCTTAACCACTGCGCCACCAGGGAAGTCCTAGTTTTCATTTTTGTGTTTCCAGCCATCATCTCTACGTATTTTCTTGCCTCCATCCCGAACTCTCTTCCCTGAGGGGTGTGAGGAGCTGTGGGCAGGGTGAGGAGGCAGTAGATGTGTCTTTGCATGCAGCGAAGGGAGGACGGTTTGGAGCGGGCGGAGGTTAAAGCTGGTGGACTGAGGCACTCTGGAGTGAAGAGCAGGAACTGGCCTAGTGGCTCGATGTTTTGGTTTTAAAATGGCCCTTTCTTCCTCTAATGTGAAATACTGGTCGTCTGTGGTTTCATTTTTTTTAGATTCAGAACAAGGTAGGAATACAGATCTGTCTTACTCTCCATACAGCTTTCTTTGTTGCAGCCCTTCCTAACATTCCCTGATGCACATAGACCTTGGAAGAAGATATGTGGCTGATACGTGGCCTGGAAACCTCCCAGGGCTCAGGGCAGCCAGGAGATCCCCTTACAGCAGTTTTGAATGCCGGTCCTGGTTGATGTTTTGCAGAGAGGAGAACCTGATCCCGTATTCTCCAGACGTACAGATCCACGCAGAGCGGTTCATCAACTATAACCAGACAGTTTCTCGAATGCGAGGTATCTATACAGCTCCCTCGGGCCTGGAGTCCACTTGTTTGGTGAGTAGAGCCCCAGCCCAGCCTGTGCCACCTTGTCCACAGCCACCCTGTGCGACACCTGTTCTTCCTTTCACCCTTGGGAAAACAGCTGAGGAGTCTGTTTCCTTTGTGACCAGAGTTTGTGGTTGTGGCGGATCACTGGTGCCTTTCTTACGGATTTCTCATTCCCTCTGCCTTCCAGGTTGTGGCCTACGGTTTGGACATTTACCAGACTCGAGTCTACCCATCCAAACAGTTTGATGTCCTGAAGGACGACTATGACTATGTGCTAATCAGCAGCGTCCTCTTTGGTCTGGTCTTTGCCACTATGATCACTAAGAGACTGGCACAGGTGAAACTCCTGAATCGTGCCTGGCGGTAAAGACCTGAGACCCACCGCCGGAGAGCAGAGAGCCAAGGGGAGTGAGGGTCAGACAAGAAGCTGCAGCTGCAGTTTGACAGGTCAGAGGAGGATGTGTGTCGGACACTCGTCTCAGTTAAGAGCTCTTTGGAAGAAGATGGGCTCTCGTGGCGACTCCTTTTGGGATACGTCTGATGCCGAGTCATTGGTGGTGGATGGAGGCTGAACTCACTCTCTGAGCCGAGATCTCAAAGCATCTTGCTGGACTTTCCCCCAGAGTCCCAAGGCCATCGCCGTTTCCCTTCTGTGCCCATCCATGAATGTTGTGTTTCTTTTAAGACCTCCAACAGATTTTTCTCTTTAGTGAGGCCTGTTTAAATTGATGTTGGTTTGCCTTCTGTTTCCCGGGTGTATCTGGAAGGCCTTCTGATTGTTCCCCTGCTCCTTGCTTCAAAGTCAGAAGGGAACTCTTATTGACAACTCCACCTTATAGGTGCATTTGCTGTTTTACACTGGGGAGAAAGAAGAGCCATCCTTAGCTGAAGTTTGAGGACTGATGCAGCCTCTCATGGCTTCCCTCCAAAGTAACTTTGGGTCGAGGAGTCTATGTGTGTGTCGAAACTTGCCTCTCGTTTCATGCTCCCATTCATCAATTGGCCACCCAGTCTTAGATTCAGTTTATTGAAAGCCAGGTGCATAATACTGCCTTGGTTTGTTGGTCATCGTCATCCAAGCTTTTCGCCTCAGATATGTCGGAGCTGAGGCCTTTTCAATACTACTGAATTGTCTGAACCTTGAAGAGATTTCAAGGGAGGAAGGCAAATCTGCCTGTTTCACAGTCCCTCATAATCTCTCATTTCACCCACAAGCTGGTCTAGTCATCTTAGAACCTAGATAGAGAAAGTTGTTCTTTTTTAAGAACCTCATTATTTTTAGTTATAAATTGTGGGGATTACTATACTTCTCTTAAAATGAGCAGATTTTAAATCTTATCTTTAAAAAAAGAAGAGAGGGGACTTCCCTGGTGGCGCAGTGATTGAGAGTCCGCCTGCCGATGCAGGGGACATGGGTTCGTGCCCCGGTCCGGGAGGATCCCACATGCCGCGGAGCGGCTGGGCCCGTGAGCCATGGCCGCTGAGCCTGCGCGTCCGGAGCCTGTGCTCCGCAATGGGAGAGGCCACAACAGTGAGAGGCCCGCGTACCGCAAAAAAAAAAAAAAAAGGAGAGAAAAGGGTAGGGGTAGGAAACTGGCCTCTGTGGGTAGCATTGTTGATTGGCTGGGCTGTTGTCTCTGCTACAAACTAAAGATGTCCTAAAAATTTTCCCTTGTTCATGGATTTGGGGAATGATGGCGTTTTTCTTTACCGTGAAGAATGAAATGTACAGAGAGCCCTGTTGGGAGAGAGATGCATTTGTTTAAGTGTTTGAATAAAGTGAATGACGAACGACATTGTTCGAGTCCTTTTTTGTGGCTTTGGACCATCATATTGAGGCTACTTCTGCATTGGAGGGGGACAGAAAGCTGTGCGGAAATGGAGTGAGTGCAGTGTTTTAATTGGGAAACGTGCCAATTTAATCATATAAGAGTTGTGTTATTTAAAAAACAAAACTTTTTCTTTCTGTGGTCATATGCTGATGGTAGAGAAGGAAGAGAAGTGAGAATAATTTTACTTTAAAATAAAACTGTGAAATTGATTTTAATGAATGAACATCTGAGTATCTCCAGAAAAAATAGGCATCTATTCATCCTGACTCAAGGCATACGTATTTTGTTTAAAGTGATCTGAGAGATGGGAATAAGTACAACTTAAAAAAATTCTGCCCTGGTTTTGAGAAAGCCTGGCTGGACTTTTGCCTGTCCTAAATAAATGTGTGCAAGCTGCATCATTAACTATTACCTTGCTGCCTGCTCTGCTTACACGGCCCAATAAGTCTGCTAGATTCTAGTTTTCATTTACCCATGTACGTGCCAGAATCTGAAAGGACAACCTGATGGGGGGGAAGTTATCTGCCTTTTCATAAAATTCCCTCTATTTCAGCTTTAATCGTAACTATTTTACTGAAAGTTACCTCAAAGCAGGCATTTAAAATAGCTAATGCTAACGGCATGGTCAAATCTAAGTCTTCTAAGTTCTCAACCTTTCTTAATCTCAAAGCAGCACTTGCTTCTGACCAGCTATGCTCAGCCTCTACCCATGGCCTTTGAAACTGCTTCCTCTCAGATCTCTGATGTGTTTTCTTTCCTTCTTTTCTTGGCCTTTTTTTTTTTTTCTTTTTCTTGGCCGTGCCGCCTGCAGTGGAAGCGAGAAGTCCTAACCACTGGACTGCCAGGAATTCCTGTCTGATGTGTTTTCTTATCCTCCACTTTTGCTGTGTGTATCCCTAGAGCCATGTGTTTTCCCCTGCCTTCATAAAATAGGTTAATTTGGGCGCCCCCTGGAGTGTTTCACTTAGAGAAGTAAGTTCTTCAGTATTTTTTATGTCATTTTTTTATCAGTTTGGTTAGCATACAAGATCTTTTGGTGTAAAATTTTGCCACTGAATAGTATTTAATGATTCTTAGTCCCTGTTGGGAATAATGTAGAATGCTCTGTGGCTATTGCTATAATTTCTCCTTAGCGTTTGACTCTGGACGGTAATCAGTGATTGGGGAACGTGCGTGAATTAAATCCAGAATTGCGGTTAGAATGTCCGGGATCAGTAAGGACCTTTTTAAATTTTGATAATTTTTTTGGAAGAGGGGTTTAAAAAATAATGTGTTATGCCCCACTGATCCTCTTAAAATTATAACCTATTGATTTAACACCACTTTAAAAGTGGTGATACCGGGCTTCCCTGGTGGCGCAGTGGTTGGGAGTCCGCCTGCTGATGCAGGGGACGTGGGTTCGTGCCCCGGTCTGGGAAGATCCCGCGTGCCGCGGAGCGGCTGGGCCCGTGAGCCATGGCGGCTGGGCCTGCGCGTCCGGAGCCTGTGCTCCGCAGCGGGAGAGGCCACAGTAGTGAGAGGCCCACGTACCGCAAAAAAAAAAAAAAAAAAAAGTGGTGATACCTGCTCCCCTTCTCCCAGCAAAGAAATTCGGTGAGGAGGCTAGTGTGCACTCAATACGGTTTTATATATATTCCATCTTTTCTGCCAGCTTCTCTCAAGTCAATCCCTAGATGAAGCCGGACCAGCAGAGAACTAGCTGTGCATCTAGGTTGAATTTGAGGGGACAGTGTTTTGTCATAGCCTATCCTTCGGAATGGATTTTAGAACTTGGTGCTGCATTTATTCTGTTAAGGACATTGTTTATCATATTATGTAGAGCACCAAATAGAAATTTCCCTCTTGTCTTGGTATCAGGAGTAGTTTATCTCTTAAGTCACTTTAAAAAATCTTCTTTTCCTTGATTTTAAATAGAACATGTAGGGCTTCCCTGGTGGCGCAGTGGTTGAGAGTCCGCCTGCGGATGCAGGGGACACGGGTTCGTGCCCCGGTCCGGGAAGATCCCATATGCCGTGGAGCGGCTGGGCCTGTGAGCCATGGCCGCTGGGCCTGCGCGTCCGGAGCCTGTGCTCCGCAACGGGAGAGGCCACAACAGTGAGAGGCCCACGCACCGCAAAAAAAAAAAAAAAATAGAACATGTACATTATTAAAAAAAAAGTTAAAATTCAAAAATTAATATGGACTAGTTCTTTAATATTGATTACCCATAAGGGCACTGATAGTCCAAGTTTAATGTTCTTGTATACATACTCTCTCTTTTTTTCTTTTAATTTTTATTTTTTGGTCGTGCCACATGGCTTGCAGGATCTTAGTTCCCTGACCAGGGATTGAACCCGGGCCATGGCAGTGAAAGCCCAGAGTCCTAACCATTGGACTTCCAGGGAATTCCCTATACATACTCTTTCTTTTTTTTTTTTACATACTCTTTCTTAACGGCATCATGCTATTTAATTCTGCTACTTGTTTTTTCAACTGATGCATCTTAAACATCATGTATTTGTAGAGATTCCCTAAATCCTTTCTGGAACAAAGTATGACAGAAAAAAATACTCAAGTCCTAACATATGTACTAGAGACTTCAATGCAAGTCACCTAGCCTCTCTGAGTGTGTTTTACCATTTGTGTGAGGGCATAGATTACATGGTCTGTAAGGTCTTTCAGCTTGGAAATTTCAGATTCGTAATTTCACTTCCTTTATAAATTGCCTTTTCTGGTAAGAGTGTATTACATAAACTACAATTATCAGGATTATCCCAAGACTTATTTACAGATTTCTGTTCATTTAAAATTTTGTTTTAAAGTCATGAATCTATCTTTCTCTATATTCTTTACTTGGAATGCTTTCTTCCCTTCTCAAAATCTGGTTTGTCTGAAATCTAAACTCCATAAAGCCTTCCCTGTTGATTTTGGCTACCAAGGACCTCCGAGCTTGCTGGCTACTAACCACACAATTTCCTGAATGATGTATCCTAGCATTTTATTATTTCAATCATTTTGTGTCTCCCAGGGATTGTCAGACTGTTTTCTCAATTCTCCACAATCTTAAACATGAAGCTGCTACTTGACAAATAGTTCCCCAAATGGTTATACCTTCTTCGTAGAAGCCTTAGGACATTTGTTCCTAGTTTCTTAAGTTTCTACAGTGCCTTTGGTGACTTAGTAAGGAATTTTTATATTGACTGAAATGCCAAGAGATAGTCCTACCCACCTTTCCCTGGTGTGCCTGGAGCTCTGACAAACCCTGCTTTGCTACTTAAAAGAAATGCTCATAAGATCAATATGGGAAATGAGCTCCGTGGTACCGTAATTTCCATTTTAAAAAGGAAAGGTATATTTTTGGAATTATATTTATATGTACTTATATAAACAAACAAAAAAAACTGATTACTCAGACTCAAAGTCCAAATAGGTTTTGGAAAACACTATTCTTTATAACAACTGCCTTAACATTCAAAAATTGACAATTATTCCATAATTAAAACAAGGTAGACAACATTGTGCACTTTTATTTTTGTAAAATGTAAACTGAGAAGTACCATCTACCTTTCAATAATGGAGATACTGGTACTTTGTATGCATGAACTGCTTCCATTTTTGCTGCTAAATTCTTTATTTTAAAAGATTATAGAAATTTAAAAAAATTAAACAATGCCAGAGAAATTAAGGCGAGTCTCCCCTTCAAAACCTTCCCCAACCCTCTATTTCCCAGAGGTAACCACTGAACAATTTGTTTTGCATCTCTCCAGACCACATAATGTTCTGCAACTTGATTTTATCATGTCACATATCATGGAGAGCTTTCCATATTAGGAATATAGATCTCCCACACCCTTTTTTTAGTGGCCACAGGGTTGAAATTCTTTTTTTTAATTTTTATTGGAATATAGTTGATTTACAATGTCATGTTAGTATCAGGTGTACAGCAAAGTGAATCAGTTGTACATATATATATATCTCCACTCTTTTTTAGATTCTTTTCCCATATAGGCCATTACAGAGTACTGAGTAGAGTTCCCTGTGTTATACAGTAGGTCCTTATCAGTAATTTATTTTACATATATTAGTGTATATATGTCAATCCCAATCTCCCAGTTTATCCCTCCCCGCCCCCCCCTTACTTCCTGGTAACTGTAAGTTTGTTTTCTACATCTGTGTCTCTATTTCTGTTTTGTAAATAAGTCCACTTGTACCTTTTCTTTTAGATTCCACATATAAATGATATCATATGATATTTGTCTTTCTCTGACTTACTTCACTCAGTATGACGATCTCTAGGTCCATCCATGTTGCTGCAAATGGCATTATTTTGTTCTTTTTCATGGCTGGGTAATATTCCATTGTATATATGTACCATATCTTCTTTATCCATTCCTCTGTTGATGGACATTTAGGTTGCTTCCATGTCCTGGCTATTGTACATAGTGCTGCAATGAACATTGGGGTGCATGTATCTTTTCGAATTATGGTTTTCTCCGGATGTATGCCCAGGAGTGGGATTGCTGGATCATATGGTAGCTCTATTTTTAGTTTTTAAGGAAGTGCCATACTGTTCTCCATAGTGGCTGTACCAATTTACATTCCCAGCAACAGTATAGGAGGGTTCCCTTTTCTCCACACCCTCTCCAGCATTTATTGTTTGTAGTTTTTTGATGATGGCCATTCTGACCAGTGTGAGGTGATACCTCATTGTATTTTTGATTTGCATTTCTCTAATAATTAGTGATGTTGAGCATCTTTTCATGTGCTTTTTGGCCATCCACACGTCTTCTTTGGAGAAATGTCTATTTAGATCTTCAGCCCATTGTCTTTTTGTTTGTTTGTTTTTTTGCCCATTGTTTTTTTTTGTTTGTTTGTTTTTGGTTGTGCTTGCCCCGTGGCTTGCCAGATCTTAGTTCCCCAACTAGGGATTGAACCCCCAAACTTAGCAGTGAAAGCATGTAGCCCTAACCACTGAACTGCCAGGGAATTCTGTTCTGCCCATTTTTTGATTGGGTTGTTTGTTTTTCTGATATTGAGCTGCGTGAGCTCTTTGTATATTTTGGAGATTAATCCCTTGTCGGTTGCTTCGTTTCCAAATATTTTCTCCCATTCTGAGGGCTGTCTTTTCATTTTGTTTGTTTTCCTTTGCTGCGCAAAACCTTTTAAGTTTAATTAGGTCCCATTTGTTTATTTTGTTTTAATTTTCATTACTCTAGGAGGTGTATTGAAAAAACATCTTGCTGTGATTTCTGTCACAGCGTTCTGCCTATGTTTTCCTCTAAGAGTTTTATAGTATCCAGCCTTATATTTAGGTCTTTAATCCATTTTAAGTTTATTTTTGTGTATGGTGTTAGGGAGTGTTCTAATTTCATTCGTTTACCTGTAGCTGTCCAGTTTTCATAGCACCACTTACTGAAGAGACTGTCTTTTCTCTGAAATTCTTAAGTGTTATTCCATTAGGGATTTATTTTTTTAATAAATTTATTTTATTTGTTTATTTTTTTGGCTGCTTTGGGTCTTTGTTGCTGTGCACGGGCTTTCTCTAGTTGCTGTGAGCAGGGGATACTCTGTTGCGGTGGGCGGGCTTCTCATTGTGGTGGCTTCTCTTGTTGCGGAACACGGGCTCTAGGCACGCAGGCTTCAGTAGTTGTGGCACATGGGCTCAGCAGTTGTGGCTCATGGGCTCTAGCATGCAGGCTCAGTAGTTGTGGCGCACGGGCTCAGCAATTGTGGCTCATGGGCTCTAGCGTGCATGCTCAGTAGTTGTGGCGCACGGGCTTCGTTGCTTCACGGCATGTGGGATCTTCCCGGATCAGGGCTCGAACCCGTGTCCCTTGCATTGGCAGGCGGATTCTTAACTACTGCGCCACCAGTCCCACCATTAGGAACTTTTATGAGATCAGTTGAACACTCTTTTAGTTAAGTCTCTCCTGTATTATTTAGACCATCCTTCCAGTAAGGGTTTATAATAACAAAAAGAATGTGTACACCCACCTCCTCATCTTTTTAGGAGTTTGGGTGTGATGTCAGTTGAGACTGACCTTCAACCAAGAAGCCATTTTCCCACCAGTCCTGAGGCTTATCTAAATTTCTGATGGCTGATACTGGGAATGTGCCTATTCCGGGAGAGACTGAGCTCATTTATGAAGGTGTCTTTATAAAATAACCACAGAGGTCTTCCCTGATGGCGCAGTGGTTGAGAGTCCGCCTGCCGATGCAGGGGACGCGGGTTCGTGCCCCGGTCCGGGAAGATCCCACGTGCCGTGGAGCGGCTGGGCCCGTGAGCCATGGCCGCTGAGCCTGCGCGTCTGGAGCCTGTGCTCTGCAACGGAAGAGGCCGCCACAGTGAGAAGCCAGCGTACAGCAAAAAAATAAATTAATTAATTAAATTAAATAACCACAGACTCATATTGAAGCACACTTTTTTTTTTTTTTTTTTTTGGGCCATGCTGCGCGGCTTGTGGGATCTCAGTTCCCCAACCAGGGATTGAACCTGTGCCCCCTGCAACGGAAGCGTGGAGTCCTAACCACTGGACCACCAGGGAATTCCCTGAAGCGTACTGTTGACTATAACATGCAATCCGAAAGAATGAAAGTTAAGAAAGCAAAAATACACATCCAAGGCACACTCATATAAGTCCATCATACTTCTTTATAGTTTTGGTGATATTGTACATCCCATGTGCTGTGATAAGATAACCTAGACTAGAAGACTGATGACCAGAATGCCAGCTTATTGATGACAGTGAAGACTGTAAATGCAAAGAGGAATAGACTACTTATGTCTGCTAGTTGAAATATATATTCTCTCCTATGAAAAAGCCTGGAAAATAAGTCAAAGTGCTATTATAAGTTTGCTTGGTTATTATGGACTTAGAATAGGGGGTGTGATATCCTATGCATGGTTTTTATCACAGATATATATCTGCAAGAGAGACCAGAATATTCACTTCTGCTGATCAGGACAGCCCTTCCTCATGCCCCAATAGTGCTAATACATACAGTATAACCATTGGATTCCACTCTTCCTAGACTTTATGTACACTATTTTCTTTCTGTTAAGTGCCTGCCATATGTCATTATACTCATGATATACTAACCATGTTTTCCTAATCACAAAGTATTTACAATATTTTTAACTTTTTATTTTGATAGTTTCAGACTTAGAGAAAGATTACAAGAAGAGTACTAAGAATTCTGATACCCTTCACTCGGATTCCCCAGATGTTAACATTTTCCACCTATTTGCTTTATCCTCCCATCTCTCAATGTAGCTTTGCAATAGAGTACATAAACCAGCGTGCATTGTTTTTTTAAAATTGAAGTATAGTTAAGTTACAATGTTTCAGATGTACAGCAAAGTGACTCAGTTATTTTTATACCTGTATATATATACATATATATATACTTTTTCAGATTCTTTTCCATTATAGTTTTACGAGATACTGAATATAGTTCCCTGTGCTATATAGTAAATCTTTGTTTATCTATTTTATCCACCACATTGATCTTTAAACCACACAGTTCAGCTACGGCTGCTTAATTTTCTTTCATTATATTTCCTGTAACGTGACTATATCATTTCTTGCTTTCTTTTAAAATTTTAGTTCCTTACCCAGCCACTTGGGCTTAGAAGAGAACTAGTATTTTAAGTCCCTCAGGTAATAATTTATAAAAGTTACCATTTTTTAGTTTCTATCTTATTATCTGGGCCAAAGTATTAGAAGCTTATGTTTCATCTAGAAGTCTTTTTTACTCCCCTACTTATCCTGTTTCTTTCATTATCTAAATTTAGAATGTGGATGCCATTCCAAATCTTTTTTAAATATTTATTTATTATTTTTAAAATTTATTTATCTATTTGGTTGCACCGGGTCTTAGTTGCGACCGCGGGCTTCTTAGTTGCGGCATGCATGCGGAATCTAGTTCCCTGACCAGGAATCGAACCCAGGCCCCCTGAATCAGGAGCGCGGAGTCTTAACCACTGCCCCGCCAGGGAAGTCCCCATTCTAAATCTTCGTAGCAATACAAGAACAAACCTCCAATACTGAAATTAATATGGTATTTATAATGGAAGGTCATTACCCTAGAATCCATTCTTCAAATCTATAAGCTAGAAATATTTAAAATATACCAAAAAAAAATGTTTAGGTATAGGTGCAAATCTCCCTGTGATAGTCTGCATTTACCTTTTTTACTCTCTTTCGTACAGCTGCAGCAGATGAAGGGGGATGGAGGAGAGCAGGGTCATTTGATCTTATTTTCTGAAGCCTCTCCAAGAGAACCTTTGCAGATTAATTTTGTCCTTTGAGTAAAATAAAATTAATGTCCTAAGAGCCACTATAAAATGCTTGGTCTCCAGCCTTCTCCTTAGGGTTCTGTTTCTGTATCTTGTAATATGACGATAGTTACTGTGTTACGGAAAGGTTTTTTTTCCTTTTCATCTTTCATCCTTTTTATGTTTAAGGAGACTGCTGTTTTATTAACCCCTGATATAAGACACCCTTTAAAGGAAAATCCCTACTGTTACCACTGAAGCCATGTTTTCCTCCAAGACTGGCCTTGACTTGACTGAATTTTATTTCTAATGTAAAATAGCTCTTTTCTTACGAAGAGTCTAGATTGAACACCAGGTACCAATTTATTTATCAGCATTACACTGGGAATAAAAGGCGCTCCTCCAAGCCATGAGGGAGAATTTCAGGGCTTTCAGGATTTTCAAAACGTCTTCACAGTTCTTGTGAACATTTTTTTTTTTGCGGTACTTGGGCCCCTCACTGCCGCGGCCTCGCCCGCTGCGGAGCACAGGCTCCGGACGCGCAGGCTCAGCGGCCATGGCTCACGGGCCCAGCCGCTCCGCGGCACGTGGGATCCTCCCAGACCGGGGCATGAGCCCGCGTCCCCTGCATCGGCAGGCGGACCCTCAACCACTGCGCCACCAGGGAAGCCCCTTGTGGACATTTTCTGATTTGGGTGCACTGTGAGCCACAGGGCCTGGAGCTTGAAGTCATCCTCCGAGAACTCACACACAGGAGGGCCCTCAAGGCATGCATACCTTTCTTTAAGTCAAACTGCTTTTCCCTCTTAGATCTGGAATCCAGATCATTTTTTATCGGCAAAAATATAGACATTATCCTGTGGATAAAAGTTCACATTCTTTCCGTTCAGAGTAATGATTGTAAACTTGATCAAAGAACTCGGGAGGAGAACGGATGCATAGAGCAAGCAATCAGAGTTTTTTTTTTTTCATTTCATTCAAGTTGATGTAGTACACCATTATACCGCATAGTAAGAGCATTGTTGTAAAGAATATTAAATAAGTAGCACTCAGCAAAACAAGACAATAAGGGAAGGCTAGGATGTGGAGTTTCGGAGAGTTAATATTTCCTAAATTGAAGTTAGAGAAGTCCAGGAAATTGATAATTCTTAGGATAGTCTTATAGGAATGTGTGCCTTTAAGGAGTTTTATTAAAAAATTCTTTTCCATTATGTTTTATTACAGGATATTGAATATAGTTCCCTGTGCTATACAGACCTTGTTGTTCATCCAGTCTATATATAATAGTTTGCATCTGCTAATTCCATCCCTCCCCCATGCACCCTCTCCCTTGGCAACCACAAATCTGTTCTCTATGTCTGTGAGTCTGTTTCTACTTTGTGGATAAGTTCATTTACGTAACATTTTAGATTCCACATATAAGTGATATCATATGGTATTTGGCTTTCTTTCTGACTTCCTTCACTTAGTATGATAATTTCTTGGTCCATCCATGTTGCTGCAAATGGCATTATTTCATTCTTTTTTATGGCTGAGTAGTATTCCACTGTATAAAGAAGTTTTATTATTTTCAATTTTATTTATTTATTTATTTTTGGTTGTGTTGGGTCTTCATTGCTGCATGCTGGCTTTCTCTAGTTGCGTTGAGCGGGGGCTACTCTTCGTTGCGGTGCGCGGGCTTCTCATTGTGGTGGCTTCTCTTGTTGTGGAGCATGGGCTCTAGGTGCGTGGGCTTCAGTAGCTGTGGCTCGCAGGCTCAGTAGTTGTGGCTCACAGGCTCTAGAGCGCAGGCTCAGTAGTTGTGGCGCACGGGCTTAGTTGCTCTGTGGCATGTGGGATCTTCCTGGGCCAGGGCTCAAACCCATGTCCCATGCGTTGGCAGGTGGATTCTTAACCACTGCGCCTCCAAGGAAGTTCCTATAAAGAAGTTTTTAACAAAGAATTATAAAATATAAAGAACAATCAAACAGAATTGAAGAATACAATAACTGAAATGAAAAATACACTGGAAGGAGTCAATAGTAGACTAAATGAGGCAGAAGAACAGATCAGTGAGCTGGAAGACAGAGTAGTGGAAATCACTGCTGCTGAAGAGAAAAATGAAAAAAGACTGAAAAGAAATGACAACAGTTTAAGAGACCTTTGGGACAACACCAAGTGTGCTAATGTTTGCATTATAGGGGTCCCAGGAGGAGAAGAGAGAGAGAAAGGGCCTGAGAAAATATTTGAAGAGATAATAGCTGAAAAGGTCCCTAACCTGGGAAAGGAAACAGTCACCCAAGTCCAGAAGTGCAGAGAGTCCCATACAGGATTAACCCACAGAGGAACACACTGTAACCAAAATGGCAAAAATTAAAGATAAAGAGAGAATATTAAAAGAAACAAATAACATACAAGGGAACTCCCATAAGGCTATCAGCTGATTTTTCAGCAGAAACTCTGCAGGCCAGAAGGGAGTGGCACAATACTTAAAAGTAATGAAGGAGAAAAACCTATGACTACTAAGCATACTCTACCCAGCAAGGTTCTCATTCAGATGTTTTTTTTCTTTTTTTCAGGATTTTATTTTATTTCCTCCAGGTCTTACTGGGATATAGACCCACAGCACTGGGTAAATGTAAGGCGTACAGCATAACGACTTGACTTAAAATCATCATAAAGGGATTATCACAATAAGTTTAGTGGACATCCATTATCTCATATAGATACAAAATGAAAGAAAAAATGTTTTTCCTTGTGATGAGAACTCTTAGGATTTATTCTCTTAAGAACTTTCATATATAACATACAGCAGTGTTAACTATATTTATCATTCTGAACTGATTCGGATTTGATGGAGAATCAAAAGCTTTACAGACAAGCAAAAGCTAAAAGAATTCAGCACCATCACATCAGACCAGCTTTACAAAAAATGCTAAAGGAACTTCTCTAGGCGGAAAAGAAAAGCCCATAAGCAGAAACAAGAAAATTACCGGATGAAAAGTTTACATTCTTTCTTTGCTAGTAGAAAAAGGGGGGAATGGAACGTTACCTGGCAAATAACAAAGAGCGATGCAAACACGAGCTGGTAACATTACTAATGATGGTAATCAAAACATAAAAGTAGGGCTTCCTTGGTGGCGCAGTGGTTGAGAGTCCGCCTGCCGATGCAGGGGACACAGGTTCGTGCCCCGGTCCGGGAAGATCCCACATGCCACAGAGCGGCTGGGCCCGTGAGCCATGGCCGCTGAGCCTGCGCGTCCGGAGCCCGTGCCCCGCAACGGGAGAGGCCACAACAGTGAGAGGCCCGCGTACCGCAAAAAACAAACAAAAAACATAAAAGGGATTTCAGCGCGAAGAAAGGACTGGCGATTACACCAATAGCGAGAGGCGGTGTGAGAAGGAGAAAGAGTTTTGCAAACTGAAGCGCTATACTGTAACTGTTGGGAGTGGGCGGGGGGTCATCAGGGAAGTGAAGCAGGTGACCGTGATTAGGCTTCGACGGCCTCTTCTCGTCCTTAGCTTTCTTGAGCCGAGGCCATTATATTCGCCGATGCAGGTGTACTTCGCTGCCTTGGTCTAGTCAACTGAAACCAAGTCCCAAACTCACCTCTCCGGAGTGCCCGAAAGCCACAGACCTCCCATTTCCCCAGCCCGCTGGCGCGGAGCTTAACGCTCCCGCCCTCACCCGAAGGACTATGGCCTGCGCAGGCGCAACTCCTAGTCCCCGTCCCTACGCCGCGCCACGCTCCCCCTGCGAGAGCAGAGGGAGGCTGTCCTCGCGCGTCGCGTATTTTGGCTGGCGACTGCGTCGCGCAGTCTGACGCGCCTATTGCGTCACTTCCGCCCCCTCCCGGGAGGAGGCGCTGGGCCGGTGGCAATCCCCCGGAGGGAACTGCACTAGTACGACGGAAGATGGCGACGAGCGGCGGCGAAGAGGCGGCGGCTGCGGCGCCGACGCCCGGGGCCCCGGCAACGGAGGCAGACACGACCCCGGGCTGGGAGGTGGCGGTGCGGCCCCTGCTATCCGCGTCCTATTCCGCCTTCGAGATGAAGGAGTTGCCGCAGCTGGTGGCCTCAGTCATCGAGAGGTACCGGGCGGCGTCCCCGGTGGGGCGGGAACCGGGAGGGGGAGGGGAGGTCGTGCCAGAGGATCTGGACCCTCTGCCCGGCTACCTCCTGAGGCTCTGAGACCGCGGCCCTGGCCCCGGCTTCGGGGCTCCCCGGCCTTGGGAGAGGAAAGCTTGTCTGGTGTTCTTCCGCCAACCCGCGTAAATCCTGTGCCTCAATTTCCCTCGCGAGCAAAACTTTTGAGGACGCCCTCTCGGGAGGGCGTGGCCGGGCTGGTTTCGGAGTGATTTGGAGATGCATCGACCTCGTAGGGGAATGTTCCCAGGGCTGCCCCCTATGTTAAGGTCAAAGAGCTGATGAGTTTGCATTTCTCGTCAGCGCTCTTCTCCCTAGCCTGGGCCGTAGCGGAGCCCGGGGTTTAAATTGAAGATCTACCACATAATTTAATAACTGTCTCCCTGGTGCTGTAATTACTTGGGGGCACGTGCTGTTTCTGTGACTGAAGCCACTAGTTATCATTGATGACTTTCTTTTCAGGTGACACTTACGGTATATTGCTACCGAAACGGTCTTTGATTAAAAACATTGCAGTGTTATTCTGAGAGGTCATTTTCCCACTGAAACCGTTTACTCGCCCTGTCTCAATAAAATATCTTTAGACTCTTAACAACGGGACTGTTTATTGGTTTGCTGTTACATGAATTTTTCTTTCTGAGATTCTTAGATTGTGAGAGTTGTGTACACAGAAGGCCAGTGATATCACAGTGCCTGCCTTTTCCTGTCTTACCTTCCTCAGAGCAGTCTTTCATTAGTTTAATGGTAGACCTACCTTTAAAGCTAGTCTCATTTTCATTTTTCTAGCCAAACCTGACTTCAGCAACTTTCAGCAATTGCTAACTGGGTCATTTTAGCTTCATGCCAACAAGAGTATACCTACATGTTATCCAGAAGGTTAGAAATTGCTATTTATTACTCAAGGGAGGCCCATGGTTTGACACATTGTCTATTATAGTGTTTATTGTTAGGTTTGTGATACTTTGGATGAGGTTTAAAAAAATAGAATAAGATAATGGTTTGGTTTGGTAAGTTCACAGTTAACTTTACAGATGGATTTTCCTATCTTATTATTAAGCCAAGAAGTTTCGGAAGATGTAAACAAATATCAAAGATACTGCTCTCAAATTATGTAGTCTCTTTATAACTGTTTTAAACATTTGGATTAGTGATATTTTTCCCGAATTACACTTGTCGTGTTACTTAGAATGGTCAGTGTTCCACTTTTTAGAACATTTGCTTTTATGTTTTTATGGACATGAGCTGAGTAGGTAATAAAGTCATTTGTTGGCACCCTGGCCCATACATCCAGTATTATGGGCCCACGCCTTTTAAACTGTAATAGTTAAGCAACTCCCTCCAACCTGTAGAAGGAGCCAAAACCAAATATGTCAAGGTACGTTTGAATTTTGCCAAATAAGTGATAGTGGCCCCTCCTGCACTCTGTATAGCTAAGATAATCAAGGGTTGCCTGCGTTTATAGACACTAATAAGACCTCTTTTCATGGTTTGGAAAAGAAATCCAGACTGATGGCTGTTTAGTAACACATATTTTTATTGGAAGGCAAGATCCTTGAAGTCTCTGTTCTGGTTTTTGTGGCTCAGTCAACTTTGGAAAGCCTGTTATGTGTCCTCTTCAGGCTCTCTGAGAGCAATATGATCTGAAGGTTGTGCTTATTGTCTGAGAGGTCATTTTCCCACAGAAACAGTTTTTTTCTCTCTCTCCCTCCCTCCTTCTCTCAATAAAATATTTTCAGACTCTTGCAAATGGGACTGTTTATTGGTTTGCTGTTACATGGTTCTGTAATTTCCAGAAGAAATATCTGGCTTACAAGTTCTTTACAGTTAGAAAAACTAAACATATCAAGTGTTCAGTTTGGTGTAGAGCAGAGGTCAGCACATTTTTTCTGTAAAGGATCAGAGTAAATTTAACCTGCAGGCCATACGGTGTGTACACACTAGTCATTTCTGCCATTGTATGGCGAAAGCAGCCATACACATTACATAAATAAATGGGTGTGGCTGTGTTCCAGAATCTTATTTATGGGCACAAATGTGAATTTCGTATGATACTTACATGTCACAAAATGTTCTTTTGATTTTTTTTCTTTCCAGCCATAAAAACACATGTAAAAACCATTCTTAAATATGGGCTGTACAGAGATAGGTGACTGGCTGGATTTGACCTGCAGGCCAACCCCTGGTTTAGAGCACAAAAATTAATACCCTGCTATCAATATTCTGTTTCTCAAAAGTTTTATTTGCTTTTCCAAAAAAAAAAAAAAGGTGTCAGAATTGTGGAATTATTTCTTGAACATCAAGTTATGGCCACTGAGTATAGAACCAGGTCAGAGCCAGCACTGTACAGATGCTGTGGCGCGCTTCGCTTTGCAGGTAATCAAAGGTTTAGGTGCCTAGGCTGCTACGTTACCTCTGTGGTTGCCTCTCCCAGACAGTCCCGTGTTTCTTTCTGTGGTTATGCCTTCCATGTTTTTCTTCTTTCCCTCCAGGGACCTTCTATTTTTCTGTTGCAGTCTGCTACTCTCTGCTTCCCTTTTTTTTTTTTTTCCTTTTTGATGTTCTGGCTCCATCATGTCAGCTCTTACTTCCTATCCGGTGCCCTGCTCATCCATTGAATTCCTCCCTTTTTTTGACCTTTGGGGACGATGACACATGCCCTGAGAGACTCCTCCGCCATTTTACTTTCTGCCTCTATTCTTTCATACTTTTATAGTTGGAATTGACCTTTGGGTTTGAAGAAAAGGTAGAAGAAATAATTCCTAGATCCAGACCCTGTTTTTTTTTTTGGCTGCACCACAAGGCTTGCAGGATCTTAGTTCCCCAACCAGGGATTGAACCCGGGCTCTTGGCAGAGTACTAACCACTGGACTGCCGGGAATTCCCTGGACCCTGTTTGTTAAGTTTGACTTTGTAACCAAACTGAAACAAAGGAGGGAGTAGCATGGATAAATTGGGAAGCATACTCTCAAAAGTGTCATTAGATTTTTTTTTTTTTGTCTGTACGCGGGCCTCTCACTGTTGTGGCCTCTTCCGTTGCGGAGTACAGGCTCCGGACGCGCAGGCTCAGCGGCCACGGCTCACGGGCCCAGCCGCTCCGCGGCATGTGGGATCTTCCCGGACCGGGGCACGAGCCCGCGTCCCCTGCATCGGCAGGCGGACTCCCAACCACTGCGCCACCAGGGAAGCCCCTGTCATTAGATTTTTAAAGGAGAAAGATATCCGAGTTTACTTAAAGGGGACTTCATCTTCATTTCTACTGCTTATTGATAGCATGTCTTTTAGCAGTAAAGATTGAAAATCTTTTAAACACCATTACTTTTCTAGACCAGAAATGAAGCTAGAACTAGCTTAACGGAGCACATGCCATACGTGGGCTTAATTGCTTAAAGTTGTAATTGCTGAATGTAGCCTTATATACTACCCAATACAGAATTCCTTTTTTTTTTTTAAAATATTTATTTATTTGGTTGTGCCGGGTCTTAGTTGTGGCACGGTGCACCGGATCTTTTTAGTTGCCACATGCAGGATCTAGTTCCCCGACCAGGGATCTAACCCGGGCCCCCTGCATTGGGAGTGCAGAGTCTTACCACTGGACCACCGGAGAAGTCCCCAGAATTCCTTTCTTAACTCTGTGCAGGATAAGTTGGTGAGAATGGTTCTCATTGAATAATTTGACTGAGTCTTTGTAGATTAAAAAAAAAGAAAAAAAGCCCTTTTCCCCTGAGCCAGTCCTTCCTAGGCTGTCCAGCCTTTCTTAGTGATAAGCCTCCTTGAGTCCCTGCCTCCCAGCTATTTGATAAAATTTAGGCTGAGGAGGCCTACTTGGGAAGGCAGAAGCTGTTACAAGCTGTTACAACATCCCCATTAGATAATGCAGTCATTTTCTAAAAATCTCTTAAGGGAGAAAGGGGTGCACTAGTGCCATCATCAGCCGAGTTCGTGATTGACCTACAGAAAGAAAGCCAGCCACCAAATGATAAGTGTATATAGTTAGTTGTGAGATTAGGTAATGTTTCCCTGTCTCAGTATTACATTCCCTGCAGGTTTGTGGAGAGTGTGAGGGATGTATGTGAAAACTTTCAGTTCTTTGGTTAACATGTATTAAGTACTCTGTGACACACAGCAGATGGTCAATAAACATATTTTTTAAATGAATATAACTCATTAATGTATTCGTTATGCTTGTTTCATGATTCTAAGTATCTTGAAACAAGCATAATAGATTCTATACTTGGGAGTTTATGATTCTGTTGAGGGGAAAGGGCTTTGTGGAGTTTCCACAGTTTACAACAAAGATATAAATAGTAATCTAAGAGGGAGAAGGAAGGTGAATCCTTAGTCTTTTATTTTGCTACATCTGATTTTTCACCTCTTCCTAGAAAAACCCAGATATTTCCAGACCCTGGCCAGTTCTTTTTTACTTGCATGTCAAATTGGACTTCTGCTTAGCTGCTGTTTCCCTTTATGCTCTGCATTGCATTTATTTTGTATGGAATAAAACCACTTCAGATTCCTTGTCTTTTCAGCAGTGTTTGAGGCTCTGTGATACTTTCGTTGCAGTTTGTTAGGCGAAGCAGACGTTTAAGGAAAATAGCTTGACGCCTAGAGGAGAGATATTTTTACCTGGAAATCTCCTTATTTTTCTTCCTGTCATATTTGCCTTCAATTTCTGCATTCTTCCCCTTCCTACCAAACGTCTTGCCCTTTCTTCCATTTTTCCATTTCTTTGCCTCCTTTGGTGACTGGGTGTCCGTCAGGTTCTTGGGAAATGAGGGTGGGGTAAGGAATTGTGGCGGCACATCTTCATCAGGGTACTCAAACACAGTTGTTTCTTTAGAATCAAGAGATAACAACATTGTCCTTTGGGCCACATGTCCACCTGCCTACTCTCCCCTTCAAGTCTCTCTCTCTCTTTTTTTTTTTTTTAAAGAAGGCACTCCGATATATTTTCTTTTTCTTATTTTGGCCGCAACGTGCGGCATGCAGGATCCCAGTTCCCCAACCAGGGATCTCACCCTCGCCCCCTGCATTGGAAGGGTGGAGTCTTAACCACTGGACCACCAGGGAAGTGCCCCACCTTTAAGTCTTTTTAAAACTAATTTCCCTAGGTTTATCCTTACTTGTCCTAAGCAAATCGTAAGTTGAGCCTCAAGACTGCTCCATTTTTTTTTATTGCCAATGTCCATCTTTCCCCAAAGTGCATTCTTTGTTCTTGATTGGAATAAGGCAGTTGTGTATTTCTAGGGCAGGAAGTAGGGTTTGTTAAATCATAATAGGGCAGCATTGAACCAGGTAATTAAATATGTTTACTCCTATATTTTGGATATATTTTATTATCTGAATGGGAATGAAAGCAGCAGAATAAGTTCGTTCTTTGGATAGGCAGTCTTCCTCTTAGTTTTGGTAAACCTGTTCAGTTGAAAAACGTGGGGGTAAGCAGCTCTGAAACTTTGAAATAAAGCAGAGAAGGTAAATACTTAGTAAAATGGATCAAATTACAGGGTGGGGAAACCTTAGAACAATGAATGCATTAAGTGTAAGGATGGGAGTGAAGGAACAGCTGTTTGTAGGAGGTGGAAGCAGCGGGTTGGGGAGTTCTCTGCTGAATGTGATATGACCCTTACCTGTGTGATGGCCCCTGAAGCTCTGAGTGTTGCTTCATGTTTTAAGGTTTTTGTTTCCTTCTTTTTGTCCATCTGACAACTAGGGAGAAATGATCCTTGATGGGCAGGGAGGTTCTTGCACATCATAGGTGCTCCATAAATATTTTTTCTTGGTGAAGGAGATATTCCAAGATAAGGAACTGATCTTTGATAAACACCCGTTTATCCTTGATAAATCTCCAAATAGCAAAGTGTTTGCAGTGCCAGACTCTTAAGTGTTGTTTGAGGTGATTCATCACTCGCGATGGCACCTTCCACATGTTGAGCTTGTCTTTTTGGCTCCTGTGTTGATTCGGCAAGTGGATAGAGTCCTGACTCTGTTTACGTTTCCCTTCCTAGGCTGATAGTTCTTGCTGGAGAATTAACTTACTGAGGAAACTATTTAGCCACATTGCTCTCCTCTTTCCATTTAATAAGACATTTTAGTGTTTTCTTTGCCTTCTTGTTCCGTGGGTTGCAATTAGCATCTGACTTGATAAAGAGAATGACATAAATGTATCCAGCTTTTAGATGTAGTTGGGCTCCAGATTTTCACTGAAGAGGCATTTTCTCAGGTAAAGATAAGGGATGTGGTTAGTAATCACTTTGTTGTGATCTAGCTGTATGCTGTGGGTGTGGGGAGGGGGATGGAGGACTCTGGTACCTAAAGAATTTTGGATTTTATCACCCATCAGATAATTTCTTCCCTCGAGTTGTTGATTCTTTTTAAGTTACTGCATTATGGACTGGCCTTGTTTGGTCTTCAGAATGTGTTACTATAGTCTGTATTCCCACTAACAGTATTTTGAGTGACCTGCTTTACCCCTCCTTTGACCAGCTCATGGCATTATTAGCTTTGTCTTTGCCAGTCAGTAATACAGGAGAAGATGGTATCCTGTTGTGTTTTTACTTGTATTTCTTTAATTCTAAGTGAGTTTGAAAGTGTTTCCTGTTCATTAGCCCTTGCCACTTACTAAGCCTGATACCTTGAACAAGGTACTTAGTTTTAACTCTCTAAGCTTCACTTTCTCAACTTGGATATAGGGATGATAACAGTGCCTACCAAGTAGGATTGCTACAAGGATTAAGTCAGGTAATGCCTGTAAAGGGGTAGGGTATCTGGCATATAGTAAGCACTAAGTAAATGTTGGCTGAATTATTTTCTTTGCAGTGAATCAGAAATCCTGCACCACGAGAAGCAGTATGAGCCATTCTACTCATCTTTTGTTGCACTTTCCACACACTATATCACAACAGTTTGTAGCCTCAGTAAGTATTCTATTCTTGTCATTCCCTTTTAAGGGCTCATGAATAGGGAAGTTGTGTGTCCTCTTGTTACGGTGTCTGAACAAGTTGTTAATGAAGTCTGTATTTTAGTTGTAACCTGTTCATTCAAGAGCGGAGACAACTGTCGGTATGATAAGGCTCTGGAAGTTCCTTTACCGAGGCCAGCTACAAGGGATTTAAAAACTATTTGGTTTGGACATCTATTTCATAACCATTAAGTTAACCTTCCTTGCCTTTTTAATCAAAAGCATTTTATTGATTTTACACATGTAGTTATTAGTGTGCTAATTTTGGGGGGCAGGGTGGGTGGGATTGGGGGGTTAGGTGGATACTGACCTGGGGTTAGCAGCCACTAACCAAGGCTCTATTCCTTATTTGATTTTGGTGAGAAGTTAAATTCTCCTTTTGTGTTCTCTGGTGTGTGACTGGATTTCAACTTCAGTTCCCCATCTTTTAAACTTTTCTACCCCCAAACGTGACCAAGCCCTTACTTTCCACTACTTCTGAAATTTTGCATTTTCACTTGTTTTTCCAATCCTAACTCATATAGTTCTGAAGAATTTGAATTATTTTACTTAAATAGTTTGCTAAGCAAGCAAAGTGAAAGGAAGTTACAGGGTTGCTGAGTAATCTTTCGGTGTCTAGTGCTGTTTATTATAGGCATTGGCTACCATTGTAAGAATCACTTTTAGATTGGAGAAACTTTGAGTAGGAAGCCTGTTGCAAAAAGGGAAAGGAGAGGTAGTGTAGTCTACTGGGTAAGAGCATGAACTTTAGAGCCAGACTTCCTGGATTTAACTCCAGCTGCATGACTTTGGTCAAGTCATTTAACCTGTCTATGGTTTAATTTCCTTATCTGTTAAAAAAAAAAAAAAAAAAGAAGGGAAGGGGGGTAACAATATTATCTACCCCACAGAATTGGTTTAGGGATTAAGTGGGTTAATATATTTGAAGTGCTTGGTACATACTGTGATGTATTTCCTATTATAATTATCTTAATTTCTAGTAAATGTAAGATAAATTGATTAGAAGCAGTTGATGCTTATCAATGCCAAAATGCCTTTGTTTGCCTGTAGGGTTGTTGGTTCTGAATAATTATTCTCGTAGAACGATATTGGGAATGTTGGACATACGGAGCTCAATACTTATTTGGTTTATTGACTGTGAGGCTGAAGTGAGTTATAGCAGTCTGAAGTTAAGTAAAATTTATTCCTTTCTCAGTTCCCCGGAACCAACTTCAGTCTGTGGCAGCAGCCTGTAAAGTCCTGATTGAGTTTTCTCTCCTGCGTCTGGAGAATCCAGATGAGGCTTGTGCTGTGTCCCAGGTAAGAGTGATGGGCCCATTTCTGGCCCTTATTTTGTGGTAGGCTTGTGACTGACAAGTGGAATGATGGAGAAAGGATGGCATAGAGCAGGGGTTGGTAAACTTTTTCTGTAATAGGCCACATAGCAGATAATTTGCCAACCATCCAGTCCCCGTTGCAGCTGATCTCTGCCTTTTAAACTCTGGCTTTGTAGTGTGAAAGCAGCCACAGACAATACGTAAATGGATGAGCATAGCTGTGGTCCAGTCAACTTTATTTACAGAAATAGGCAGTGGGCTGAGCTGGGGCTGTGGTTTACCACCCCCTGGTGTAGAGGGCTTCAGAGGCTTTTTCAAGGATTGCAAAGATATGCCTGTGGGGGCCAGGCAAGTGACATAAAGTGAGTCAAGTATGCTAGTTGAGAAGGGTGCATGACCCAGCTATAAAGGGGCCAATCACTGTTTGGCTCCAGCTGACTGTTGCCCTACAGGAATGGCAGCAGAGTTGCTCTGTCTTGTAAATTATTGAGAGAGACAGGAAATCGGGATTTGTATGTTAAATCTTCCATGTTTTAAAAAGTTGGCCATAACTTCAAATTAAAACAACAACAACAACAACACTGAGAACAGTAAGACAAACCTGCAAGCACATATGGTCTGAGGACCATCAGGTTGTGATCTCTGCTTTACTGTTTTTCCTAATTTGCAGTTCTTGGTATGAACCTAAATTTGGCCCTTTGCCAGCTAAAAGTCCCTAAAGAATAGACTCTTCTAAAAGGCATATTTGAATTTTTTTTTTTTCCCAGAAACACTTGATTCTCCTCATCAAGGGCCTGTGCACTGGCTGTAGCCGATTAGACAGAACTGAAATTATCACATTTACAGCAATGATGAAATCGGCCAAGCTGCCACAAACAGTGAAGACACTGTCAGATGGTGAGTGTTCCTTCACCAGACTTGGTTTCTTGGCCAGTCCTCTGGCCAGCTATTTCCTCTTTTGCCTTCTAGTGGCACTCCCCTCATCCCTCTCTTGCTTTTATATTTTGTAGTGGAAGATCAGAAAGAGCTGGCTGCACCAGTAAGCCCAGAGCTGAAGCAGAAGGAGGTCCAGATGAATTTTTTGAACCAGCTGACGTCAGTTTTTAACCCTAGAACTGTAGCATCATCACCCGTAGGTCCACAGACGCCGGTGAGTTACTTCAGCCAAATGGCCTCATCCTGTGGGGTTTGTTAAGATGATAATACTAGGAAAAATAGCTAACAAATGTATTTTACATTTGTGATATAAAATGATGTACCTGCCTTTGGTACAAAGCTGAAGAATACAAACCAAAAATAAGTAACACCCCAATTCCTTCCGTTCACAGTTATTACTATTTTGAGGGCCATTTTCCCAACATTTCTCAATGCAAGTAGACAAAGAGCATGTACTCCTTTCTGTAAAAGGCATCACTCTATACTACTTACAGAATATATATATTTTAAAGCTATATATTTTCCCCCTCCTCTTGGAAAAATGACTTGTATTTTCCCCAGCGTTAGAGAGGACTTTCCGCCTCATTAACTGGGGGGTCTGAAGAGTATCTGCGGAGCAGCTGTTTAGTTTGGATGGTTGGTTCTATTCTGAACTTGAGAACAGCAGTCAACAGATGATAGTATCTTGATGGGCCTTTCACATCCTTTGATCCTCTTCAGGCGGAAGGAGAAAATGATGAGCAGTCATCTACAGATCAAGCCTCTGCTATCAAAACCAAGAATGTGTTCATAGCTCAGAATGTGGCTAGTCTTCAGGAGCTTGGTGAGACTCTTAATTATCATCAGAAAGGTGGTTTCTCTGCTTTCAGAAATTCCTTAAGTGGAAGAAAATCAAGCAGCAGAGGCCTGTTTGTAAGGTTGAGCTTTTTCATTAATTCAGGTGGCTCAGAGAAGCTACTGCGTGTGTGTTTAAACCTGCCCTATTTCCTACGCTACATCAATCGGTTTCAAGATGCAGTGTTGGCCAATTCCTTCTTCATCATGCCTGCAACAGTAGCAGATGCCACTGCTGTTCGTAATGGGTAAGGTGCCCCAGGGTGCATATGCTTTGCGTTTTAATGCTGCTCTCAAGAGAGAAGCTGGTTAGTTTTTATGACATGCTGACTTTCTTTAACTATCAGATTATAGAAGCAAGTGACTCAAAGAGACACTTTTGTTAATCTTCTCTTATATTCCAGTTTTCATTCACTGGTGATTGATGTAACCATGGCATTGGATACCCTTTCTCTACCTGTGTTGGAACCTCTCAATCCTTCTCGTCTACAAGATGTGACAGTCCTCAGCCTAAGTTGTTTGTATGCAGGTGAGAAGTTGTTATATCTGATCTCATTTTCTCAGCCAAGGACAGTTACACTTTCTGGAAACCATGAGATCCTTCTGAGTACTCTCTCCCCCTTTACTTAGACCCTTCCCCCAAGGATCATCTAAATATCTCATCTAGATGAAATGAGGTCTCAATAGGAATCTTGTAAATTTGCTTATTGTTCAACTGCTGCCATTGTGTTATGTGGATATCTGGTTTCATAGTGTGTGTACGTGTTAAGTGTCTGCTGTTTGAAAGCAAAATTCCAAGTGCTTTTGGGATATTGAGATGAGCAGTATGTAATCCCTGCCCTCAAGGAGCCTATACTCGAGCAATGGAAGATAGATAGGACCACAGAGTGTAATATAAAACAGGAGATGATAAAGGTGATAAGAGAAGTATAGAATATTATGGGCCCACAGAGAAGGGAGAATTGAGTCTTGCTATGGGAGCAGATTTGAGGAAGGATTCATAGAACAGGTGGTATCTGATTATATTGATAAATGCAACAACTGTTATTTTTCATGCTGCGGCAAAATCCCCTCCCTTCCTGTTGATTATGCTGCCTTGGAAGTGGGGCCTGATAACTGGTGTTTACTCTCTTTTAAGTTATTGTTACAGTGGCTTTTTAACCCAAATCACTGATCCTTGGTTTTAAATACCATAGTCCTGGTATATCTTGGGAGACATAACAATTTTCGACGTTTACTGGGTTCTGTGAGTGAGGATATGAACAGTCTTAGAAACCTGACCTTGGGAGCACCAAGAAATTGCTGAGGTTAATCATCTCCCTACATTCTTTGAATGGCTTTATTATAAACATCTGTGTGTAAACAGGAATATAAAGATAAACGTACTTTCAATTGGGGAAGGCAGTATTCACAAAGGAGTTCTGTTGATGTATCTTGCAGGGCAGGTTGGATTTCAGTTTGGCTATCCCTAGGCAGAGGCAAAAGCAGGACCAAGAGTATCCTGGAATTTGGGGGAACATTGTGTGTGTGTGTGTGTGTGTGTGTGTGTGTGTGTGTGATTAGTGGGTGTTGGACAGCTGGAAAGAAAGTACAGCCCAATCACAGAGGGCTTAGAAATGCAGTCTAAGTCATTTGGACCATATCCTGTAGACAGTAGAGACCATTAAAGATTTTGAAGTGTGCTATGATCTGAGCTATACTTTAGGAGCACATTGAAACAGTAGTACCAGCTGGAAGATCTGCTAGGAGGAATTTGTGGTCATTTGGGCAAGACAGGTGAAGGGCCTGAGCGAGAGCAGCAGCAGTGGGAATGGAAAGCTAAGGCAGCGTGTGAGCAGGCGCTCTCTCCAAGCCCATTTCCAGTGTTTATTCCTAGTTCTCTATCTTTGATTTTTGCATTTTTAAATTTGCGGTTTATTAATTTCAATTTTCAGGGAATTTCTTGAATATCACATGGATCTCAGTGTACTTAGTTGATCAGGATTAAAGAGTCCTTAAAAATTCTTAGTTGTGGGCTTCCCTGGTGGCGCAGTGGTTGAGAGTCTGCCTGCCGATGCAGGGGACGCGGGTTCATGCCCCGGTCCAGGAAGATCCCACATGCCGCGGAGCGGCTGAGCCTGCATGTCCGGAGCCTGTGCTCCGCAACGGGAGAGGCCACAACAGTGAGAGGCCCGCGTAACGCAAAAAAAAAAAAAAAATTCCTAGTTGTTAAGGGACTTCCCTGGCGGTCCAGCGGTTAGGACTCTGCACTCTCACTGCTGAGGGCGCCTGTTCAATCCCTGGTCGGGGATCCCGCCTAAAAATTCTTAGTTGTTTAAAGAGCCCAGATGTGGTTTGTTTTTGAAAGTTGGTCACTTGGAATTTGATTTAAAGAAAGGAATTGGGCCTTGATGTCTTTGAGAAATACTAAGTGTGGGATTGTTTTTTTTCCATCATCTTAAAAATTTAAAAAATATTTTAAAATTAATAATTTCATTTTTAAAGCAGTTTTAAGTTTGCAGAAAAATTGAGCAGTTTGTACAGAGTTCCCATATACTCTCTCTCCGTTATATACAGTTTCCCTTCTTGTTAACAATTGCATTAATAGGATACATTTGTTGTAATTGATGAACTAATATTGATACATTATTATTAACTGAAGTCCATAGTTTACTATGTTAGGGTTCCTTTTTTGTGTTGTACAGTTCTCTGGGTTTTGACAAATGCATAATGTCATGTAACCATCATCGTTGTGTCATAAGAATATTTTCACTGCCCTCCAAATTCCCTGTGTTCCAACTAGTGGTCCTTCTCCCCTACCCTTAACGCCAGTCCCTAGAATCCACTGATCTTTTACTGTCTCCACAGTTATCTTTTCCAGAATGTCATAGTTAGAATCAACTATGTAGTATGTAGCCTTTTCAGACAGGCTTCTTTTGCTTGCAGGGGGCGGGGGGTTTCAGGACCCCCCCTGGATACGAAAATCCACAGATGCTCGAAGTCCCTTGTATAAAATGGTGTAGTACAGTCAGCCTCAGCATCTGCAGATTCGGCATCCACCGATTCCACTAGCTGCATCTCCAGATGCGGAACTGGGGATGTGGAGGGCCAGCTGCATGCATTTAAGGGTCCTCTATGTCTTTTTGTGGCTTGGAAGCTCATCTCTTTATTGATGAGTAATATTCCTTGTATCGATATACCACAGCTTGTTCATTGATTCACCTATCAAAGGACATCTTGATTGCTTCCATTTGTTGGCAGTTATGACTAAAGCTACAATAAATATTTGTGTACAGGTTTTTGTGTGGATGGAAGTTTTCAGCTCATTTGGGTAAATACCTAGGAGTGCGATTGTTGGATTGTATGGTAACACTGTGTTTAGTCTTGCCCTTACGGAATTTACTTTCAGTAATCAAATCATGGAATTGCTTGTAGGTGGGCTGTGTTTTTGTGTGTCACTTTCTTGGCATGTGTGTATCTCTTTTTCAGGTGTGAGCGTGGCAACTTGCATGGCCATCCTTCACGTGGGTAGTGCCCAGCAAGTGCGGACAGGGTCCACGAGCTCCAAAGAAGACGACTATGAGAGTGACGCAGCTACAATTGTCCAAAAATGTGTAAGCTACGCCTCTGGGGACACGGAACCTTGATTATTCAAATGAGGGAATATGGCCAGTTCCGCTTTCTTTCTTTTTAGAGGGAAGGATGTGGAGTGCTCTCCATACCCCTTCCCCTTGGGTAGTAGGTCTAAGAGGTAGGCCTTTAGCTTGTTTATTTGGCAGATTGGTTGGCTCTGCAGGAAACACTGCAACTTTGTGGTGGCAGTGGACTTTGTGAAAGATGAGTCATTCAATCAGCAATTATATATAAGGGCTTACTGTACTGTGTCAGTGTACTTGCAGTGGAGGCATATGATAGACACAAGACAGTTTCAGATAGTGATAAGTGGATTGGATGAACAAATGTGATAGAAAGTGATCTGATGTGGTGCTGGGTGTGTTGCTTTAGATTGGGTGGAGGGGTCGCCTCTGAGAAGGTGACGTCAGCTGAATGAAAAGATGGAGTCAACATCTTATGAAGGTCAAGGAAAGTATGATGGAATTCTGTCATTGGAAGTGGCTTGAGGATATTGGTGTCTTCAAGCTAAATTGCTTTGGGTAGGATTTAGCATTTGTAATGAACTGTGTCACCTTGCTCAGATTTTTGTGTATGTTTGATATTGGACAGCTTGAAATCTATGACATGATTGGACAAGCAATCAGCAGTTCCCGCCGGGCTGGTGGTGAGGTAAGAAGTCTCTGCTATATTCCTATCTTATATCTAGTCTGTAAGGTATGTAGCCTGTAAGATCTCTGTTCATATATATTTTTTGTGCCTTTTTCAATAGCACTATCAGAACTTCCAATTGCTGGGTGCCTGGTGTTTGTTAAACAGCCTTTTCCTCATATTGAACCTCAGTCCTACTGCCTTGGCTGATAAGGGGAAAGAGAAAGATCCGCTGGCTGCTCTCCGGGTCAGAGACATCCTTTCTCGTACAAAGGAGGGAGTGGGCTCTCCAAAGCTGGGGCCTGGAAAAGGGTATGTGTCCCCTTGACTGCTGCTCAGGTTTTGTTTTCCTGCCATTTTATATTGATGGGGAGCTAGTGTTAACTCCTCTCATCTCCACAGCAATAGAAAAATTTGCCTCCATCCAATTGAATGTAACTACCAAGAGGATGATCATAGTTTACTATCTCTACATCATAGCTGTATGATTTTGGGTAAATCACTCATTCTCTCCAATCTTGTTTCCTTCTCTATAAGAGGGAGAAAACATCTGTGTAATACGTATTTTAGGACTTCTGTGAGGTTCAAATCAGAAAAAAAATGCTTCTATTTTGTAAAATGGGCTTGTTTGACTCGGGGTTGGTTACTCACTTGTGTGTTTAACCTGTAAAGTGAGGATTCTGTCAGGTCCTCCTGGCTTGCTTCCTGAAACATTTACTACTGTTTTGATGAAGTCTGGACAGAAACCCTTGCTTGCCAGGAAAGAAGTTAGAGATGTGACTTCTGTGTTGTTCAAGGTTTTATTTTCTAAGGCTAGGCATTTTTTCTTTTTTTTTTTTTTTTTTGTGGTACGCGGGCCTCTCACTGTTGCGGCCTCTCCCGTTGCGGAGCACAGGCTCTGGACGCGCAGGCTCAGCGGCCATTGGCTCACGGGCCTAGCCGCTCTGCGGCATGTGGAATTTTCCTGGCCCAGGGCACAAACCTGTGTCCCCTGCATCGGCAGGCGGACTCTCAACCACTGCGCCACCAGGGAAGCCCTAAGCCTAGGCATTTCTGGATTTTATTTATTTTTTTCAGTCCCTACCATATACCACTAGGCTCTATCCAGCCATTGAGGATAGAGCACTAATCAAAGCAATCTCCTTGCCTTTATAGAGTTTATTTTCTAACTGGAGCAACAGTGAACAAACATACTAGTAAGTTCATAATAGATTATCATATATGAGTGTTGTGAAGAAAAATAAGCCAGAACAAGGAGTTAGGGAGTGTCAGGGGCTAGTATTTTAGTTAGCACGGTCAGGAAAGGGCTCTGAGAACAAGGTGTAGAAGTGAAGTGACAGATGAGCCATGCAAATATTTGGGGTAGAATTGTTCAGGTTTTGAGGTTGAAGTATGACTGGCATTTTTAAGGCTCAGCAAGGTCAGTATGTCTAGAATAGAGAAGTCGAGGGAGAGTGGTAGAAAATTCTCTCAGAGAGGTAGCCAGGGCCAGATCACCTAGGGCAAAGTGTAATCTGTAGGTGTTAGAGGGTTTGTGATGGGGGGAGTGACGTGATATGAATTATTAGTGACCGGAGAACCCAGCTGTCCTATGGAGAATACACTGCGGGATCGTAAGACGAGGAGAGAGAACAGTTAGGAGACTCAAGCCTTACTCCACACAAGCGATGAGGGGACTCGGAGTGGGTGGTAGTAAAGGCAGGGAGAAAAGGTCATATTGGGATGTTTTGAAGGTACAACTGACAGGATTTGCTGGTGGCTTGGAGGTTGAGTGTGAAAAATACGACATCAGAATTTTGTGGCATGTGTACCTGGGTTGTGTAATTTACTGAGATAGGGCACACCAGTTTATGAGTAGATTGGATGGCAGGAAGTCGAAGAACTGAACTTAATCTGGGCCATGCTGCTTTTGAGAGGAGGACTGGCAGATCTTTCTGTGAGATGTTGAGTAAGCACTTGTGTATGTGAGTCTGGAGTTCAAGGAGGAAGTCGCATTCTGGACCTCATTCAGCAAATTATTCACTACTTTCTCTATTTCAGGCTCTGTGTTAGTTCTGGAATGCTCTGATGAATAAAAAAAAAATAGACACATTCCAAAGAGACAAGAAGCTATTCATGCAAATACATGTCAGATTGTATCTAGAGAGTATTATAATAGGGGCTTTTGACCTGGTTAGAGAAATCAAGGCAGGCTTCCCTGAGGAAGTGTTACTGAGCTGAAATCTGAAATAGACATTAGGATGGTAGGAAGTAGACACTAAGCAAAATAGGGAGGTAATCATGTTCCAGGGAGAACAGTAGTTTGTGATTTTTGAGCATCTGCATGCTTGGTATTGTAAAGGGAAATGGGAGAATGCCAAAAGGTATATCCTTAGAAGTAGCAGAAACATTTGAAAAATGGCTGTAGTGTCTTGAGACTTAAAAGAATGCAAATACGTTGTGTAGGTTGCAAACGATAAGAAAGGAAAAAAATTGCCCGAAATTCTGCCACCCAAATTGGTAAACTTTCTTCCAGACATTTTTCTGTGCTCATATGTTAAACGTACATGTTTATGAAAATAGGATCACTGTTACAAAATATCGTAGACGTGTTTGCAGTCTACGATACGATTATAGATACGATTATAGATTCTATGTTTATAATGACTGATGGTGTTCTACCGTATAAATACACCATAGTTAACTCATTAACTTATTGAACACTTATTTAGTGTGCTCCAAATTTCTTGTTTTGATAAACTGTGCTTTGATAAACCTTCTAAAACATAAATCTTTGTGAACTTGTTCAGTTATCCCCTTGGGGTAAATTTCTAGAAGTGTAATTCTTAGGACAAAGGATATACTTACTTAAAAATTTGAAATGTTTTGCTAAACTGCTCTGATACACATTCCTAGCTGTCGTGTGTGCAAATGCCTCTTCCCCAGGTCCTGTTTGACAGTGGGAGTCATTAATCTTCGCGTTTGCTAATCTGAGGAGAAAGATATTACTGTATTGCTCTTATTTGTATTTCGTTGGTTACTAGTGTGATTGTGATCATTTTCACACTGTCTATATCCTTTGCCCCAGTTTTCTCTTTGGTATTTGTCCTTATTGATTTACATGAGCTCATTGTATATTAGATATACTAACCCTTTGTTGTGTGGTCGTTTGGACAGAAAGAGAAAGTTTTACTCAGATTTAATGTAAACCTTTGCTTTTATTCTCTTTGGTTTGTGTCCAGATATTTTGTAAAAGTTGCTGATTTTTAACCTTTTCTTCTCAAAAGAATGACTTTTTAAAAATTCAACCAACATTTAAATATTAGTGTCTTCACATGACCCAATAGCTTTGAATTGATAGTCTAAATTCCAAAATTTCATGGATTTGGAAGAATTTCTTCCAGTCCTGAAGTTCTTCAACTGAAGCCTGTGGATCCTTAGGCAGTGTGTAGATGGGCTTCAGGGAGGTTGTGAGCTTCTGAAATTATATGCAAATTTTATGTGTTTTTGCAATTTTTTTTTTCCCCCGGAGAAAGGTCCATAGATTCTGAAGTGGGTGTAGGACCTCAAAATGGCAAGATCTGTGGTTTCTGAAATTGTAATTTGTTGTGAGTTGTTAACGTTTGTGTTTCCTTTTTGCTTTGTGTAGGCATCAGGGATTTGGGGTGCTCTCAGTAATATTGGCAAACCATGCCGTCAAGCTGTTGACGTCTCTCTTTCAAGACCTGCAAGTGGAGGCTCTGCACAAGGTGAGGGCTTGTCTTCAGAACCAGCATATTGACTGTTGGCTCCCCTTCTGGCTAAGCTCGCTTGAGCCATCAGATCAGGTGGTCATTTCCTGCCAAGTCCTGACCTTAATTCTCTTTTCATGTCGTTACCTTCAGGGTTGGGAGGCAGATGGTCCCCCTGCTGTCCTGAGCGTTATGGCCCAGAGTACCTCCATACAGAGGATTCAACGGCTGATAGACTCTGTCCCACTGACAAACCTGCTGTTGACATTACTCTCAACTTCCTACAGAAAGGTGGGTGGGGTCATGCCATTGATAATTTGGAAGATCTTATATAACCTCCTCAAAATGAATGAGACTGTGTGCCATGATCTTTATAAAGTCATAATTTGTGGTAATGGTTTTGAAGATGAGAAAAACTCTTAAATGGTTTCAAACATTTGAATTAGTTATTGATTATCAGCACTGTGGTCCATATGGCTACTTGGTGATTTGTGACAATGGGCATGCTGAAGCAAAAACATGGAGGACACGATGGAAACATTCCTTTTTCAGTTCTTGTCCAAATCTCTGGTTTTGGAGTGCTTCTGTAGGATAAGGCTATGAGAGTCCTGGAGGTAGCTATTAGGAGAAATACTTCTTGGATTTAGAGAAAAGAAGACACGGAGAAAACTTTTCATGTGGCAAATGGGACAAGGTAGGATGGCTTCATTTTTGTGATCATCAATTACAGAAACCTCGCTATTTTCCTAGGCATGTGTCCTGCAGCGTCAGAGGAAGGGCTCTATGAGCAGCGATGCCAGCGCCTCTACTGACTCAAACACCTACTATGAGGATGATTTCAGCAGCACGGAGGAGGACAGCAGCCAAGGTAGATGCCCCTCTTTGCTGTCTCCCAGGGGATAAGCTATAGAGTGAAGCAGGAAGTGTCCCTAGGAGCTTCCTGTAGCTTCCTAGTCACTGTTTGCTTTCACCTGCCCGGCATGGGTCTTGACTGCATGTGCATTTAAAGGCGACACGTTATTCAAGAGAAAGCGGAGCTGTTGAAGATGAGTGATTAAAACTGCCGTCAGCAAAGCCCAGATTGCTTTTCGTTCCTTTCCCTCCGCAATCAGAATACATCTCAGTTGTTCATATTTCTTTTTGTGCTGACTCATTTTGGGAACTCTGCTCTGAGCTTTCCCAGTGAAGCTCAAAAGGAAGGCTGTATGTGAGGTGTTGCGTTTGGCTGACGTCATAGATGTGGGGCTTGGGGAAACATAGAGAAAGAAATGCCAGACTGCTGTGGTGAACAACAGGGCAACACCATCATTCCCTCCTGCCTTGGTTTGGAGAGGGATTGAATAAGATAAATATCTCAGATTCTTTCTAACCAGGTTTGTGGGAGCAATGTACAGAATTGCCAAAGGTACGATTCTTATCTGGGGGCTTACAGTTGGTAGACAAGTAAAACTCTGCTACTGAGAATGTTTGGCTTGCCGGTGAAATAAAATGAGGTGGTTTCTCTTCCTCCATTGGGTTCCTTTAAAAAAAATACTGGTTTTATTGAGGTATAATTTACATACAATAAAATACTCCCATTTTGCATATACATTTAGATGAGTTTTGACAAGTTTATGCAGCAGTGTAACTACCACCATGATCTACAAACCTTGTGTTCCTTTTGACTCAGGCACTTTTACAAAGCAGATGTACTAAAAATTTTTCAAAAATGTGTTATTTTTGTTACGTTTCTCTTTCCCTGTTAGATGATGACAGTGAGCCTATTCTGGGGCAGTGGTTTGAAGAGACCATCTCCCCCAGTAAAGAGAAAGTGGCACCTCCGCCTCCTCCCCCACCCCCTCCGCTGGAGAGCTCACCTCGAGTTAAAAGCCCCAGTAAGCAGGCCTCTGGTGAGAAGGGCAACATTTTGGCTAGTCGCAAAGATCCTGAGTTGGTAAGAGTGGATTTCTGAGGTTAAGGGGGAGGGAGAAATGGGGAGAGGGGGTGTGAAAAGCAGATCATTTGAACAAAAACATTTTGTAGGTCGGATAACTAATGTTTAAAGATATTTTTACTTAGGACATAAATGTATTGATTATATTTGATTAAATAACTCTTATGCTCTTGGTGTTGTTTCTCTTATTGAGGGTTAGTAACATAGCCTTTGGAGTTAGATAGAATCTACCCCTTACTGGCTTTATGACTTTGGGCAAGAAACTGGATCTCTCCAAGCCTCAGTTTTGTCTCCTGTTGTATGGGAGTGATTGTACCTCTTCTAAGAGTGTTGTGAAGAATTAAAGAGCCCTTAGCCTAGGTCTGGTACATCGTGACTGCTAACTATTTGTTCAACCGGTATTTATTAATGATGTACTGTGTGTCAGCAGCCCCTCTTCTGAAGCTCTGTCAGTAAACAAGGCATATACAGTCTTTGCTTTCATACAGCTTAGTCTAGTCAAGGACGTGGATGGAAATTTCATTTTAATAGAGAAATAAAGAACTGGGAATTCCAAGCATGTATAATGACAATATAGGCTTCAGAATTGAATATATCAATAATATCTTAGAGCTGGACAAATACAGGACCTTAGAAGAATGAAATAAAAGAGTTAATCTCTTTGGAAATCCTGTCATGCAATATTACCTGAAGTCTATTGTGTTAAATTGGCATACCCTTTTCTGTAACTAGTAGAATCACATGGGAGAGACTATTATAACTTAGTCCCACTGTAGGTGATTTAAAATCTGATTTTTTAATTCATTGTGTTTATTGCATGAGACCTATGGGCATATTTTATTTTCTGTTTGTATTCAGGATTTGTAGGAGCTCTGGGCTTATGAACCTGCAATGAGCTTTTTTGTGTTCTTTTTAGTTCTTAGGTCTGGCTTCCAACATTTTGAACTTCATCACCTCTTCCATGCTGAACTCTCGGAATAATTTTATCCGAAACTATCTGAGTGTATCTCTTTCAGAACACCATATGGCCACCCTGGCCAGTATCATTAAGGAGGTGGATAAAGATGGACTTAAGGGTCAGTAGACAGGATATGTGCCTGGTGGATTTTTTCCTCGTGGTGTTTGTTGGCAGCATGGTGCGATGCATCAGTTAGATGCTTGAATAATTGGTTTTCCCATTTGTCTTCAAGGTGCATCAGATGAAGAGTTTGCTGCCGCTCTCTATCACTTCAACCACTCTCTGGTAACTTCTGACCTTCAGTCACCTAACCTGCAGGTTTGTGTCCGCTACAACTGTTTAGGCCAAGAGCTCTCTACATCTGTATTCGGTAGGGTGCACTTGTTTCTATTGCTAAGGAAAAGTTTATCACAGGATCCCCTCCCTGCAAAGAGTGTTGAGAGACTATCCTAGTATGTTCCTCTGCCTTAATTAGGATCATTTCGAGAAAAAAAAAAAAAAAATGAATGGCCAACAAACATAGGAGACGTTCAGCATCATTAGTAATCTAAGAAATGTAAATTAAAACACGTGTCTTAAAGGATCAACCAAATTACAGGAGATGGATGCTCTCATATACGCTCTTACTTGCAAACCCACCACCAAAATAAAGTCTAGGATCTTGATTGTGGTTGTCTAAACATTGTGGCTTTCTTTCCTCACTGAAGTAGTGGATATCTGGAATCCTAAATCTTAAATTCCTCATTTCATTAGTTTCATATATGTATTTGTTTTTGCATTTAAGGAATACTTTAAAATTGACTGTTTTTAACAATGACATCATGTTCTGTGTAATTTTTTTCACTTAATATTGTTTAGTACTTTATTGCCAGAATTCATCTTTACTGTTGCATATTTTGTAGTTTTTGTTTTGACTGCTATATGATATTCCATCGTGTTTGTGACTACACCAATTTATTCATCTCCCTTCTGCTCCTGCTGATGGACATTTGGGTTGTGTCAGTCAGGTTTTATTGCTATTATCTTCCTTGTACGTGTCCCCTGTATGTACCCTGTTACAAGTGAGTCTCTTGGGAATATAAGTTGGAGTAGAATTGACAGGTTGTGGAGTATGTGACCTTAAGCACATAATGCCAAACTGCTCTCTGTAGTAGCTGCACCATGTTTTACTCTCACCAGTAGTGCGTCAGGGATGCGTGGATTCATATTCTCTCCCAACATTTGGCGACGTCATAGTCTGATAATAACGTGGTCAAAGTTAGTGGTTCTCAATCTTTAGTGTATATAAGGATTCCTGGGGAATTTTTTAAAACTGCAGATTCCTAGATACTGTGACCACTCACCCTCCCGCCCCCCCCATCAACCCCAGCAGAATTTAATTTGGTAAATCTCCAATAATTTGCCCTAAGATTGTTTTGAAAATTTTTTTGTTACTCGTAAGATTATTTCAGTGGATTCTCAGAATCAAAACACAATTCAGGGGCTTGCACTTGCCGCCAAAGGGACAAAATCCAGGAACCTGTTTCAGGAGGTTAAAATTGATTCTCACAATCCCAAGCTATTTGAGAAATTCTTAAACATTTCTTTTGTTGTTTAAAAAGATAATTATGGGGCTTCCCTGGTGGCGCAGTGGTTGAGAGTCCGCCTGCCAATGCAGGGGACACGGGTTGGTGCCCCGGTCTGGGAAGATCCCAAATGCCGCGGAGCGGCTGGGCCCGTGAGCCATGGCCACTGGGCCTGCGCGTCTGGAGCCTGTGCTCCGCAACGGGAGAGGCCACAACAGTGAGAGGCCTGCGTACTGCTAAAGAAAAAAAAAAGATAATTATAAAATCTATTTATACTTACCTACTGTTACATGAAAAAATTTTTTTTGGCAGGAAAGTGAATATATAGAGTAGAAAAGTTGTTGACCTGTCTAAGGTGAAGAGAAGGAAATGCTTCAGTTAGTATATTGCCTGCAGTACCTTCTCAGACTATAGGGTCAGGGCGTCCTGCCAAAATTATCAGCTGCTTGCCCAGATTTGAGCAAGGAGGGAGCTTTCAAAGTTCATAGATTTGGCCTTTTCTTGTCTAAACTTGTCCAAATAATGGGGAAGAAATATTTTTCTCCAGAGAATAGGATTCTTAAGACTCCTGTAATGATATTGCTCTCTTTAGCATTTAAAAATAATTACAGACCTTGTGTGGACATGCAACCTGGCTGCCTTATAGCTACTGACTCTGCAGAGGAAATCCTCAGATATCCTTTTTCAGTCCATTTCCAAACATGGAACTTTAAATTGTTCCCCCACATTTCATTGCTATGAAGGATAGTCAGTGTAATCTATCTGCTGTTGAGTTCCCCTACCTTGGATATTGTTTCTTTGGAGTAATGTGCAAAGCTGCCTTAGCCAAGGTGCCTGACTTAGGTTGCAAGACACAGACAGTGCAATAAAATATATTTGACAGTAAAATGTATTTTGTTACTATTATTACTTAATATTATATCTAACATTGTATATAACATTATAATAACTTAATAATACTATTACTGTGGTGATCCAGGTTCATAAATAAGTATTCATTGACACTTAACTATATGCCGGGTATTGTTATAGGGACTGAAGAAATAAAGATGACTTGAGTTAGCATGGGATCATGAGAAAGAGGGGAGATAGGGTGTGGATAAAGGACCTATTGTAGAGATCATGGGAAATTATTTGAATGAGGTGAAGGACAAGGAAAGGAAGGTATTCAAGATAATGCCTAAATTTAAAACCCTTGAAACCCAAATGAGACTAGAAGGATGCTGTCGTCTTTAATAGAAATAGGGAGGTCAAGAAGGAGAGTTGGTTTGGGGGTAGATGGAGTGATACTGAATACTCAGTGGTTCATTCTTCTAGGCTTAAGTCAACTCAGAGATTGTATTTACTCATGGGTCACATTTATTTATTTTTTCAGGTTTCTTTAAAAAAAATTTTTTTTAATTGAAGTTAGTTGACTTACAGTGTTGTGTTAATTACTGCTGTACAGCAGAGTGATTCAGTTATACACATATATATTCTTTTTTTTATATTCTTTTCCATTATGGTTTATCGTAAGATATTGAATATAGTTCTCTGTACTATAGAGTAGGACCTTGTCGTTTACCCATTCTATATATAAAAGGTTACATCTGCTAACCCCAGCCTCCCACTTCATCCCTCCCCCAACCTCCTCCCCCTTGGCAGCCACCACTCTGCTCTCTGTGTCCGTGATTCTGTTTCTGTTTCATAGATAGGTTCATTTGTGTCATATTTTAGATTCCACATATAAGTGATATCATATGGTTATGTGGTGTTCTCTTTTTGACTTGACTTCACATAGTATGATAATCTCTAGTTGCATCCATGTTGCTGCAAATGGCATTATTTCATTCATTTTTATGGCTGAGTAGTATTCCATTGTATATGTGTAGCACAGCTTCTTTATCCATTCATCTGTTGGTGGACATTTAAGTTGCTTCCGTCTCTTGGCTACTGTGAATAGTGCTGCTATGAACGTAGGGGTGCATGTATCTTTTTGAATTATAGTTTTGTCTGGATATATGCCCAGGAGTAGGATCATATGGTAATTCTATTTTTAGTTTTCTGGGGAACCTCCATACTGTTTTCTACAGTGGCTGCACCAACTTAAATTCTCAAGGGTCACTTGTTTAGTTCACATTTTCTCAGAATGATCCTTTGGGTCCTTCAGGTACATGAGGCACAATTTGCCATTTTCTCTCTGTTTATAAAAAGAAACAGGTCAGTGTCAGCTCTTCAACATGACTTTTAGTCCCATTTAGTAGGCTAGCCATAGAGTCATCGTGCGGTCAAGAAAACTGTATACCTGAGTGTGAGGCTCTCCTTTAAGGAAGGAGTAAGCTGAAGGCAATTAGCAGAGGCATCATCTATGTGATTATATTGTTTCCTTTGTCAGTATGTTGAATTTTATAGCCCTTTCAATCAAATGAGAAAAACAGTTTATATATTATCAGTGTTTTTAGTTTAAATAAATAGTCACCATTACTACTATTGAAGAAAATATCATTAAATACGATGACATTTTGAGGTGCCAGTGGGAGGAAGATATCTAGAAAATAGTTGGAAACGTGAGTCTGAAATTTAGGAGTTAAGAAATTAACATTGATAATGCAGCTTTGGGGATTATCCATTAAGAGGCAATTGTTGAAGTGATGAGATACAATGAGATGGATTGGGGATAGGAAGAGCGATGAAGGCTGAGGCTGAAACCTCAGGAATGCCAGCATTGAGGAGGAGTGGAGGAAAGGTAGCCGGAGGGTGGCAAGGAATGGGTCAGGCCAGGGTTTTGCTGTGCTGTGGCTCAGTTTCACTACTTCAGAAGTCATTTCTTCCTTAGTGCTAATAAGAGTTTGAGTGGTAGGGAAAAATAGGTTCCAGAGGAATGTTAGCTCGTTTCTTAAGGTTCTGAGGCCTAAATAAACTGACCTAAAGACACAAATAACTGACATGAAACAAAAACTCACTTAAAAAAGTGTGTAAATAACTTTGTAAGGAATATACATTAATCATAATCCTTCCATGAAATTCATGATTTTAATTTTTCCATGTTTCCTTCTGGTCCCTGTCTGTATAGTGGCATAGTTTTACAGTTATTATCAGAACATTGATATGTGCCTTGGTTTCTGCTTTTTCAAATTTTACTATTATATATGTAATGTACATATACTATTATATATGTAATGTATATATAGAGTATGTTTTTTTGTTTACCTTGGTCTTTACAGTTGCCACCATTATGGCTGCATGTCCCTTGATTTGATTTTTTTATTATTATAGTAATACTCCAGTTAACACTTCTGATATAGCTCAGGCATGTTTATTTTTTTTTATTGAATTGTTTTCTTGAGTCAGGAATTGAGAAGTTAGTCATTATGGCTGTGTGGAGCATAGTGATGAAGAATGTAGGTTTTAGAGATAAACCTTGCTTCGTCACTTGGTAATCTTCTGGCTTTGGTCATGTTCTTAAGCCACTCTGAGCTCTGTTTTCCACATCAGTGAAGTGGAGCACACCCCTGACGTAGCTCTGAGCATTTAGTGTGATGGTCTCTGTACAACAGTTAGCCTATGGTAACCCCCCATTACCTGGGAACTACTCATGATATCTGTGACTTTTTGAATGTCTTCGAGGAATAGGGTCCTCTAGGATTTTTTTTTAAAATAATTTATTTTTAAAATTTTTGTCTGCATTGGGTCTTCCTTGATGCGTGCGGGCTTTCTCTGGTTGCGGTGAGCGGGGGCTACTCTTCGTTGAGGTGCGCGGGCTTCTCATTGCGGTGCCTTCTCTTGTTGCGGAGCACGGGCTCTAGTCACATGGGCTTCAGTAGTTGGGGCTCGTGGGCTCTAGAGTGCAGGCTCAGTAGTTGTGGCGCATGGGCTTAGTTGCTCCGCGTATGTGAGAGCTTCCTGGACCAGGGCTCAAACCCGTGTCCCCTGCATTGGCAGGCGGATTCTTAACCACTGCACCACCAGGGAAGTCCCTCGCTGGGATGTTTTATAAGAATATAATTTAATTTGGCAGACTTCAAAATTTATCCTGTATCCTTGAGGTAACCGTGATTTGTGTTTTCTGAAGCCAAGTGAGAAAGCGGGCTTTTGTCTGGTTTTCCATTGGCATCCTGCTCAGCTTGTGTGTGTATTTGAGGAGATAAGTTGCAGCTTAGGTAACTAAGCTGAAAGTAAAGCTCATTTGAAAGACATGCCACAACTGGAGGCAAAGACAACCCTGATTAATTCTAGATGCCTTGATATCTTAGAGGCAAAATTTCTCTGCTAATACTATTAATAGAAGTTGTTGGACTTATAAGTTGTTGGAAATCCCCCTTTGGATTGTTGTTTGTGACATGTAACTGATTATGAAAGAAAAATGTTAGCTATTACAGTTGTTGAAGAAGTTTTCTTTCAAAGGCACAGTTTCCATTGGAAACTTACCATGATTCTGCTGTCTGTCTCCATGCACGTCTCCTTTTTGGGAACCCCGTTTCTGACACTAATTAACTATAGTTGTTAATTATGGGGTTAGATTAGTAATTTTTCCTTTATATTTTTCTCATGTGCGAATGACCTTTTGCAGACTGCTTCTGAATTTGAATTTCTCTGTCTTCCTTTCTTTAAAGTATTCCTTTCAGTGTTAAAAAGTAACATTAGAGAGCATTAGTAACCTGTTGACTTCAGCCCCTGCCTTTTTCCCTAATGGTCTCTTGTATGTCTTTCATGTTAGAATACACTGTTGCAGCAGCTGGGAGTGGCTCCTTTTTCTGAGGGCCCTTGGCCCTTGTACATTCATCCTCAAAGCCTGTCTGTGCTTTCACGCCTCCTGCTCATCTGGCAGCATAAAGCTGGTGCTCAAGGTGACCCTGACGTCCCTGAATGCCTTAAAGTTTGGGACAGGTAAGGTAGCTTAAACAGTAGCCCCACGGAGAAGGCTGCTTTTTAAAATTTGTTTGACTTATTTGTAGTTCATCTGTGGCTCTGGGATGGTACTCTGATAAATTTAAAGTGGCGAGGGTGGAGGAGTGTGTTTCCGATGGGATTTGAGGGGAGTTGTGCTGTTTAAGAGACAGAAGTATATAAACTACAGTCTGGAAATAGAATCTTCCTTTAGCACATGGGGGATTTGGTTGCAATTATGAGATAGAACCTGAATCCTGAACGTAACCAATTTTATCCTGACCTGGTTATTTTTGAAAGAGAGGGAACAGGGAAGCCAACTCTGTCTTCGGTTATTTTGCTTTCAACATGAAACCACTTAGAGTGACTTGCAGTCTTTTTTGGACAACTTTTAAAGAATTTTTTTACTTGGGGGAAGCTCACATTAATCATCTAAATCCTCTTTAGATGGACCTATATTTGCCATTTTTGTTTACATGGTTGGGAGTCTTCAAAGCAGTTTGTTTTCCTAAACGGCTTTGTTTTCCTCTTCACCATTCTACGATCAAATAGCTCTAATGCTGGATTTGAGAAATTGTAAACCCCCTTGAATGCCAGATATGCACTATATTTTTCCTGGTGGAATCCTGCAAAAAGGCTGGAAGGTGGGGGCCAGGGGGAGATCGGGAGCGAAACCCTTATTAAAATACAAATCTCTTTCCTAATAGCCAAAGGCAGTGGAAATAGTTGGCTACATTCATTCCTTTTTTGCATAAAAGCTTTTCTCACAAATTCTCTGACTAGTACCGTTTTTTCATTGCTTTTTAAGTGCATTGAGTTAATTTTGACTGTTACCATGCAGTGATTTTTAACCTGTAGTATAAATTCTCAAAACGAGAATTAAACTATAGAATCAAATCATAGGGAAAAAGTAACTGAATTGCTTCTATCTGCCCGGATTTCTTAATTAAAAAAAAAAAGCTGGCTTTTTGGAGAACTTGTAATTCTTTTCAGAATTGTCAGGAATGGCAGCATGGGGGTTACCACCACTGTGGCCGCGGTTAACGTTGCCGAAGGGTCTTGAAAATGTGTTTGTGGCCAAATCTGGCTTTTTTGTAGCCAAGATTTTGTTTTTATCTTCTCATTACATGTAGCTTCTTGTCTTCCTTAATTCGTTATCTTAATTTAAGAAGTTGGACTCTTCCGGCATTGGACATTGTCTCTCTTGGGGGATGTTCTGACTTTTCCTCACCAGACATGTTCTCCTTTCCTCTGTGGTAGGTTTTTGTCAACAATGAAGCAGAATGCCCTGCAAGGGGTGGTGCCCGGTGAGACGGAAGATTTGAATGTAGAACACCTGCAGCTGCTCCTCCTCATTTTCCACAACTTCTCTGAGAAAGGCCGGCGGGACATATTGACCCTTTTTGTGCAGATCATCCAGGAGTTGAGTGCCAACATGGATGCCCAGACGCGCTCTGTGCCTCTCATCCTGGCTCGCCTGCTTTTGATCTTTGATTATCTGCTTCATCAGTACTCCAAAGCCCCTGTGTATCTGTTTGAGCAGGTACAGATGAACACGTTCTTTTTTGCTTTACAGCGGTTACTGAGAGCGTAGTTATTCTCAGGTCACCATGCTCCAAACCAAAATGACCTGCTCACTTTAGGGTTTAGGTGTTCATTGCGGTGTGTTTGATTAGCCTTAGGTGACCCCTGGGACTTGTGTCTTTGCACCCACAGTTTATGTTTAGCCAGAAGCGATACATGTAGATTATTTGATTTGATGCATTCGTTAAAATTGACTCATAGGCTCTGTTCACAGGTGTCCTTCTTTGAACTACCCCACTTTGCCTGTGTCGAGCACAGTGCCATGTGTCAGGCCTCAGTTAGTATTTACTAGCGGTTGAATGATGGTCGAGCAGTAAATTTTATGGGTTAGTAAATTCCTTTGTTGCAGGGATCCAAAATGAGGATGGAAGGGCCACTTAAGAATTCAGCGTTTCTTCAGATGTTTCATTGAGCACTATTCCCTTTATACTCCAGCAAAAAGATGTTTCCCAAAAGAAGTCACAGTGAAATCTAAAATTTTGTTTTGGTTTATAAGTTTCCCAAACTTTGGTGTACCGATCTAATGTCAAGCCTGGAGTGAGAAGCAGAATGATGACTGTGTATCTTTCTTAATTTGAGTATTTGTGTTTTAAAAGGTGCAACATAACCTGCTTAGCCCGCCTTTTGGGTGGGTGAATGGATCCCAGGACAGCAACAGCCGCCGGGCGACCACCCCTCTATATCATGGGTTCAAAGAAGTAGAAGAAAACTGGTCTAAGCATTTTTCATCAGGTCAGAAAGAAGATTGTCAATAAAAAACTGACTTGCTGATTTTCATTGGAGGGGTTGAATTTGGAGCTTGGGGGCATCCTTGAGGATCTTTGGTCATCGGTTTAGTCTCCTTCCTGTGGGTGGCAGATACCTAGAGATTCAAAACTCTTGGGGAAACAGACTCTCGCATATCCTGCATCTATTTAAAAGCAAAAAACATTGAGACATGAGAATTACGAATCCTCTGGCCATAGAGTGCAGTATATGTATTCCTGCCACACTGGGTGATTGAATTAATTTTCCCTTAGGGACATGGTTCTAACCCACAGGCTGATTTCTTTGGGTCAGGGTCTTCAGACAGTGGGAGCTGTGACATTCTCTCCAGTGTTTCTCACGTAGCAGTGGTCCCTACTTTTCAGAAGGTGCCTCTTGTGTTCACTTTAGCATGTGTTCGCTTTCATCTGAGGATTGTTAGATGTAAAGTGTATTTGGTGGAAATGTTCATCAAGCTCTAGCATGAATTTATTATCATTGGGATCTCTTAGTAGTTAGTCCCTTTGATATTGGGGAAACAGCATTTAAGTTTTTGGCAGTCAGTCTAATGATACAAGTTTGATACAATCATCAAGTTTGTTGATTAACTTGATGATTATAGAGCAGAAGTTCACTCCCAGAGCAGAAGTTTTCATCTGGGGATGATTGTGCTCCCCATCCCCTAAGGGGCCCTGGGACCATGTCTGGAGACATATTTGGTTGTCACAACTGGGAGGGTGCTACTGGCAATCAATGGATAGAAGGCAGGATGGTGCTAAACATAGGAGAGTTTCCCACAGCAGAGAATGATCTGGCCCAGAATGTCAATGTGTAGTGCCAAGGTTGGGAAACCCTGGTCCAAAATGTTTTCTTAGTTTTTATGTTTCATATTTGTTAGACTTGAGAATGAAACCATTCTTTCAGTAAGCACATTGTTTTTCAGATGCTGTCCTACAACCCAGATTCTACTGTGTCCTGTCCCCAGAAGCCTCAGAAGATGATTTGAACCGACTTGATTCTGTGGTACCAGGAATTTAAAAATCCCATTTTACATGTTGGTTAGGTGGTCTCCACCAAAATCAGTCTATCAGGGGAAAGGGAATGACTTAACTTTTTGTAATGAGGGAATTTGGTCTGTATTAGGATTTGAGTTTATTCTAAAAGGAAAGTGTTGTTTTGAGATTTATTCACTGGGCTCCAGTTTGGCGGAAGGGGATGTCCTTCTTGGCGGTTGACACCTCTGATACATTATTCCTGAAGACTATCTGTTAGCATTTTCACACGCAGCTATTTTAATGGACAAAATAGTTACCTCATTCTAAAGCCTGCACTTGTGTGCTCACAATAATCCATAAACTGAGCTGGTCCCTAAGTGGGAATCACGCTGCAATGAGAAATTAATAACTATATCTGGAGTGAGCTATTTTGTCAATCCTGAGTTTAAGTGGCAGTGTATGGGTAGTAGGAAAAAGATATTTCAAAAAATAAGAAAAAACGATTGTCTTTCTTTCTTGATATTAGGCATGTGATGTTCTTTACTCCAAGCTTGTCAAGTATGATGAGCTCTACATTGCACTGACATCCCTGCTGGCGGCTGGATCCCAGCTTGATACAGTCAGGAGAAAGGAAAACAAGAATGTAACAGCCCTGGTAAGACCGTGGAAACCTGGGCTAATTAAGAAGAGTTTGGGATATGTTTGATGATTGGGTAGCAGTCTACCAGAAATTTCCTTCTGGCATCTAGCAGTTTATTGGATATCTGTTTGCAAAACTGACTAGATACTTCATTATTTCTGTCTAGTTTGGGTGGTTATGTTCACCTTAGAGATAATTTTTTATCATTTTTGCATTTTTTTGCTAACATTTAGAAGAATGTGACTTTGAGAGTAAGCGTCTCCTAAGTTCTGTATCTCCTGTGAATGCTGGTTGTTGTATGATATTGAAAGCCTCACACTTGAGCTTTTCCTGTGGTCCTGTGAATGTGTCCCGTGCCTATAGAGCTCATAACAGCAATTAAGGCCACAGAAAGGGCCAGCTGATTGCGGGCGTGCTGAGGAGAATGTCTTGCTCTCTTTCAGTTACTTGGTGAATTACTGGGGAGCCAAAGTTGTCTCAGAATTGCTTTCTTGGCCTGTGAAATGTGCAGAATATGGAACAAGTTTTATATAGATATAAAGTATGCGTTTTACCATTTTCTGCTTTGGGTGTATTCTCTAGAAAGACCTGGTGAGCAGACTTGAGAGCCAAATCTCAGTTGAAGGTTGGGACTCCACCCATTTCTGCTTTGAAAATTGAATTTGGAACAATTCTTACAGTTAGGGAGCTGTTGAGGCAATACCAAAAGCTTCAACCGCTGTGATTGCTCTTTTTCCTTCTTCCAGGAGGCCTGTGCCCTTCAATATTACTTCTTGATACTCTGGAGGATTCTAGGGATTTTGCCACCATCAAAGACTTACATGAACCAGCTGGCCGTGAACTCACCAGAGATGAGCGAATGTGACATCCTACACACTCTGCGGTGGTCTTCCCGCCTCCGGATCAGCTCCTATGTCAGCTGGATAAAGGTACCACAAGGCTTGCTGCTATGGAGTATTCAAAGCCAACATACTCTAATTCTAGGAACTTTTAAATTTAAGGCTGATGAAAGCCTTAGACGCTGTCTGTGTTGATCTCCTGAACACTTTCTTCTTGCTGTAAATAGGACCACCTTATCAAACAGGGAATGAAGGCAGAACATGCTGGTTCTCTCCTAGAGCTGGCATCAAGCAAGTGCAGCTCAGTGAAATACGACGTTGAAACTGTCGAGGAATACGTTGCTCGACAGGTATGGAGGTTGGGGCTCCATGATGGTAGAACTTGGCTTAGGCCACAGGTTCTTTTTGCTACAGCTAATTAATATCTCATGTATCTTTAAAGATCTCGTCCTTCTGTAGCATCGACTGTACCACCATCCTGCAGCTCCATGAAGTTCCCAGTCTGCAGTCCATCTACACCCTCGATGCTGCTATCTCGAAGGTCCAGGTCTCTCTGGATGAACATTTTTCTAAGATGGCTGCCGAGACCGATCCTCATAAGTCGTCTGAGATCACCAAGAACCTGCTTCCAGCCACACTGCAGCTCATTGACACCTACGCATCATTCACTAGGTGTGATGGGCTGCCTGCCCAGAGATGTCGGAGATGGGGGAATGCAGATGCTTGGGCGGTTTACTTTCATCTTTAAATATTTTCTAGCATTTTTTTGTAGGGTGCAAAGAAAGATAATGTAATTTTTCCAAACACTATCATTTCTGTTATTTACTAAGTTGAAGCTCTTTAAATTTCATGGTATGTAGGTAGAGAAAAAATTTTCTTAATGAGTTAGAGAGTATTTTTAAAAAATACTCATTTATTTATTTGGTTGCGCTGGGTCTTAGTTGCGGCAGGCGGGCTCCTTAGTTGTGGCGTGCGAACTCTTAGTTGCAGCATGCATGTGGGGTCTAGTTCCCTGACCAGGATCGAACCCAGGCCCCCTGCATTGGGAGCACAGAGTCTTAACTCCTGCACTACCAGGGAAATCCCCTAGAGAGTATTTTGAAACCCGGCCCTTTCTGTAATAAAGATTGCAAGTTACACACCCTGTAGACTTGCTTTGTTTATTCTGCATGATGTTTAAATATTTTAGAATTCATTTATAAAAATTGGGAATTTATTCACAAATCAAGATTTCTGGCTTTTCTTCCTTTGGAAGAACTGGCAAAACTGGGCGTGTCTCCCCACATGACAGGGACAAACTGCAGCTAAGGACTGGCTGCTTCTCGTTAGCCATTCTCACTGGGCCCCTTTAAGCTCATTTACTTTATCTGGTCCCTGTAGGATTTCACTGTTCAGTTCCTGTTTTATGGGGCGTTGATGGTGAAAGGGACTTAGATCGTTGTAAAACTTAACTAATGTCTTAGTGTGAATGCTTTGCAGTAGACAGAGGACTATTGCTTGAGGCAAAACTTTTGAACGAATATGAGCAATAAACTTGAATGACAAGTGAGAATGTTTGCTACATGTCAAGTACTTTTCTAGGTGTTGGGGGTACAGTGGTAGCAAAGCTGACCAAGTCACTGCCCTCTGAGAGTGTCTAGGCTCTAATCTGGCCCATCAGGCTAAGACTTTCTAAACTGAGCTGTTAATACATGTTCCTGGGCAAATAAGTTTAGGAAGTGCTTTTTTTAAAAGAGAAAAAATAATACTTCTCAGAGCCTTTAATATATACATTGCCAGTCTTCTGAGGCCAGGAAGAGTGTGGTAGATATGTCCTGGAAATCGAGTTTTGTAAGCATTTCAGAGGGTGGCATATGCTTTGGGAAACAATTACCCATTGTAATCCTTAGGAGACCCAACTGAGATAAAGGTTTTTCGATTTGTCTAGGGTTAGTTTTTCCTAACCAAAATGGCACTAGATTCCTTCAGCTTTGACATAACCCCCTATTTTTTTCTCCAGAGCCTATTTGCTGCAGAACTTTAATGAGGAGGGATCCACTGAAAAACCTTCCCAGGAGAAATTGCACGGCTTTGCTGCTGTTTTGGCTATTGGCTCTAGTAGGTGCAAGGCGAACACTCTGGGTAAGTGAATGTGCTTTTGAATAAGACTGTTAACACTAGTATGACTAGTAGTGCTAGTTTTCTCCCTTTCTACCTGTCTACTGCATTTATCATTTATTGGAATCTTTCTGAGTGTCAAGCATTGACATAGGTTTATCTGTCTTGATCTTCACAGTAACCTTATTAGGTAAGTTTTGTTATTATCCCCCATTACTCATTAGGAAATTGAGGCTTAGAGAAGTTATTTGCCCAAATCCTACATCTTGCAAGTGGCAGAGCTGGGATCCAAACCAAGATAAGTTGATTCCAAGGCATTAGGCTATTTCGCTGTTGGCAAAGACCTTTGTTCTTTTCATTTATAGAGATTAGGAAAACTAGCAAGCTACTGCTTAGTGCTTGGGAGAACTTCTTCCTTGTGTTCGGAATGATCTGATCGAAATTTAGGTTGGGGAATCAAGAGGACTTGAGCAGGATTGGAGTTAAGTGCAATAGTTACCCTTTAAAATTCACAGGCATTTGTGTATTCCTGAATTTCAAGCTTCAAGGACCCTTTTAATGTTCAGATATTCTCACTTTTAGAAATTTAATTCCATTACTTCTTTGAATACTGTTCTTAATGTGCATTAATGATCCCTGCCCTCAAGATTTGTGTTAAGTAGAAAAGAGATCAAAGTGATACCTATTCATAGAAGGTCTAGACGTTTAATAGTGACTTGTAGTGACTTGCTCTCACTTTGCATCTTTTATTCAGTTGTCTTCTTTACTTGCAAGATTAGACAGTGAATACGACGGGAAATGAAAACCTTACAGTTGAGATTGTTAGCTGTTAAGCACTTAGCAAGTTCTTGGACATAGTGCTACTACTGAAATAAATATCCATCTAAGCTATCTTAGTGATTATGTTGACAGCCCGGGCTGTGGTGTGTTTCTCTCTTCATTTGGGCTTGGCTTTTAAAAGGCTGTGTGTCATTCTTTCTCTCTTACGATGACTCCTTGTCCCTTCTGTCTCCTCCAGGTCCAACACTGGTTCAGAATTTACCATCTTCAGTGCAGGCTGTGTGTGAATCCTGGAACAACATCAACACCAATGAGTTTCCGAACATTGGATCCTGGGTGAGCGTCTGTCTGTTCCCAGGAGTAGAAATGAGGAGCACTGTTCTGTTTCCGTGTTCTCTTCTTACTCTTTAGGCTTAAACTAGCCACCAAGAGATCTTAATATGCTGCAGTAGTACTTGCTATGGCTGAATCAATGATCAAGGCCTTGAATTACTCAAATGGTACTCATATGATCATTTTGCTAAGAATAAGAAGTCTGTTACTGGGTTATAGAGTAACTGCTTTATTACAGCGGACCCTTGAACAGTACAGGGTTGAACAGCATGGGTCCACTTACACACGATTCTTTTCACTAAATCTGGACTGCAGTACTAAATGATCTGTGGTTGGTTGAATCTGTGGATGTGGAACTGCACATATGGGGGGCTGACTGTAAAGTTGTACCTGGATTGTTCACTGCACAGTCAGCACCCCTAACCCCTGTGGTACTTAAGGGTCAACTGCTAGGAGCCTCAGGTTCTTCATCTGCTAAATACTGGGATGTAAAGATTAAGGATATTAAATGAGAAGTGCTTAGCACATTATCTGTGACGTGAATTCTCAGTAAACGTTAACTGTTTCCTTTCCTTTTTAGGTTATATGTCAAGAGCCTGCTCCTTTTGTCGTACATAATTTTATGGGGTAGCTTTTAAGTTCTCTAGGCTTTTGGAAGGCTGTTGAGTCCTCTGTTAGTTTCCTTGATCTTTCTGTGTGCTCTACTCAGATTACCTCTATTAACAGATTATTGCATTATCACAGTTCTTTGGAAAAGCCAAGTGTTATAATCTAGTTATCCCTGCTTTGTAATTGTGACCTCTGTTTACATCACCCAGAGCTATAGTGCAAGGATAATTAAGATATTTGTAATGCGGACCCAGACGCATTGTAAAATCCAGATCTTTCTCAGTTACTAGAGGCAAACAAACATAGTTTTAATGTTAAATATAATATATTCTAATTATTTGAAAAGTGGTATTGGGTATCTTAACTATGTGCTAACTAAATTTTAGCTTAACTTTTTTTTTTTTTTTTTTTTTTTTTTTGCGGTTCGCGGGCCTCCCACTGTTGAGGCCTCTCCCGGAGCACAGGCTCCGGACGCGGAGGCTCAGCGGCCATGGCTCACGGGCCCAGCTGCTCCGTGGCATGTGGGATCTTCCCGGACCGGGGCACGAACCCGTGTCCCCTGCATCTGCAGGCGGACTCTCAACCACTGCGCCACCAGGGAAGCCCTTAGCTTAACTTTAACTTTTAAGTTTTAACTCGACTTTGTGCTAATTAAAATTTGTTAACTGTTTCCTTCACTCCACCCCACTTTCCTTCCCAGGATGAATAAGAGTGTATACTGAATAGAGTCATTGTCTGTAAATCTCAGTGGGGTCTTCGGTTATGTCATCATGGTTTCTTTTTTCTCACGTAAGAATTTGGTCCTGGGAGATAGATGGTCTATCCGTTGATGTCTGCTTTGCCTCCTTTCAGCGCAATGCCTTTGCCAATGACACCATCCCTTCTGAGAGTTACATCAGTGCTGTGCAGGCCGCTCACCTGGGGACTCTTTGTGGCCAGAGTCTGCCCCTGGCTGCTTCCCTGAAGCACACCCTCCTCTCACTGGTCAGGTTGACTGGAGATCTTATAGTGTGAGTACCTTTTATGTAGCCCTAAGTGCTCTCTACTCCTGTATTCTGTCACAGCTAAGGGAAGACAATGAGAGTTTTAATAACTGCATAATAATACTTTTTTTGCCTGCTATAGCAGAGAGAGCCTGTTGCCTTAGAGTATGAACGTTTACCTAGAATGATTTTTGGCTTAGATGTGAAGGGCAGCCGAGTACCTCCCCCCTCCTTCTGTGTAGTATGTTTCAGAAAAGGCATGCTGGTTTTAAACCATATTGTGATTTGGAGGTACTCTGGGTTTAAGTTTCAAGGTGACAATGATGTATTTGAAGTCGTGCTTCTCCAGATTCGTTGCGGAAGTTAGATGCTGCCATCGTGGAGACTAAGGGCAGGCCAGTGGAGGGACTATTTTGTTTTCCTGTACATAGGTCACGGGTAAAGTCCTATATCTCATTGCCTTAAAAGTGATCCAGATTCCTGGGAATTCTTCTAGAAAGGTTGTCTGGGAGGGTTACTAGTTTAGGTTTCAGTTAATCTTCTTTTCTAAATATTATAAAATACATTTTATAGTATTGATTTAACATCTTAATAAGTGAACTTTTTATATGGAAATGATTTTAACGTCTGATATGGTAATGAGAAAGGAGACCATGAAGTTGCATGATTATACCTATGTAAAAAAGAACTATCAAAGGAAAAAAGCCCTTCTCAGTAAATGAGTAGATTGCTCTCTCCTCCCCTCGCAGCTTTTGAGAGGAGTATATTCACTAATTTGGTTCTGTTTTCTTTGCTGAAGTTGGTCCGATGAGATGAACCCGCCACAGGTAATTCGGACCCTGCTTCCCCTTCTTCTGGAGTCGAGCACTGAGAGTGTCGCTGAGATCAGTAGCAACTCTCTGGAGCGCATCCTGGGCCCTGCAGAGTCTGATGAGTTCTTGGCTCGCGTTTATGAGAAACTGATCACTGGCTGTTACAACATTCTGGCTAATCATGCAGATCCCAATAGGTGAGCCTGATTGGGGAGAAGCCTCCGGTTCCTGTGACCTCCTGCTGCCATCAGTGAAATGTACCAACACTAGCTTCTTTATGTCGTTAATTAATAGATTGTGATTGTGCTTTTTAACAGAAAGTTCTATACTTGTGTGCGTTTTGTGTTCCTGTGGACACGCATGAAAGGTTACTTGGAATCTTCTTTTGTGATTAATTCTTAGGAATAAACATGCTGTACTAGATGTGATGAAGTGTACAAAGGAGCATGATAAAATTTCTAATATTTTTGTAACCATGCTTCTGAGATAGGCGTTCTGTGGAATTAGGCGGTCTCATAGCATTGTTTGACCTTGATAGTGTAGGCCATGTTGATGTAGGAGAGTCTTACAGAACACTTGAATAAGTTACAGTTTTATCCCACTGAGAACTGTACAGATAAAGGGCTCCAGGTATTGGGATTTCCTGCCTTTTTGTTGTTGAGGAATCCAGGTTTTCATCAGGGGCTGCCTTTTCTTTTTCTCTCCCTCCCCACTTCTCTTTCGTCCCCCCTCTCGCCTTCAGTGTTTCCCTCCCTTCCTTCCTCTTTCTAACAGTTTGAAATAACAACAGTGATTCTTGGAACTCTTAGCCATCGACTACATCAGTTATCTCAGATTTTAGGAATTTTAAAATTTTATTTCAGTTTAATTCCTCAAAAATTTATTGAGCACCTACTGTATGCCAGGGTTTATGCTAAGCTTTGACAAAACAAAATTGAATATTGCCCTCAAAAGGTGTAGCTGTAAACAGACTTTGGATTTTTAAAGGTCAGGATTAGCAGGACACTGAAACAGCCCTTGTTTCTGGTAGTTAATTTTTCTTTTGGATTTTCAGTGGACTGGATGAATCCATCTTAGAGGAATGTCTCCAATATTTGGAAAAGCAACTGGAAAGCAGTCAGGCTCGTAAAGCTATGGAGGAATTTTTCTCTGACAGGTGAGCTATGTTTTGTTCTCCTCAGTGAACATTTTTGAATATCTCCTGGAAGTAGGGACCTGTCTTTGTTGACTTGGGTGTTCTTTCTCAGGGAATACAAAAGCCTGCTTAGGTGTTTGTACCTCTGGGAGGACTTCAGTTAACTGCTGACTCCTTGAGGTTATTGGTGGAGGGGGTTGATTTCATGAACACCTGGCATTGTTGACTCACAAATGACCAGTTCCCCTAGAGGGGATGAGATTGTGAAGAAATAGAAACGGATGCCTTTTATGTGAAGCTTAACGTGATTCTTCCATTTTTACCCTCTTGCCTTTCAGTGGAGAACTTGTGCAGGTCATGATGGCAACAGCCAATGAGAACCTCTCTGCTAAATTCTGTAACCGAGTTTTGAAATTCTTCACCAAACTCTTCCAGCTGAGTGAGTGACAGCTTTTAGTAATCTTCTTAAGGGAACTTTGATGTCCACCTAATGACTGTGCCTATCTTCTGCCCAAGTATAACTATGGCATGAAAATGCTAACATGCGGAGAGAATCCCTCAGAGGTAGTTTGGAAGGAAGTCGAAAACTTCCTTGGAGCCTTTCCCCCTTTCCAGGCTCACAGTCTGCGCCTTCCTTCCTTTCCCCCTGCCCTCCTTCACTGACCTTCGCCTCTCGGTCTGTCTCCAGCTGAGAAGAGCCCTAACCCGAGCCTTCTGCATCTCTGTGGTTCCCTGGCACAGCTGGCTTGTGTGGAGCCTGTGCGTCTCCAGGCCTGGCTCACCCGCATGACTGCATCGCCCCCCAAAGATTCCGATCAGCTGGATGTGATCCAGGAGAACAGGCAGCTTCTACAGTTGTTGACCACGTACATTGTTCGGGAAAACAGGTAGGGCACCTGCATTTATTTCACATGTTCTAACGGCCCCAGAAATAAGGTGAGATCATGCCGCTGTCTTTCTTTCAGGAATCAGTCGTGAGCATTTTCGGTGATTCCATAGCTCCCTCTCAGTAGACTCAAGAAATCTAGTGGTTCTTCTTGATTTTTCCCATGGAAAAATTTTTGCAGTGACTTGGCATGTCAGTTGTAACGGGGATGAATGTTTTGTGCTCTAGTAGCCCAAGTCCACAACTGGGCTTAGTGTGTATAGTCATGCATTTAATGTTTAAATTTAAACTCCTTAATTAACTCTTATAAATTTAGAAGTGTACAGTCAGATTCCTGTTGATTACTTACCAACTTCCTATTTCTTCTCTATCAGCCAAGTCGGGGAAGGTGTGTGTGCTGTGCTGTTGGGCACCCTGATCCCCATGGCAACAGAGATGCTGGCCAATGGTGATGGGACTGGTTTCCCCGAACTCATGGTTGTGATGGCTACCCTGGCCAGTGCAGGTCAAGGTGCTGGCCATCTTCAGCTTCATAATGCTGCTGTGGACTGGCTGAGTAGATGGTAAGAGGGTGAAATTGGAGGAACGCATCTGTATGTTACAGCATTGCTCTTAGAGAAAAGGGGGATAATTAATTACAGGCAATTTTCTGTAGCTCAGAGTGAGTATAAAAGAAATTTGAATCTCTACCTTTTTATTGGGGATTGAGGGAGTAGCCAGTAACTGTTCAGTTTAGATTTAATCTTCATTATTTTATTAGTAGGATTTTCTGTTCATTATTCCTGGGAGAAGTCTTGGGGAAAGTGTACCACCTGCCACTGATAGGAACAGAGCCCCCAACTTCTGATTACCCACATAATTTTCTAAGAATGCCTTTGGTTCACAGTGTCCACAAATTGATGTGAGATATGTGAAGATGCTTCCTTTCTTTGATTCCTTAGATGATTTTGTGTCCCCCCCCCCCTTTTTTTCCTTTGGGACAGCAAGAAATACCTGTCACAGAAGAATGTGGTCGAAAAACTGAATGCCAATGTAATGCATGGAAAGGTAAGACAAGTGAGGAGTGACAGCAGTCAGGGAGTGGTGATTCTTATCTTTGTGGCCAGGTGGAAGTCTCCTTCCTGTTGGTTTCTGTCCCTGGCTAGCCTACAGAGGATAAGGCCTATAATCTCAAAGGCCTGGAAGTGTGTAATTGCTAACTGCATGCTCTTAGGCCTCTTCTCGGTGGCAAGAAGTGATAGGAAGGAAATATTCTGGTAAGCAGACATCCAACAGAGTCCTTCTTAAAACAGTGAATTCCTGCTGTTTTTAGGTATTGGCACGCTCTGGAAAATTGTCCCCTGCTCCTGCATTGGAACTGTGTGCTCTGAGTGTTACACAGAGTTGCAGTCTCCCTCCTCAGCTCCAGTCCAGATGCTAGAATTGTTTACTTTACCTGAAAGTTCAGGTCACTGTGCCGAGAAAAAGGGTGGAAACTGGTAGAAATCTTGCATTCAGGCATTTTCTCCCCCCACCCAACCCATGAACCTGACATAGTGGCTAAGAGCAGATAACTGGCCTCTGACCCACCACAGCACCATTCATCTCTCCCTGCTTTCTTGCTGATCTTTATCCTTTCCACACTGAACTGTTAGAGTGCAGAGTGAAGGAACTTAGAAATCTGAGGCTTTGATGCCAGACTTTTGGGTTTTTTTAGGCAAGCACGAACTCTCTGCAGTGATTTGCTGGAAAAATTTTCCCTTGATCTCTGAAGCTCTTCCTCCCCTACTGCATTAATTAAAAAGCCAGTAATTTAAATATCTTCCACTAATGGTTAAAAAAAATGGTAACAGCAGGAAAAAAGCCAATGAGAGCTTATTCATACTTTTAATATAGCTTTTTTCTTTCTTCTTGAGGTATAATTGACATAGAATATTATATTAGTGTCAGGTGTACAACATAATGATTTGATATTTGTTTTTATTGCAGAATGATCACAGTAAGTCTAGTTAATACATCACCATACGTAGTTAACAAAATTTGTTTTTTCTTGCAATGAGGACTTTTAAGACCTACTCTCTTCGTAACTTTCAGATATGCATACAATAGTATTTATTAACTCTAGTCACTATGTTGGACATTACATCTCCATGACTTATTTATTTTATAACTGGAAGTTTGTACCTCTTGACTCCCATCACCCATTTCGCCCACCCTCCTACCCACTGCCTCTGGCACCACCAGTCTGTTCTTTGTATCAGTCTATTTTTTTCTTGAATGATTTTTGTCTCCATTTTATTTTTTATTTTATTTATTTATTTTTTTTTAATTAATTAATTTATTTATTTTTGGCTGCGTTGTGTCTTCATTGCTGCGAACTGGCTTTCTCTAGTTGTGGCAAGCGGGAACTACTCTTCGTTGCGGTGCACGGGCTTCTCATTGCGGTGTCTTCCCTTGTTGTGGAGCACGGGCTCCAGGCACGCGGGCTCAGTAGTTGTGGCTCGCGGGCCCCAGAGCTCAGGCTCAGTAGTTGTGGCGCAGGCTTAGTTGCTCTGCGGCATGTGGGATCCTCCCGGACCAGGGATCGAACCCGTGTCCCCTGCATTGGCAGGCGGCTTCTCAGCCACTGCGCCACCAGGGAAGCCCTTTGTCTCCATTTTAACTCTTTTTTCTTGATTTCCATCGTACTTTATTTTATAAAATTTTTTAAAGAGTTGTCTTTGTGCTTAAGAAAGAATGAATCACACTGATTCAGTACAGTTTATTGACCAACTACATGTAGTCATAGTGCTACGAGATGGGGAAATAGATAATTAAAACATGTTGTTTTTCTTCTCTGCTTTTATACTATTCCTTTGATATTGAGCTTTATTGGAAAAAGCTTGAGAAAACACAGTTTACATAATAACTGAATATGGAGAACTGAGGTTTCCATGGTGTGGTGGTCTTCTCTTACAGCATGTGGTAGTCCTGGAGTGTACCTGCCATGTTATGTCTTACTTGGCTGATGTCACCAATGCCTTGAGCCAGAGTAACGGTCAAGGCCCAAGTCACCTCTCAGTGGATGGGGAAGAGCGGGCCATTGAAGTGGACTCAGACTGGGTGGAGGAGCTGGCAGTGGAAGAGGAAGACTCCCAGGCTGAGGATTCAGTAAGTAAAGTAACCACCATGGTCATGGCTGATCGGCACTTGCAGAGCTCACACTGACAGTCCTTTGGCCCTCCCTCTAGCCCCTGGGAGCTTCAGAACTCTTCCCAGCCCTTGTTGCTTTCTCACAGCTTACATGACTAATGCCAGACTGACTTTCCAGGCCTGCAGAGCTAGCTGTAGGGCTCTAATCTCCTAGGGGAAGGACCGTTTAATAAACACGTGCCTTCCTCCCATCTAGAGGTACTTGTCATACACTTCCTTGGTTTTTGCATCCAAAATGGAGTTTCAAAGATGAGTCTTCATGGGGATGGTGTGAGCTTCCTTGTAGAGAAAGCATAAGATTTATTTTTTTCTTAGCCACAAAACCTTAAGGTCTCACCTGAAATTGCAGCATATTTATAGCCTGCAAGCTATCTCCAGTTGGAGTAGGTTTCTACTGGTCATTTATGAGTCAGTGGTTTACTCTCCGTAGGGTGTGTTTTTATGGGTCCCTGTGTAGAAGGATATATTTCTGATTAAAACTATTTATTATCTTTGAAGGATGAAGATTCTCTTTGCAATAAATTGTGCACTTTTACCATCACTCAGAAAGAATTCATGAACCAGCATTGGTAAGAGTAGTTTTTCGTTTCAGGTGAGGGTTTGCTGGGCCTTGATTGTTGGGACTTCTGGGCTCATTGGCTGGTTCTCATTCTTCGTAGGTACCACTGTCACACCTGCAAAATGGTTGATGGGGTGGGTGTGTGTACAGTATGTGCCAAGGTGTGCCACAAGGATCATGAGATTTCCTATGCCAAGTATGGATCCTTCTTCTGTGACTGTGGAGCCAAGGAAGATGGCAGCTGTCTGGTGAGAGATTGGAACATTCTCTCGGCTATAAAGGGTGACTTGTGACACAAATGCTTAAGCCAAACTGGGAAATTCCCATGTCACCTTCATGGTGGCCTGGGTCTAGGACTAAGTTCTGGTTGTCATTGATTAGCTATATAATCATGGCCTATGCACTTCACTTAGAATATTAGAACTTGCAATGTCCCTAGAGATCTTGCAGTTTTTTTCAAAGACCCCCTCCACAATTTCAAGACCTATTGCTCTGAGTGGGTAAAGTACCAGACACTAGGTGCATACAATGAAGACCAGAATTCAGGCTTTTGGATAATCTTTAAATGGTTAGCCAGTGTCTCCTTTGGGTCAGATTTTCCTTCAACATCTTAGGCAGTATTTCATCTATGCTTGTGGCAAGACTTGGGGTCTCTGACGTTTTCTGTCCCTAGGCTCTAGTGAAGCGAACTCCCAGCAGCGGCATGAGCTCCACCATGAAGGAGTCAGCATTTCAGAGTGAACCCAGAGTTTCAGAGAGTCTCGTGCGCCACACCAGCACCTCCCCGGCTGACAAGGCCAAAGTCACCATCAGTGACGGAAAGGTTGCTGATGAAGAGAAGCCCAAGAAGAGCAGCCTGTGCCGCACAGTGGAGGGCTGCCGGGAGGAGCTGCAGAACCAGGTGGGCTCTGGTGGCGTCCGGCACGGGGGCCAGAGCACAGAGCCTGGCCAGCTGGTCCATGAGCGATCAGTGCACCAGGCTCTCCTTACGACTAGTGGGCGTGGGGTTGTTTTCTCCTCTCTCTAAATTTACTGATTTTCACGGTGGAATATGAATAGTGTGTGTTGTCAGTCACTACTTCATAAGGAAGAGTTTATGACTGAGGAGTGTTTGGGAAGTTTGTGGGAGGGTAAATTTTAGTTGTGTAACACTCGAGAGCACACTTTCTTGGTCAGGCTTTCTCATCTGAAGCACAGAATACAGAAAATGATTTGAGCGATTATTTTCTCAGTTTTCACTAGAGGCATTCTAGATGCATTGGGGAGAAGTTAACTAATTATATACATGGTGGGTGCGTTCAAGCAGTAGGATATCGACATGGGGTCCCTGGTTTAGGAGGATTGCTCTGGGTTAGTAGCACAATAGCGTATTGACTGGAATCAAATCCAGTGTTACTGGAGAGAGTGAGATGAGGGCTAGAATATCAGACCGAAGTGAGGAAAGTGGGTTCTGGATTCTGTAGGTAGTTACTAGCAAGATTGTGGTGATGAGTATGACCCATTATTTTTCTGTCTCTCTTTTTTTTTTCACTTGTGTATTTGGATTTTTCTCAGGCCAATTTCTCCTTCGCTCCTCTCGTGTTAGACATGCTCAATTTCCTCATGGATGCCATTCAGACCAACTTCCAGCAGGCTTCAGCTGTGGGGAGCAGCAGCCGGGCTCAGCAGGCCCTCCGGGAGCTGCACACAGTGGACAAGGTTGTTGAGATGACAGACCAGCTGATGGTGAGTGTGTCAGGGTCTGGGAGTTAGGTGCATGTGGGAACCAGCACGTTGACTGAGATGCCAAAGTGTTCTAGACACTCGGAGGAATATCCTTAGAACAGTCAACCCCTGGCCATTCAGAACTTAGAATTTAAGATACCGTGACATCCAGTGTGAAAATCAGCATGTGAGGTGTGTCTTCCAGAGAAGGGAATCCAGAGGTCATTCGAACAAACCCAGTGAGTAAGTTTCCTTTTCAGTTCACATAAACATGTGAACCCCTGGATGTGAGGAACGACATTTGGGGGAAATTACAATGGTTAGAAATTTCTTCTCTATGTAAAATAGAATACCTCCTTATTGTATCTTCTCCCCTAAGGTTCACCTTGTTTACAAAAATAATGCTTGTCCTCTTCGGCTTAGAGCCAAAGATTACCTTTAGGTCATCTTCCTTTAATTCTTCCTATGACTTGGGTTGTAAGTTGTAAGTCATTATCCACTTTACACCTGCTACTTAGCGCTGACTGTAGGACCCCTGGCGTGGTCTGCCTGGAGTCTTCAGCAGCTGTGTAAAGTAGTAGGAAGTAAAGCGTCGGCATTTCCGGAAGGGAAATGTGAGAGTGAGTGAGGTACACAAATAGATCTCCCAAGGTGACTGCTTTTAAGGGAAACATCATCACTTGGTAATACACACACATATATTCTGGTATTTTATTAAACATCAGTCACAGTTGGGAATTCCCTGGTGGCCCAGTGGTTAGGACTTGGCGCTTTCACTGCTGTGGCCTGGGTTCAATCCCTGGGCAGGGAACTAAGATCCTGCAAGCCATGTGGCGCAGCCAAAAAAAAAAGGCGTTTTAACATTTTTAAAAAGTGAATACTTTGTATTAATTTAGCTCTATGCAACATTCACTGCATTGTTCTTATTGGACTGACAATAATTTTGATGAATTTACCTAGCTGTCTGTGGATTAGAGATTGGAATCCATTGCTTTAATTAATTAATTAATTTTTGGCTGCGTTGTGTTGTCGTTGCTGTGCTCGGGCTTTCTCTGGTTGCAGCCAGCGGGGACTACTCTCTGTTGTGGCGCGCGGGCTTCTCATTCTCGTGGCTTCTCTTGTTGCGGAGCTCGGGCTCTAGGTGCACGGGCTTCAGTGGTTGTGGCGTGCGGGCTTTAGTAGCTGTGGCTCGTGGGCTCTAGAGTGCAGGCTCAGTAGTTGCGGCGCATGGGCTTAGTTGCTCCGCGGCATGTGGGATCTTCCTGGACCAGGGCTCAAACCCACGTCCCCTGCATGGCAGGCGGATTCTTAACCACTGCGCCACCAGGGAAGCCCAGTCCTGTTGCTCTTGAATAGCTAAATTGTGCAGTGTCTCTGTCACATGAATAGCATGTGTATGAATCCACTTGATCTTTTTTGCCTTATTACTGCCTTCTCTCTCTGCTTCCCTCTTTGCCAGGTTCCCACATTAGGTTCCCAGGAAGGTGCCTTTGAGAATGTTCGGATGAATTACAGCGGAGACCAGGGCCAGACTATTCGACAGCTAATCAGCGCCCATGTGCTCAGGAGGGTGGCTATGTGTGTGCTCTCCTCCCCTCATGGGCGCCGCCAGCATTTGGCTGTCAGCCATGAGAAAGGCAAGGTGGGTCTTCCAATTCCTTCCCTTTCATTTGAGGTCATGTTTGTCTTAGGTGCTGAGCAAAACAAATAGATGACTATACTCAGATTGGCCCTCAGGGAAAATGTCTATTGGGTTCCAGCAAAGCTTCAGGGACAGAGCTCAACAAACTTTTCTACTTGAACCCTGAGTTACTTTATTAGACTTAGGACCAGTGTGACTAGAACAGAGAGTCTAAATAGTTAATTCCCACTCTATTGTGGGAACCCCTAGGCGAAGGTAATGACTGGTGGTTTCCTAGGACACCATGGCTCCCAGTCTTTCCCATTTTGGCCACTCTGAGGACACAAGTGGGGAGAGAAGAGTCTTCATAGGAAGGCTCAGTGATCCTTATTTAGTTCTTTCCTGCCCTCCCAGCCCTCTAGGGGCACAAGGAAGTTTATCGTGTTTTATAGAACCAGGAGAGGCTGGAGGAGAGTATCCTAAGTCACACTTTTCTATATTCTGACTTCTTCATTATCAGTAAAGTTGTTTTAATCACAGCTTAAGTGAAAAACAAACTAGAGATTAAAATAGCTCTAAAATCCTTTCAAAAACATTCTCAGTGAAAATGAGAAGGGACAGTATATGGGAATTGTTTAAAAATTTTATGAACTGGTTATACGAAGAGAAGTTGGTTTCTTTTGTCATCTCTAGAAGGAGGAGATGAAAGGCATTCCATTCTTTTAACCAGGGAATGTATGACTAGTATTGGTCTTGGAGTTTCCTAAGAGACTTGCCCACAAAAAAAGCCTCCAAATCAGTAGCTCTAGTGAAGGAACGTTTTTTTATTGCTCTGTGTTCTCTGAGAGGATGTGGGTTAGGAATAAATTGGTAATTATTCCTTTGCAGATCACTGTCCTGCAGCTCTCAGCTCTCCTGAAGCAAGCAGATTCCAGCAAAAGGAAGCTGACTCTGACCCGCCTGGCTTCTGCCCCAGTCCCCTTTACTGTGCTGAGCCTCACGGGGAATCCGTGCAAGGAGGACTACCTTGCTGTTTGTGGGCTGAAGGTAACAATCCTGATCCAGGTTCGGTTCTGTTAAGCTATGGATCCCAGTCACCTTCTCTCCCCTGTTTTCAGCACCACTTTCTCTTATTCATTGTTGAGATCAGAACTTAAAAGCCATTGGGAACACAAAAGAAATCTCTGAATTTCTTCCAGATCTTCCAGATTTCTTTTGTATTGGAAATAATCTTTGTGTGTTCTTGACACTTGAACATGTTACTAGACAGTCTGAGTACTGTCTGGAGGCAGGGAATATTAGGGAAGAAAAGGCAGCGTTAGAACTCTGAAATTAATTAGGCTACTTTCCAAATCCGTTTTTAACCATTCTGTTCCTTCCACCATGTCCAGGACTGCCACGTGCTGACCTTCAGTAGCTCAGGCTCTGTGTCGGATCATTTGGTTTTGCACCCCCAGTTGGCAACAGGGAACTTCATCATCAAAGCCGTGTGGTTACCTGGTTCACAGACTGAGCTAGCGATCGTCACTGCAGATTTTGTCAAGGTGTAGTTACAGCCCTTTGATGATCTCATCCTAGAATGGTTTTGCTTTCAAATCCAGAATGCCTGATCTCCGTTATATGTGCTAGCGTCTCTTAGAAATGAAAAATCCTAACATTTTGTTGCCTTTTGTTATGTTGTTGAGCAGGACTTATCTGTGTGCAGATAGCAGAAAATTGATTCTGGTTCAACACCCGCTGTGTCCAGTTCACAGCCGTTAATTACTGTACTTGGTATAGAATTTGTTGATGTGTATCTCTCCTCTGCTCATTGCTAAGAGGCAGTGAAGAGATACTTTATCATCTTGTGCTCATTGTCCAGCATTTACAGGTGCTTGCTGAGTGGAGATTGAGTGCTCATTCCTCACTGATTGCAGCTCTGTGGGTGCACCAGGATAGTTTGGGCACGGGACTGAAATGGATCTCCCTTATTTGATCTTTCTTCCTTCCATTCTGCAGATTTATGACCTGTCCGTTGATGCCTTGAGTCCAACCTTCTACTTTCTCCTGCCCAGCTCAAAGATAAGAGATGTTACCTTCCTCTTCAACGAAGAGGGAAAGAACATCATTGTTATAATGTCTTCGGCTGGGTACATCTATACCCAGCTCATGGAAGAGGCCAGCAGTGCCCAGCAGGGACCCTTCTATGTCACTAATGTGCTGGAAATAAACCACGAGGACCTGAAGGTTAGAGCACATGGCACTGTTCCCTTCTGTGCCAGGTTTAATCAGCCTAGCAAGGCTTCTGTTGTTCGTTTCTCTTTTTTCTTCTAACTTTTTATCTAATAGCAAAAACTTTAGTCCTTTAGGACTAAACTTGAAGTTCCTGTATTCTCTTGGTATTTTTAAGGTTTCCTGCGGGGATCTCATACTTTAAGAATGAGACCCCATAATCATGGTGTAAAATGAATGAGCAGCCAGAGCAGAAGCTGGTGCCCAGGCAGCATGAGAAGTTAATGCGGATGTTGTGTCTCTGTTGTGATAGGACAGTAACAGCCAGGTGGCAGGTGGCGGTGTGTCTGTCTACTACTCGCACGTGTTGCAGATGCTGTTCTTCAGCTACTGTCAGGGCAGGTCGTTTGCAGCCACCATCAGTAGGACGACGCTGGAGGTGTTGCAGCTCTTCTCCATCAGCATCAAGAGGTGGGGATGGGCACTTAAAGGTGAACTGCCACAGTGCCCATGTTCGGCAGGAGAGCTCCGCCCCTCACAAGGGCTCGCCCTTCCCTGCTTGGTGTCCTTAAATCAAGCGGTGTCCAGTGTTGGTAGGTTGGGCGGCCTGCATGGTTTGTCTCCCACCGTGGAGACCCCAAGCTGTAACAGGTAGTTTGGGGAGCCACTGTCACTCTGAAGGAAAAGCTAGGGTCAGGGTAGCAAATGTGACTTTAATTTGATTACTGAGTTTTGAGAAGAGAATGTAAGTTTCTCCTAGACACTCGTGTTGCTAAGATGCCCTTTAAGTTTCCCTCCTGGGGGGTTGATCAGTAAATAGAACATGGTGTCAGCAGATGGGGCGAGCTTGGAGCTTGGGGAGGTGGAGGCTGCCATCAGACTTCTAGGTGACAGGGGTGTGTGAGGTAGTGAGTGCTTTATTTAAGGAGGAGGCAGCAGAGTTTTAGGGTCTCTTCCCCTCTTTCTTATCTGCCACTGAAAAGCACTTTCTCTCTGGCCTGTATGGTTTGAGATGAAATAAAATGGATACCATTCATACGTAGCTTGATGTGCTTGGAAATTCTTAAAAGGACAATGGGTCATCAGCCTCTGGCAGCTCCGTGACCCTATGCAGTTGACAGCCTTACGCACATAGGGCCACCTATTCCCCAGACCGTAGAACCCAGCAGCTGACTGAGATCCTAAACCAGGACTCCTGCTGGGGGCGCACATTGGGGTGTATGAGAGTATTTATGTGGCTCAGAATAAGACTGAGACTCGTGGGTAATTTGAGTCCTTGGGTGGGTATATTGCTCTGAGAGTCCAGTGGTTCGTGAGGATGGCCTTTAGGTCAAGAAAAGAACTGTTAGATGGTGATTGACACCCTAACTGTGGCCACTTTTGTTGTCTGTAGTTCCAATGGTGGCAGTAAGACGTCTCCTGCCCTTTGCCAGTGGTCTGAGGTGATGAACCACCCTGGCTTGGTGTGTTGTGTCCAGCAAACTACAGGAGTGCCCCTGGTAGTTATGGTGAAACCAGACACTTTCCTCATCCAGGAGATTAAGACTCTTCCTGCCAAAGCAAAGGTCAGTGCCCCGTTCTCCCATCACTTGAATAGACTGTGAACCTGCTCTCTTTTTATATTTGTATGTCATGTCACTTTGCCAGCTCTTGCAATGGAGGCCTATAGAAGAATTTTCTCCTAGACGCCTTTTCTTTGGCAGCCTCGGCACCCCCTCAGTTGACCACGAATCCAGTTGCTTCTCTGCCTCTTTCTGTAGGTTCTGATCTATAGGTGCGGGAACTACCACTCCTCTGTCCCCTCCTCCTAGATCCAGGACATGGTCGCCATCAGGCACACAGCCTGCAATGAGCAGCAGCGGACAACGATGATCTTGCTGTGTGAGGATGGCAGCCTGCGCATCTACATGGCCAACGTGGAGAACACCTCCTACTGGCTTCAGCCCTCCCTGCAGCCCAGCAGTGTCATCAGCATAATGAAGCCTGTTCGAAAGCGCAAAACAGCTACCATCAGTAAGGCCCCTCCTCAGAAGACTGGTAGGGGTCGGGGACTTAGAGTAGACTGTTGTAGATAGCCGTGAAGAAACAGGGACTGTCCTGCTTGTGTAGCTCATAAAGGTAGAGACTGTGCTGGCTAGTTTCTCAGAAGCAGGGTCAAGGTTCCGGAGGCCGCTCAGCATTCTGTGCACGGCAAGCACCTGTTGGCTGTCCACTTCAGGCAGCAGTTCCTAGGTGCCCAGGAAAGAATTCTCTCTTGGACCTGGTTTGAGATGGCTTTCTCTGGGTTTAAGAAAAATGGCTTCCCTGAGGTGGTGTGCAGGATGGAACTGATGGAGGAGTAGATCCTTTGGCTGGTTCATCCTCGCCGACTGGTGTAGAAGCCGTCATAGGTGTCTGAGCTGGAAGTCTTTGCTCTTGAGTGATGGAGGAGGACTCTTCAGGGAGTGAAAGCTTGAGTTTACGAGTGAGTGACTCGGGTTGAGCAAAGATCTTTACAGGTTCACCCCACTCTGCGGAATTTGTTCTAGAGTCTGTGTTTGAGATATCATGCAGCTCATCTTCCTGTAAAGAAATCGTTTCCTTTGTTTATTTTAAATAAACCAGCTCCGAGAGAGCTTGTTGTTACTAAGTGTACCCAATACTGACATCAGATTTCTTCGCCCCGCTAGGTTGTGTTGTGGTTGGGGATGATGACTGTTGGACAGCTGACCGCGTGTAGGCATCATACCGATGCAAACCTTATAATCCCGAGTTGGCCTAGAAAGATTAGGGAGCACGTGTGAGCTTAGGAGCACAGAGGTGGTAGGGATCGCACTAATGTTGCTCCGTGGCAATCTGATGCTGTTCTCCACAGCAACTCGCACATCTAGCCAAGTGACCTTCCCCATTGACTTCTTTGAACACAACCAGCAGCTGACAGATGTGGAGTTTGGTGGTAATGACCTCCTGCAGGTCTACAACGCACAACAGATAAAGCACCGGCTGAATTCCACTGGCATGTATGTGGCCAACACCAAGGTGAGGACTGACTGCACCGTGCTGGGTAGAAGGACTCGAGGACACATTTAGAAGGTTTGAGGACACATCTCCTCTTAGAATGCAAGACTCACAGTCATTAGCCCTTGATTCTAGTTTCGTGGTCCCTAGAATGAATGAATGTTCTCGCTTCCATGCCAGAGGGCTCCTATTCCCATGTTGTCATAGGGTTCCTGTGCACAGGGCGGCAGGAGGTGGTTAATGCTGGGGAGAAAGAAGCCTGAAACTGAAGAGTCTACTCCCTGCTTCTGTTTTCCCATCCTTGGAAGAAAAGAAGTCAGTGCTGAGGAGTTAAAAAGGATAAAGGTCTTTTGTAGGATCACGCATTGTGTCACTGTCACAGGAAGGATCGAAAGTTTGCCCTTAAGAACTTGCAGTAATTGTATGATATGTGCCTCTTCTCCCTCCAGCCTGGTGGCTTCACCATTGAGATCAGTAACAACAACAGCACTATGGTGATGACAGGCATGCGGATCCAGATTGGGACCCAGGCAATTGAACGGGCCCCATCATATATTGAGATCTTCGGCAGAACCATGCAGCTTAACCTGAGTCGCTCACGCTGGTTTGACTTCCCCTTCACCAGAGAAGAAGCCCTGCAGGCCGATAAGAAGCTGAACCTCTTCAGTGAGTCCCCAGCCCCTGGCATAGACTGTATCCTTCTCGTTATGAATTCTGACTGGGTGGCCACTTCTCTGTGGCTTTCCAGTATTCTAGGAACCGTCTGCTCTGCTGATAGCTCTGTGGTCTCTGCCATCATGAAACTTTGAGCTTCGTTTGCGATATAAAGGAAGCAAGATTACAGGAAAGGGATATACTCGAGAATGGGAGGGGTAAAGACAGGGCAAAACTCTGCTTCAGGGCTCACTTCTGTAGGGTTGGGTAGCCTTGCTGATGGGGCTGCCTGCATGTGTAGGCAGCAAGATTAGCATGTGAAATTGCAAGGCTTTCTTAAGGCGCAGATGCAGGCCTCAGGGCACATGTCACTGAGAGATGGTTAGCAATGCCTTTAAACCCTCAGAGTACACATCCCTGAGCCTTTCATAGGGCGGGCAACGTTCCCTACCGTTTACTGGCCACCTGTCTGATACTTTTCCTTCCAGAAACAGTTGCTCTTGGTATTCATTCATGATGATGATCTGTGCTTTGAACAAAAGGAGTGTTTAGAGATCCCTGGGGGTGGAGTTGGGAGGTACGGTACCCTGATAGCACCAGAGGATCCCTACACCGGTGTTTGGGGCCTCTTCTTCTGAGTAGGAGACTTCATGGGCTTTTGGTCCATGGAACTGTTTCTACACGTATTCAGCACCTATACACGATGAAAGTGCTACTGAAGTCTCAGGAGATAAAGTCCCTCTATGCCTGTGAAATGGATGAGGCTTGGGACTTTGTCCCAGCTAGTCTGGTCTTTGCTTTGTAGGCGGTGGCGGCGACCCTTCAGGGAATGTGCCTCCTAAAAGCTTGCTCTTGCTCACTGCAGTTGGGGCCTCGGTGGATCCAGCAGGTGTCACCATGATCGATGCTGTGAAAGTCTATGGCAAGACTAAGGAGCAGTTTGGCTGGCCTGATGAGCCCCCGGAAGAGTTCCCTTCTGCCTCCGTCAGCAACATCTGTCCTGCAAACCTGAGCCAGAGCAATGGCACGGGAGACAGTGATTCAGCTGCCCCTACCACCACGAGTGGAACTGTCCTGGAGAGGTACCGGCACTGACAGGGGCTGAATTCAGTTCTCACCGGTTCTCACTCTCCCAGCAGAACCTGTGTCTCGAGAGAGTGAGCCTCTAAGTGTCCCAAGTCTGGCCTGTGATTTTTTCAGGATTTCACGCAGTGTCTCCTTAGTGTGCCGACAAGGCCTGGAGGCGGCTCAGAGCCATCTGACTCCCAGGGCTCTGCCTGGACCCTTCTGTCCCTTCCCTTCTCTTAATAAGCTCAGGTACCCTTTGGAGTAGCCAGAGGCTGCTGACCAGAAGATGCTTAAGCCAGTATTATAGATTAGGATCTAGTCTTGCTGAAGTTATAGGGGAAAATCTTCCCTTTCATTCCGATTTCATCGTCTTCTCATCTTCCTCTGCAGCAGCTATTTCATGTGGTAATAACGCTGCTGGCAAGAGGCTGTCCCAGGCATCTTGTAGCAGAGTGCAGAGCCTCCTGAGGCTCCCCCCAGTGGCCTTCTTAAGCATTGCGCTTGGCTTCTTTGCGCTGGGGAGCTGCTGGTTTGCCGTGGCAGATGCGGGATGTAAGACGTTCAGTTCCTACATTGTAAGTCGTAGGAATAGCCTGGCTTGGAATCACGGCCTCCTGCCAGCAGCCTCCCCACCCAACCCCTTTTCTCTCTCTTTCTTCCGCCCCCCACCCTATTCTTATATTGTTTGCTTAGGATGTATTTCCGGGTTTCTCTGAGCGTCACATTTTTTTCCTTTTTTTTCTTTTGCTTCTCCCCCAAGTTCTGAAACTGAGTCCCTAACCAAGCTGGACCGGTTAGTATGCCCTCTTTCTTTTCTCTGCACGAGCGAGTGTGTGTCAGAGAGCGGTGTAACCGATGGCGTGGCTTTGCGTTGATTCCGCTTCTGTGGAAAAGTCCTCCTGCTTCTTTCTGTTCTGGTCATTGCATGGCTGCAGAGCTGTCCCGTGTCAAAGTGGAGAATGCGGAGGGTTGTACGTGCGTGCTTGGTGTCGGCCGCTTCAGACTCTTGGCGTCCCCTTCCTTACCCCATCCCTCTCTGCTCCCTCTCTACAGTGGATGAGAAGCGGGGAGGGGGCGCCGGGACAGTGGAAAAGTTCTACTGTCTGAAAAGCCACCAGAGAGCTTGTTCTGTCCACCGTGGTTTTATGTCCCAGGTCTCTCTTTCCTGGCTCTTTACTGCCTTCCTCTGCCCCTTGACCTTTTTCTCTCCAGCTGCCTTCTCCACACTTTGCCCTCTCTGTCCAGAGCTTCAGCCCTCAGGATGTTGGTCTTTTCACTGTGCTGCATTAAACCCACAGGAGTGAGCCCTTGGGAGCGTGTCACTTGGTACCCTTCAGTGGTTGGGTTTCCTGTCCTTCCCTTAGAGAAAATTGCCCAGTTTCCTAAAGGTGCTTTATAGTACCCTTTGAACGTTGGCAATTGGCATGCACCTGAAAATACAGTTTGTTCTCTTCTCCGTACTTGGGGAATTCATACGAAGTGCCTTTGTGCATTTTCTTGGAGGTGTAAGTAAAATATAACCCCAGCTCTCCCAGTATAAGAAGATGGTTTTAACCTTTCCCTTTGTGTGTCCCCTCTGCCTACTGATCTATGGGGCACCTGAGCTTCGGGTCCCATTGCATCAAGACTGTTAAGCCCTTCTCAGGGATCCCTGCCGCAGGCAGCAGGAGGAAGCACATTTATCCGCTTTGAGGAAGAAAAGCCCTGTCTTTGAGTTACAGATTATGAACATGGCCTCAGGTTGATCTCCGAGCAGGAGCCAGGTTTCTTCTGGCCTGTAATACAAGGAAACGATATGCATGGTGCCTGTGGCAGGTCTTATTGTGCTTTGATTTTGTGTTTGGCATTCATTAGCTGTCCCCAAGGTCCTCACGACTGTAGTCTGCAGGCTAAAGCACCAGGCAGAGAGAAGGGTTGTCATACTCACACCACTCTTCTGTCTCCCTAGGCTGGTTGTGAGTTCTTTAGAAGCCCTGGAAAGCTGCTTTGCTGTTGGCCCAATCATCGAGAAGGCAAGTTACTTTTTTTTTTTGCGGTACGCGGGCCTCTCATTGCCGTGGCCTCTCCCGTTGCGGAGCACAGGCTCCGGACGCGCAGGCTCAGCAGCTATGGCTCACGGGCCCAGCCGCTCCGCGGCATGTGGGATCTTCCCGGACCGGGGCACGAACCCGTGTCCCCTGCATCGGCAGGCGGACTCTCAACCACTGCGCCACCAGGGAAGCCCCAAGTTACTTTTTTAAAGCACATGGGAGCTTTCTGAAGAGGCAGGAAGTCAGTGGAGTCATCAGAGGCCTTGAAGCCTCGCAGCTAAAGAACATTCATAGCATAATCTTGATTTGCAAAGGTGATCCAGAGGAGTCTTCAGCTTAAGGCCTTATGTCCTACTTTTGGGGGACCCATAGTGAGAGTGTTTTGTACAATAGGATGAATAATCAATGTTCTGATTAAAGAACATTGTTCTGGGAGTCATGACCTTGGACTCTCTTTACCTGTATTGTGGGAGGATTATAATTTCTGAAATTCTTTGTTTTGCTCCTTGCGGTCCGTGGAGCCTAACCTAGTCCTGGTGGCTGAGAAGGGAGGAAGGCGTGGGGGGCAGCGTGTGGGCAGTTTATCCTGCATGGATTTGGTGGGGTTAGTGACAACCCTGCTGTCTTCTGCATCAGGAGAGAAACAAGAATGCAGCTCAGGAGCTGGCCACTCTGCTGCTGTCCCTGCCAGCGCCTGCCAGTGTCCAGCAGCAGTCCAAGAGCCTTCTGGCCAGCCTGCACACCAGCCGCTCAGCCTATCACAGCCACAAGGTAATCAGGGGTGCCTTCTGTCGAAGCGTAAGTTGTGGTACTGACAGGAATCGAGCAAGTTGGTTTTTTGGATGTAAAGCAAAGGCGTAGCAAAATAAGGTGGGGAGAGGAGAGCGTTGAGATTAGACCCACACATCCTAAAGTTTCTCCTGAGAAATTAATAACTATCACTCAAAATGAGGACAAGCCAGTAATGGGCCACTGGTTTGCATTCATTTTGTTCTGTTATCTAATAGGATCAGGAAGATTTAAGGAAGGGAGGGGAGGGATGCTTGAGGAGGGGTGGCTGCTCACTGGAAGAGTGGGGCGGGAAGTCACTCAGGAGGTCAGGGCTCCTGGTGTTTCCACTCCTGCACCTGTGCCACAGCCCTCAGTGAGGTGTACTTGCTTGTGATGAATTTGGTAAGTGGTTGTTGGAGAGACTGAGGGGGAAATCTGGGGAGAGAGGGTCTCACCTATAAAAGTAAGTAGCGACTGAAGGCAGTAAGTTAGGCCAGTTTCTAAAAATGGGAGAGACTGTTGACAGTTCAGATCCGTGAGGAGGAAGCCGCCAGCCCAGATGCCTTGGTGCCTCCGACCCAGAGAGCTGAGAAGTGCGAGCTAACCTGCTGAACCTGTCAAGGAAAGGCGCTTTTGGAAACATAGTTTTGGTATGAACCTGCGAAGAAATGACTTCCATAGGGAGGAGATCCGGGATGTTGTATGTAGCTCTGGAGAATTGGCTGGTATTTCTAGTTTTCCTGTCATACTTTGGTACTGATTTCATGGCTTTTGATTTTTTTTTTTTAAGTGTCGTTAGCGTTTTATTATATGAAGAAGTTGAACTGTGTTGGGCTGCTTTGAAGGTTTGTTCCAGGTAGTCCATGGTAATTAACCTGTTCTCTGGAGTGGAGGTAGCCAGCCTGATGATCTGTCGGTTCCCCTCTCCTCTGTGCTTTAGTGCCCAGGCCTTCCTTGCTTTTGGTTCATCCTCTGTGATTCTTTTGTTGTAGGATCAGGCCTTGCTGAGCAAAGCTGTGCAGTGTCTCAACACATCCAGCAAAGAAGGCAAGGATTTGGACCCTGAGGTCTTCCAGAGGCTGGTGATCACAGCTCGCTCCATTGCCATCATGCGCCCTAATAACCTTGTCCACTTTACGGAGTCAAAGCTGCCCCAGATGGAAACAGGTGAACTTGGCCTGTATGGCCGTGGTCCTGAAATCTGCTTGCTACACCACCTTCTTTACTCTCTCATCATCTTCTTGTTCTCACTGGCTTCTGACTGACATCATGCTCTGAGACAGGGATTTTACTCTCTTGTCTTTATATCTTGAAGGGCTTTTGACATTAGAATTGTATCGTTCTAAGTAAATACTGTTTCCAGTACTTACCCCTTGCATTACTCTTGAGTTTATTTAGTGCTCTGGACATCAGATATAATCTGTCTCTGAATTTACTACTTCTTTAAGATCTTCAGGGTAAAGTTAAGCTTGTGCCCTGGTTGCTTGAAAGTAATAGGATCATGTCTTTTGCTTTCGTGCTGTACTTTTGCCAGTATTTTATTAATATCTGTAGCCTTTCTCAGTGCTTGATTCTATTTCCTCCTCTCTCCTCACATTGGCTGTGTACCAAACCTGCTTTGCTTTCATCAAATAGAGCTTATTGATGCCTTTACAGTTCTGTTACTTACATATTTCCATATGCTGTCATCATCCTGTTCCTCCTCTAATACTGTAATTCACGAATCATTCTAGAAAATTGCAGATGTTCCCCTAGCTTTTAGAAGTTGAACAGTTGCACCTGAGATCTCTGAATCTGCTGTAAGCTCCTGAATGCTCCCCTTCTACTTAATTCTAACATACAATGTTTTCTGTGATATTCCTTTCCCAGACTGTTTTTTTCCTAGATGTGCCTGCTGGAGTCTAGGGATAGTTGGCATATTGACTGGGGCCCCACTTGAAACTCCCTCCCCAGGCAAGCTTCCTTGACCTGAGTTAACCTTAAATTAAATTCCATCTTAGATTTACCATCGTTAATAATTTGTTTTTTCTCCTGCTTAGAAGGAGCGGATGAGGGGAGAGAACCTCAGAAGCAGTTGGAGGGGGACTGCTGTAGTTTCATCACCCAGCTGGTGAACCACTTCTGGAAACTCCATGCATCCAAACCCAAGAATGCCTTCTTGGCACCTGCCTGCCTGCCAGGTATCATGTTAAAAGGGATACTTGATAGTGAAGCCTGATGTAAGTTTTTTCTTGGAACAGATTGAACTCTTCACCTTTAGCCTTCATCATCTATCTCTTCCAGAGTGGATATTTAGTGAATATTTAGGAAACAGAAGCCTGTGAGATCAATGTTCCTGATTAGAGGAATTTAGCAGTGTAGCAGAGAAGTAGGACTTTCTTGTATCTCTCATGTCGGATTGAACACTTCACGTAAAGAAGTGTGTGCGTGCGTGTCCCCTTAGTGGTGTTTATAATTGTTTTTAAAAAAGTCTTTGAGGGGGCTACCCTGGTGGCGCAGTAGTTAAGAATCCGCCTGCCAGTGCAGGGGGCACGGGTTTGATCCCTGGTCCGGGAAGATCCCACATGCCACGGAGCAACTAAGCCCGTGCGCCACAACTACTGAGCCCGTGCTCTAGAGCCTGCGAGCCACAACTACTGAGCCCGTGTGCCTCAACTACTGAAGCCCGCGTACCTAGAGAGCATGCTTCACAACAAGAGAAGCCACCACAATGAGAAGCCCACTTGGCGCAACTAGAGAAAGCCCGCACGCAGTAACAAGGACCCAGTGCAGCCGTAAACAAACAAATAAATAAGTAAATTTATTTATTTAAAACAAAACCCAAAAAGCATCATACTAGAGAATTATTTTATTTCTAAGCTACTGCTGCCTTTGGTATCTAACTTTTCACACTAAGGTTTTTAGGTGGAAGAGTAATAAGGTTCTGAATAGCAATCTAGAAAAGTAGAAGGACCCCTGTTACTCATTTGTGTTTGGACATTGCTTGGGCAGTAAACCCAAAAGGCCTGTTAGGGTCATCTTTATCACCTAAGGTTTGGAGATAGTAGGGAACATTCAGACTCTGCTCAGCTCTTCACATTTCTCTGCCCTGTCTCTTGATATCCATAGAGTGTAGACACCTATTTATTTCTGTGGTGCAGGATATTTGGAAAGGCTTTTGGAGACAGTTTGGGAGATTTAGGAGACTATTAATAAATCACAAACAATGCCTACAGCCTACATTCTACGTGTGTGTGTTGTTTTGCTGTGTGTGCTTGTCATTTTCTTGTTAGCTTGACCTTTACGTGGGCATAAGAATTTGTACTTTTGTCTTTGACTGTCAAGTAGTTAGAAGTTTTTTCACCATCTATTTCTCCCCTTTAGGCCTAACTCATATTGAAGCTACCGTTAATGCTCTGGTAGACATTATCCATGGCTACTGTACCTGTGAGCTGGACTGTATTAATACAGCATCCAAGATATACATGCAGATGCTACTGTGTCCTGTACGTATCATTACAACCCCAGATAATCCTTATCTGGGAATGTCTGGAAAAAATTTTTTTTATAAGTTTGCTAATTAATGAAATAAAACAGACTTAAAGGAGGGTGTAATGGGAATTAAGAATTTTACATATCAGTAAAACCTTTAACATCTTACTCATTCCATGGAAAGAAGGGTTTGAAAAAGGAATGGACTTGGTTTGTTTTATTCAGTGCTGAGTCCCCAGGGAATATGCTGATGGTTGCTTCATAGTTAATGCTAAGTAAGTATTAATTAAATGAGTACCTGAAGGAACATCATCAAGATCTATTTCCAGTGACTCTGGCATAGAAGCTAGTGTTGGAAGTACTGATTTTATAACAGAGCTAAGTGAGCCTGGTCATCTGATGAAAAGCCAAAACCAATTTGTAGACAGCCAGAGGGACTTCAGGGCCAAATGACCTGCCAGTCTATTACCAGGAGCTAAGATACAAGAATGTAGCATATGGGGCTTCTATATGCCAGGTCAGGGAAATGGGCTTAACTGCTGACCTGATTCCGCAGGTTGCAGGTGAGAGCAGGCAGATCTTCCACATGCATGTGATTGTCCAAGAAAGGAAAGTATTTATAGGCAGTTTCATGAATAATATTAAAACCTAAGAATGATGGTTTCCTTTCAACCTCAGGATCCTGCTGTGAGCTTCTCTTGTAAACAAGCTCTAATTCGAGTCCTAAGGCCGAGGAACAAGCGGAGACATGTGACGTTGCCCTCCTCCCCTCGAAGCAACACTCCAATGGGTAATGTGAGGTCTGGGTTTAGGCTTGTGCAAGTGTGGCGGGGGGAGAAGGGAAATAAAGCACTAGGACGTGCTGCTCGTGTTGACCAAGGCCCTGGAGACTTCTGGTTATGTATCCATTGTTTTACGCCGCCTTATTCCATGAAGAATTGAAGGTGGTGTATAAAAAACGCATAGTAAGTAGAATAAAAAGAAGGAAAATCGAGGCCAGGGGAAAATAAAGGTACAGTAGTAAAATCAAGCCAAGAACATAAAATTTACATCACAAAGTCCTGCATGGTTGTTAAGTGAAGATCTTATTTTTGGCTGAAAGCTTCCCAAAAGCCAGAGTGAAAATAAAATGAGAACAGTTCAAAAATCACAGTGACTAAAGAAGAAACCCACCATTTTCCAGGAAATGAGAAATTTCCCCGCATGAAAGCTCTTACATTAAGGGTCCATTTTGTTGCCTAATGGGTAGTGTCTTCAGGGGACTTACCTACAATAAGATTGACAGCAAATTTCCCTCTTGATACACTTGGATACAAGTCAAGGACGTAGCATTTAACATTTTAGGAAAAGCAGTTCTACCAATTGTCTAAATCTTAGCAGCAGTATATTGTGTAACTCCAGTTACTTGGTTTAGCTCAGAAGTTAAACTTCCAATGTAAGTCACATACATAGTTTAAAATTTTATTTTAGTCACCTGATAAAGAGTAAAGAAATATTTGAAATTAACTTACTGATAATTCAATATATCAAAAATATTATTTCAACACATAATATAAAAGATTATTAGTAAAATATTTTCCATTCTTAAAAATGTTTTTTGTACTGTCTTAAAAATCTAGTGTGGGGCGGTGGGTGCGAGGGAGGTCTAAGAGGGAGGGGATATAGGTATACATACAGCTGATTCACTTCATTGTATAGCAGAAACTAACAACATTGTAAAGCAATTATACTCCAATAATAAAAAAATCTAGTGCATACTGTATACACTAACATCACATCTCCATGTGGACTAGCCACGTTGTAACTAGTGGCTGTGGCTACTGTGTGGTCCAGTGCAGGTTTAGAGGAGCGCATGCAGCTTCACGACCTTCAGACAACCTTCCTCGAGTATCATTCATCTTAAGCTTTTGATGAGTCAGGCAACGGTTTGTACATCTTTTCTCTGTGGAGAAGCTAGAGTCCGGATAGCTTATGTTTCCGGTTAAGGTCATATCCACATACTTTTTCAGCCCATTGAGTGGAAGGCAAGGTCTCCACCCTTTTCTGATAATTAGGAGTCTAACCTGGGCTTCTCCCTTTTTAGAAGGCTTTTCCCCTTCATATAGAAGCTGGTCCGGGTAGGACCTGCAGTGCTGTGCTGAAAGAACCAGCTTTCATTCGATGGTTTCACATCACAATTGGTTCTTCTCTTAATGATTATGTAGTGTGAAAATCTCACTGACCCAGTTGTTTTGGGGGAAGAAAAGTAAGATAACACTCCAAGCTGCCGTGACAGATAATAAAGAAACATCTCAATTGTATTATTTTCCCTGTCTTGTCCAGGGTCTCCTGAGGGTTGGCACAAGCTCATGGGACCTGCTGGTCTTAGATTTTTCTGCTTTATGGAATCCAAGGGTTTTTGTTTCTGTTTTCCTTCATCAGCTGGAAAAGACTTCTCCTAAGTGGAGCAGGCTGTCACTGCCAGCCCCACCTTCCCAGATCCTGCTAGGTCCAGGAAGCAGGAGAACAAGGCCAGGCACGGCTCCCTGGAATTTATCTCTAAAGCACAGGGCACTAGCTGGTAGCTTGCTTGTCTTGGTTTTTGTTTGCTATGTAATAGCTTATCTTACCACACGCCGAGGAAGGAAGGAGCAAGCACCCTCAGGTGACTGGGGTTTCTTTGACTCAGGAGACAAGGATGATGATGACGATGATGACGCAGATGAGAAAATGCAGTCGTCAGGGATCCCGAATGGTGGTCACATCCGTCAGGAAAGCCAGGAACAGAGTGAGGTGGACCACGGAGATTTTGAGATGGTGGTGAGTCTCTGGCAGCAGGAGAGGGGAGGAGGAGCCTCAGAACTCTCCTCTAGCTCTTATTCAGCTTATTCCACAAGCTGCCGTTTACCACGGGACACTGACAGAGCTTTCTCTCTGCAGTCTGAGTCGATGGTCCTGGAGACAGCTGAAAATGTCAACAATGGCAACCCCTCTCCCCTGGAGGCCCTGCTGGCAGGCGCAGAGGGCTTCCCCCCCATGCTGGACATCCCGCCTGATGCAGATGACGAGACTATGGTTGAACTAGCCATTGCCCTGAGCCTGCAGCAGGACCAGCAAGGTAGAAGGCAATGCCAGGAATACAGTGGCCCATTGGCCTTGCACAGGAAAGAGGGTTTGGCAGTTACTGATATCCAGCTGACTTAGCTCGTCCCCAGATTTGGAGAGAGGTTGATCTGGGTGAGAGCTGTTCAGAGATACAGGTGGAGAGTGAGAGGGATCACGGTGGGATTTTTAGTCTGGGAGCCAATCTCATAGTTTCTGTTAGTTTGGTCTTTTGGATTGTTTCCTCCCAAATCTGTTAGATTCCTCCAGCCTGTGTCCTGCCTGAGCTGAAGGAAGGCTTCCACCATCTCTGTAACTAAATTTGGTGGGTGGACAGCAGTGGCTGTTGAGTAACTTCCTCTAGGCCAAAGGGGGTCACACGCTGGTGAGTTTAGACTCCTGAGGGCAGCAGGTGGCCAAGCGGCGCTGTGGATGGGGTCTGGAGGGGATGCTGTGCTCACTCTCCACTTGTTTCCCAGGCAGCAGCAGCAGTGCCCTGGGCCTGCAGAGCCTGGGGCTGTCCGGCCAGGCACCCAGCTCTTCCTCTCTGGACGCAGGAACCCTCTCTGACACCACAGCATCAGGTAACTGTCCACAGCAAGGAGCGCGGCTCAGGGCCCCAGGACCCTCAGGCCTCGTTTCCAACGCTGTGAGAGTGTAATGGGCAGCTGCTTTGACAGGCCATCCTGGACTTCCTGCTTGTGCCTTTGCTTTAGAAATGCGGGTGTGGAAGGCATAGTGATGCAGCTTGGCAAAGGCATTCATGGCTCTGCTTCCCTACACTTTGCATGCTGCCTGGCTTCAGCTAATTCCCCAAGGAAAGGCCAAGAGAACAGCTTGCAGGTTGATCGGCTTTAGAGCTTAAATCACAGCTTTCAGGGTTCTTCACCAGAGTTCTAACATTTTAGACAGTTTCAAAAGGGAGACGAGAAATGGAGCTCAAACCTTTTAACTTTTTTCTCTTCATTTGCAAATAAAAGTGAAGCTACAAGAAGCTGAGTTACACTTCAGGTCAGCGTGGGATCTGAGCTTGGTGGATAGGGTTTTTATGGACAATTCAAATGCATAGGAAATCTTCAGACCTCATTTTGTGTGTACTTTCAATCACTTTTCCTAATCTGATAAGAAAAAAAATATGTCCTGAGCGGAGAGTTGGACCAAATAGAGGAGGATGGGACATCTGAAGAATCTACTGGAAAATCGGCCCCTGAGTAATTTAAGGGTTGATTGAGAGTTTCCAGACTGATGTGTCCCTCTATTTGTTTCTTTTTTTTTTTTTTCTTTGTTTTTTTGTTTTGGGCGTTTTATCTTGGATAGATAAGAAAGGGAGAAATGGGCTGTCCCCTCTCGCCTGCTGTCATGGCTTGTTGCTTTTCTTAGGTCTCTTTAGTTGCTGTCATTTCAGGCTTGGGGGTCACTGTTGTGCTGTGCCAGTTATGTTCCTACTGTGCTCTGTGGCTGTCTTGGCTTTTCTCCCCCATGTGTCTCATCCAGCATTTTCCTCCTGTCTCAGCTCAGCCCTGATCCTGGATGCTGTGGCTGTCTCTGGGGAATTTCCTTGCTTCGTTATTAGCATCTGATGAGGACGATTAGGAAGTTTGAAATTTCCGAATGAGCTCCCCTCTGGACCACCTGATTAAAAAAACAGGGTTGATTTGAGAGCTCATGATAAGTGATTTCCTAGCATAAGCATAAATTGATGGCAAAACAAATCTCATGAAAATTCAGAATCTATGCTTTTGAATGGTAGTGGCTATTTTCCGATCTCAGCAGGTGTCAGTAACACCTAGACTATGGTGACCGTGAAGCATTTTAGCTAGAAAACTGAGTGTCCATGTCACAGATTCTTCTTGAATCTCTGCACTGTTTTACTTGCACTGTGATGTAACAGCGAAGGAAATGCCCAGTGAACTGGGTTTTCACTTCTGTCTAAGTACTGTTTGCAATGCACCATGTATAGTGTTTGTCCCTGTTAGTGATTAACCAGCAAAGCAGATCCTTCCCTTTTTTCTTTGACAACAGGATGTATAAACTGCATTGTGTCTTCTGCACTATGTAGTTTGATGCTTTTGCCCCGAAGAGGGGTTTTTACCTGTAACAGCTCTCGTTACTCTCTCAGCTCCAGCCTCAGACGACGAGGGCAGCACAGCAGCAACTGATGGTTCCACCCTTCGGACCTCCCCTGCTGACCACGGTGGTAGTGTGGGCTCGGAGAGCGGGGGAAGCGCAGTGGACTCGGTGGCTGGCGAGCACAGTGGTAATGTGGCTGGAGGTCCTGATATCCTTGGGCAGAGAGGGTGGGGACAAAATAGAAATCCCTGCCTGGGCCCTAGGATTGGTTTCAGCAAGGGGAAGTTTAATTATCTGTTAGTGGAAGAAAGAAATGGCATACATAATCCCAAATCATGATTAATTGAAAACAGTTATGGTATGACTTTGAAATCAGTCCTACGGTGGTTTTTGCTTCTTCTGTTGGGGAAGAGATTTTGGGCTGTCCCATTGTTAATGATCTGGTATATTAATATAGCAGGCCATCTGTACTGGCTGGTGGGGGTTGGGATTCTAGAATGAGGAAGCATGACAAGCCATTTTGGTTTGATCTCAAAAATCAGTCTCTGCTTAAAAATTGGATATGAAAATTTTTTGTGGAAGAGATATAGAGTAGCTGATAACTTTGAGATTCCCAAATCAGTATATGTTTCTTCTGGAGTATGAGATGGAAATTTATCCATAGTTGAGATTAATTGTTCTTGTGGGTAGATCTTCTGTTCTTTGGGTACCCAGAGAGTCATTTGGTCATTTAGTCCTGTGGGGCCGAAATCGTGAATTCAATCCTTATTGACCTTCACACAGAAGAAAAAAATTTTCTAAAGCTACCAGTCAGGTAATTGCTGACTTCAGAATGCACTGGATTCCACCGTGCTTTGGGAGTTGATTTGCACTTTTTAAACCATTTCCCTCTAGTATCTGGCCGGAGCAGTGCTTATGGTGATGCCACAGCAGAGGGGCATCCGGCTGGACCAGGAAGTGTCAGTTCAAGCACTGGCGCCATCAGCACCACCACCGGACATCAGGAAGGAGATGGCTCCGAGGGAGAAGGAGAAGGGGAAGGGGAAGGAGATGTCCACGCTAGCAACAGGTCAGGAGCTGGCCACTTGCACTCAAGAGGCTTTCCTACGGGAGAATGTTTCAGGAGTAGGGTGATGGATCAGTTGCAGGAGGTGGAGTGGTGATAACAGTTTATTTCTTTTGAAATGTAAAGGTAATAGACTCGTGAAACAGTGTAAAAACCTTAAGAAGTGTTCTAGGTCTGTCTTCTGGTCCTAATTAGAATTTCATCAAATCAATTGCAGAGAGAATAGGAAGTGGTTCTTCGCGTAGGGCCCCCCTATATCCCTTAGTAAAGGGGTTGTCGTAAAAACACGTATCCTCCTTAGTCAAATCTTTCTTGTTTCATCATTAACCATACACTCAGTTTGTAGCATTCTCTTTATAAGTGACACTATTCTGGGCTCAAAAGTGATAGTGATTAAGTAAATATTAGAAATAACTGCTTGTTCGGCATGTTTATTAGGTAATAGAGAGATCAAACAGCAAATACAAGTTTATGATTAGAAATACCAGTGGTGGGGCATTTGGCATATTGAAAGTAATCCATAAAATCCTAATCCAGGCCCCTGAAGAAATTCTGGTGGTGTTTGGTACTGGATTGGTGGAGGAATGTATTCTTAACCAAGAGGTGACTAGAGAAATAGAAGAGGAGGAAGAAAAGAAACCTAAGAATATACTCGTGATACAATGTTTGTTACATTTGGTGAGGCCCATAGTTATTGCATTAGTGCAGAAACCAGTATTTTGAACTGAATGATTTCTATCAGAAAAAGAGGCAACTGAACAGTCAGGCATCGGAGACATTTTGGGAGAGCGTCAGTGAGTGTTTCCTCTGTTCCCTGTGTCCTTCCACTTCAACTCCTGCAGCATCCCTTTGGGGAAGATGACCTCTGGCTCAGTTAACTGATGATGTTTTGATGGGATCTCTTTCTTAACTGCCTAACCTACAAGGCATTTTCTACTTAATCTTTTATTTTTCCTCTTCATGTGATTTCTAGGTTAATTCCATGTGTTCAGATAATGTGATCTTTGTGATTTTTGGTTCTTTGAAGTTTATTTTTCAAAATCTTTTTAATCCAGTCTACCTTTGCTTTTTAATTAGAACAGTTAAGTTCGTTTATAACTAATGTTAATTACTGATATATTTGAATTTATTTTGTGCTTCTTATTTGTTCTGCTTGTTTCTGTGTTTCTTTTTCTTTGTAGCCCTCTTGTGGGTTGATTTGCTCTTTTCTCATTCCCCCCTGCCCCAACTTTGCAAGTTTGGAGGTCGTTCACTCTGTTTCCAGTCTTTTAGTAGTTATACTAATCACTTCAACATGCCTACTTAACCAAAACTAAAGTTAACTAAGAGCTATATCTTCTTCCTGAATGAGTACCTTAGGATACTTTGCTCTTTCTTATCAATTTAAGCAATTATATTTGTGTGTTTTCAGAAAAGTCTTTTTAAAGCTTTCAAGATATTATTGCTCTTTTATATGATTTACGTAGTCAGTGTCTGTTTAGATTTGCTCACATGTTTACCACTTTCTATGCCCATGTTTTCTTTGTGCATCTCAGACCTTCCATCTAGGATAATTTCCTTCTTGAAGTATGTCATTTAGATTTTCCTTTAGGGGAGGTCCCCTGGTTTCAAAATCTCAGGTTTTGTTAGTCTGGAAATGTCTTTATTTAGCTTACATTTTGTGGATGTATTTTTGACGGGTATACAATTTTGTGTTGATGGTTTTATCCTCCCAGAATTGAAAATGGTATCCATTGTTATTGCCAATGAGATGTCACCTGCTGTTACAATTATTGCTTCTTTGAAAACAATGTCTTTACTGCTGCTTTTAAGGTCTTTATCTTGTCACTGTTATTTGTAGTTTTACTAGGATAGGTTTAGGATGGATTTCTTTACATTTGTTCTGCTTGAATGTTTGCGTTAGTGTCTTTTATTAATTCTAGAAACTTCTCATTCATTAATCTCATTCAAATATCTCATTCATTAATCTCATTGGGCATTGCTTCTGCCTCATTTTCTGTTATTTCTCTTTCTGGGACTTCAGTAGATGTTAGACCATCATATTCTCTTCATGTATCTTAATATCTCTTTTCTTTCTTTTTTAAATTCCTGTGCTTAGTTATTTATAGTTTCCTAAGATTTATTTGAGTGACATCAGAAAACATCAAATACATAGTTATAGGTTTGGAAGATATATAACACTTCTACACTGAAAACTATAAAAGCTAATTGAGAGAAATGAAAGAAGGTCTAAATAAATGAAGGGATATACCATGTTATGGATTGAAAGACTCATTATTATAAAGAGAACAATTGTCTTAACGTTGATACAGGTTCAGTATAATCCCAGTCCCAAATCTTAGCTGGCTTTATATATGTGTCAAAACTGACAAGCTGATCCTAACATTTATTTGGAAGAGCAAGGGACTAAGATTAGCTAAGGCAATATAGAAGCTACAAAATTAGAGGACCACACAACTATAGCTTATAAAGCTGTGCTCAGTAAGACAGTGGGATATTGGTGCAAGGATAGACAAAATAGATTAACGAAACAGACGGGTTCAGAAACAGATTCACACATACATAGTCACCTGATTTATGACACGGATGAGACTTCTGTACAGTGGAAGAAAGATGGTCTTTTCAATCAATGGCAATAGGTTGGTTGGAAATTAATATGGAATAAAATGAGTCTTGATCTGATCATACACAAAAATCAGTTGCTATGGATTTAAACACAAAAGGTAACACCGTACTGGTTTTAGAAGACAAAATATCTTCATAACTTAGGGTGGGCAAAGATTTCTTAAATAGGACACAAAAAGTGTTAACCAGAAGGAAAAAGATACATAGATTAGACTATATTTCAGCAGCTGATTCTTTTTTTCCTCTTTTTGTCTCAGCGTCAGGATTTGAGTCAGCTAATTTTTTTTACAGACTCCTGGATGGGGAAAAAGTGGTATGGGGGGAAGCGGTATATTTGTTTACTTTGAAACTCAGGGTGTAGCCTTCTGTGTTTTTTTATGAGATTCTCTTAGAAGACTCTCCTCACTTGGGGCAGATTCTAGGCGTCTTTTCCTAGTCCAGATGCCTAGCACCCTGATGTACAAGTTGCCTTTAGAGCATCATAGCCTCAAGTTTTCGGATGCCCTGAAATCAGTCTCACGGCTCTGCTTACCCCTCTGGATTTCTGTCTTCACTCATTTCCTGGCCTAATAATTTCTTGATTGCTGGTGAGCTCATTATTGCTTTTATTTTGACCTTGTATTCTGTGATCTTTCTAAATTCACTTAAATTCTAATTACCATCCGTTTTGATAATTAGATTAATCCTAATTATGGATTTGGTAATTAGATTAATTCTTATCACAGATTCTGCATGAACAATCTTGTCTCCTGTAAATAATGACATTCAACTTTTTTCCCTTCAGTCTTTACACTTTTTAACTGTTTTCTCTTGCCTTATTGTATTGGGTAGGAGAGAAGTAGTGATGGTGGAAATCCTTACCTCATTCCCAGACACAGGAGAAAAGGTTTCCTATTTTACCATGAAGTGTGATGTTAACTGGAAGGTTTCCTAGGATATTCTTTTTATTTATTTATTTATTTAAGTTTATATTTTGTGTGTGTGTGTGTGGTACGCAGGCCTCTCACTGTTGTGACCTCTCCCGTTGCGGAGCACAGGCTCCGGACGTGCAGGCTCAGCGGCCATGGCTCACGGGCCCAGCTGCTCCGCGGCATGTGGGATCTTCCCGGACTGGGGCACGAACCCATGTCCCCTGCATCGGCAGGCGGACTCTCAACCACTGCGCCACCAGGGAAGCCCTTCTAGGATATTCTTTATCAAATTAAGTTTTGTTAGTAGTTTGCTGGGAGATATTTTATCTTGGGTTGGTTTTTGAAGCTTTCCAGTTGCTTTTGTGGTGCTTAGTTGATTATATGTTTTTCTCCTTTATTCTGTTTAAGGTTGTAAATTACAGTAATTGATATTTTCCATTATCAAACCAACCTTCTGGGGACACCTGATCGTGATGTCTTACCCTTTGCATCACTGGGTTTGATTTGCTGATATTTTATTTAGGCCTGTAATTTTTCTTCTTTGAAGTGTTTTTGTCAGTTACCGGTGTTCGTGTTACTCTGGCCTCAAAAAGTAAGTGAGGACATGTTTCGCATTTCTCTGTTCTCTACAAGAGTTTGTGTAAGATTGGTTTTATTTCATCTGAATTCTTGGAAAAATTTAGCTGTGAAGTCACCTGGGTCTCTAAGGGAAGACTTTCTTTAAGGGAAGACTTTCAACTATAGATTCATTCTTTAAATGACACAGAATTATTACTGTTCCTTCACGTGTTAATTTTGGTATGTTGTGCTTTTCAAGGAATTCATTCATTTTACTGGCATAAAGTTGTTCATAATATACCTTATCATCCTTTTAATGTCTGTAGGATTTGTAGTGATATACCTTTTTTCATTTCTAGTATGGGTAACAAATATTTTTCCCCAAAAAAGTCAGTCTTGCTAGAAGTTATCAATTTTATTTACAAAGAACCAACATTTGGCTTTGATCTTTCTCTGTTGTATGCCTACTTTCTGTTTCATTTCCACTCTTGATTATTTCCTTTCTCTTCTTACTAACTTTTTTGTTTTAGTATCTTAATTTTTGGCGGGGGGGGGGGGATAATTTTCTGTTTTTTTTTTAGCGTTGTAAGATGGAAGGTTAAATCATTGATTTTAAACCTTTCTTTTTCAATACATATTTGAAGCTATATATTTCTCTCTAAAATTCCCTTTAACATTGCTTTGGCTGGAGCTCACGTATTTTTATACGTTGTATTTTCATTGCTGTTCAGTTCAAAATGTTTTCTAAATTCTTTTGTAATTTAGTCTTTGGCCCATGGGCTATTTAGAAATATGTTGCCAAATTTCCAAACATTTGGGGATTTTCTGATTATTTTTCTATTATTGATTGACAGTTTAATTTACTGTGGTTGGGGAACATACTATGTGATTTCGATCCTTTGAAATTTCTTGAGACTCATTATTTCGAAAATGTTTTTATATCTTTTTAGGATTTTCATTTGTTTTTAGCTGGAGGGTCAATTTAGGTAACCTAGCCATATTGCTAATGAAATTCTCTAAAGTTGTTTTAAGTTAACTGTATTTTTCAGGAATAAGTTAGTTAAAGAATTGTTAAGTAACTTATTGTTTTAAATAATAGAATAACTGAATTGGTTTTACTTTGTCACGAGGAGGGAATTGTAACTTTGGTACACTGTTTAATTTTTTTGTTAAGTGGCAAGAGTACTAGTGTCGTAAGAGTTTGAAAAGTCAGTAATCTGGCATGATCTTGGTCCAGATCCAGACTCTACTCATTATGTTGGCTCTTTCCTTTCTGTGTATGTTCACATGCACGTTCTCCAAATCTGAGGATTTTAATCCATCTCAGAACTTGTTATGTTTCATCCTAAAAGTATTAAGCTGCTGCTGTCATCTCACCTTTCGTCACTTGTACCTTATCTGTTCCGGAGCAATTTTATTCATTTGTGGTCCTCACACAGCTGGTGTAATTATTTGAAGACGCATGCCTGGGCTTTTGTGTATTACTATATTCTGAAGGTGGTTTAGCTCATTCCTTCAAGTTCTTTTTAGAACAATTGTCATTTATCATTCAAGACTCTATTTTCATTCAGACTTTTATTATACTGAAAATATTGTGGATACCTGCTAGGATATGGAATGCATGAAAATCACACTTAAAAAATATGAAGGCATGTGGTTTCTTACACACGTGAAGTAAAATGAAGCAAAATGGTTTATTAATTTTGAGAGTGAATCCATTAATTGGTTTAGCAAATGCACTGTTAATCTGTGTAAGACTGTGTTAGGTGAGACTGCCAACCCACCTGTTGACAAGACCCTAATTCATGTTCGTATTGGTCCTCTTGAATCAGCATATTCGCTAGAGATCCAGAAACACACATTTGTTATACTACAGAAGCCCAGCTGTATATCTGCAGATGAAGAAGGCTAGGTAGTGGCCAACTGCATATGTGGGAGAACTCACGGTTCTAGTATTGATGCTGAGGTTGAGTTTTATACTAGGAAAAATGATGACTAAGCTGTGAGAGGGCAAAGCAGTGACTGGCCTTCCTAAGGACTTGGGAAGCAAGAAAAAAGGGCTAGGTCACTATACGATTGGATGATGTAAAATTTGTAGACGGGAGAATTCCAGAAAATAATGCCTGGAGGCAGAATAGGGCCATGTGTTGGGAAAAGCCATAGAGCTTACTATTGAAGGTTTGGTTTGAATAGTGAGAACAGCTAGGACCTGGTTGCTTGAGAAATATTTTAACTTTCCTGTAGTAAGTTTTCAGTACCATCAGTTGTATCTTGGAATAGTTTTGCTCCACTTTAACAGAGTGAGATTTTTCCTTCTATGTTGCTGGTACACCAAAGGCATGTCTTAACAGTTTTTTTTAATGCTAGGATTGTTCCTAAGAAATAGCTTCCTTATTTACGTCAGCGGCAGGAGGAAAGAACTATATTCAGCTGGTTAGTGTTTGTGTATTAGCTCATGTTTCATGTATTTTCCCTGGTCTTTTAGGCTGCACATGGTCCGTCTGATGCTGTTGGAGAGACTACTGCAAACTTTGCCCCAGTTGCGAAGTGTTGGAGGTGTCCGGGCCATTCCATACATGCAGGTATCCCTCAGTTCACTTGGGTCTGTCACATCAGAGTTGGACCATCCTTAAGCATGCCCACCGCTCTCCTTCTGAGGCTATGTAAGACTTGGTTTGGTATTAGCTCGTAGAATAATGGATGTAATTTTGAATTGCAAGTTACAGCCCTTCATTTTATAGGTGAGAAGGCCAAGGATCAGAGAATGAGATTAAAAATTTTCTACAGCCATCCAGCTAGTTATTGACAGAGCCAGGAACAAAAGTCTGCTCCAGAGAGTCTTTTTTTTTTTTTTTTTTCCTTTCTTAGCGGTACGCGGGCCTCTCACTGTTGTGGCCTCTCCTGTTGCGGAGCGCAGGCTCAGCGGCCATGGCTCACGGGCCCAGCCGCTCCGTGGCATGTGGGATCTTCCCGGCCCGGGGCACGAACCCATGTCCCCTGCATCGGCAGGCAGACTCTCAACCACTGCGCCACCAGGGAAGCCCTGCTCCAGAGATTCTTAGTGTCTAGTAACTCTTTTTTTTTTTTTTTTTTTTGCGGTACGCGGGCCTCTCATTGTCGTGGCCTCTCCTGTTGCGGAGCACAGGCTCCGGACACGCAGGCTCAGCGGCCACGGCTCATGGGCCCAGACCGTGGAATCTTCCCAGACCGGGGCACGAACCTGTGTCCCCTGCATTGGCAGGCGGACTCTCAACCACTGCGCCACCAGGGAAGCCCTAGTAACTCTTTATTAATATTAGTAGTAGAGTGTCTTCTGATAGCTGTTCTCCCACTAGCTGCCTTCGTCTTAGGCAAAATTGTTCTTTAATTAGAATACCACAGTGCCATATCTTAAGCCACTTTGGTTGGATATAATATAGTGTAGGCTAGTCAATTAGCTTTGCAGACTTTTTGCGAACATTTTCTGTGATGCCAAGGGTAGCATATGCCATAATTTGACTCTTCTGACTCTGGACACTTCAACTTTGGTTACCTTAGGTCTTAGAGAACCTTTTCATGGATTATTGTTATGATTGACAGGGCAGTCAGGAAGACTGGGATTTCTTCTGAAACACCTTGTGTTTAGAATTGTTGTTCTTTAGGGAATTGGCTTTCATGTTTTATCTCTCTGTTGACGTCCAGGTCATTCTGATGCTTACTACAGATCTGGATGGAGAAGATGAGAAAGACAAGGGGGCCCTGGACAACCTGCTCTCCCAGCTTATTGCTGAACTGGGCATGGATAAGAAGGTGAAATTTGAGAGTCATACTGTGTGAGAGGCAGGGATTGGCTGAGATCAGTTTTCAGTTTTTCATTCCTCTCTTAGAGGAACTTCACCTAGTTTCAAGGGGTGACCCTCCACTGAGGGCTCCAGTTGTGTTGATTCATCAGAAACGTTTTTAGTGCCTGCTTTGGCCCTGGCATACTTTTGGCTCTGGCTATAAATGAGGAACAAGACCAAGTCCCTGCCCTCATAGACCTTTTGTAGCTCCACAGGGTGAAAACAGTGAACTGGTTGTTTGTATCTTAACATGGCTTCCTAGGTGTATCAGACTCTAGATCATCCACATAGAGACCACAGGTACATTGGAGCTTGTTTTGTCTCTGAGTCCAAGTGAGGCAATCTTGTTGAGAGGACGCCTCAAGGTTAAAGTAAGTGTGGTCTTCTGGGCTCCGCCTCTGTCCCCAGGACGTCTCCAAGAAGAACGAACGCAGTGCCCTGAATGAGGTCCACCTGGTGGTGATGAGACTCCTGAGTGTCTTCATGTCCAGGACCAAATCCGGATCCAAGTCTTCCATATGCGAGGTATCTTGCTTTGGGCTAATGGGTGTGGGGAAAGGAAAGAGGATGGTCTGGTTGGCACTCGGACAGTGGGCAGAGGCCTCTGTTAGAGCCAGGCCATTGTCACTTGAGAGCAGTAACATTCTAAGCTGCCACCGCTCAGGGGCAGAGCATCTACCTTTCTCGGGGTCCCTTCCAAGCTCTGATCTTTTCCAACAATCCCTCCACTGGGGGCGGTTAAAGCGTTTGGAAGTTCCATTATTGAAAAGCAGGAGACTGTTCTGCAAGGCGCAGAGTGGCTAAGAGGATTCCCCTCCTGTATGTTGCTATAAGGTATGGTAATAGAGCAGAGAGAAAGCAGTGGTGTGTGGTGGAAAGGAGATTAACACAAAGCAGAGAAGGTAGAAATGGGGCTGAACTGCATCCAGTCTTAATGAGCTTCTGAGCTGTGTGGGTGGCTGGGGCTTGCCAGGCTCTCCTAATGGTTTTATTTACAGTAGCTTTTCTCCCGCTTTTCTGTTCATGTGATCACTCACCCCACCTCCTTTGGAAGCTGGTTCTATGGAAGGAGCCCCTACTAGGAGGGTGGGGCTGCCAAGAAGTGCCTATAGTGGAAAGTTTTCTCTCTTTTTAACATAAATGGGCTTCTTTTCTAGCTGCCCTAGGAGAAAGAGAAAACCTCTTCCCTGCAGGTGGCCTCCTTGGCCTCTGGCACATATGTGTAGGGAGATTAGATTTGGGAACTGGTGTTCCTTTGTTTTCTCTTACCATGCTGCTGTTCAGAAGAGTGGGGGAAATGTTTGAGTTAGTCAGGAAACGTTTTTATTTATTTATTTATTTTTGCGGTATGCGGGCCTCTCACTGTTACGGCCTCTCCGTTGCGGAGCACAGGCTCCGGACGCGCAGGCTCAGTGGCCATGGCTCACGGGCCCAGCCGCTCCGTGGCATGTGGGATCCTCCCGGACCGGGGCACGAACCCGTGTCCCCTGCATCGGCAGGCGGACTCTCAACCAATGTGCCACCAGGGAAGCCCCTAGTCGGGAAACTTTTAACTCAAGAGACTGACTCCCTCAGTTCCATGACAGCTTCTCCTAAGGCTGTTGTGAGTGCGTTTCCTACCCCCAACACTCAGCTGAATGCCACACTGTTGTACAGGCCGTTCTTAGCTTCTCCCTGGTTTTTCCCCAGTCATCTTCCCTCATCTCCAGTGCCACAGCAGCAGCCCTGCTGAGCTCTGGTGCTGTGGACTACTGCCTGCACGTGCTCAAGTCCCTGCTGGAGTACTGGAAGAGCCAGCAGAACGATGAGGAACCCGTGGCTACCAGCCAGCTGCTGAAACCACATACTACGTCATCCCCACCCGACATGAGCCCATTCTTCCTCCGCCAGTATGTGAAGGTGAGGTCCTTCCCCGGGCAGTGAACCACTCCTGTCCCTCATCTAGGGCACTGTCCTCTTCAGTCTCAGTGAGTAGCGCTGAAGGAGCCGAGGATGTCACATACTCCCCCTGCTGTTACAGGATGCCCCAGTTTAGAAGATGGGCTTTCTGGTCAGGTGAGTCTGGTGTCCCTCGGGAACAAGTGTTCCCACTTACCAGCCATGAAGCTTGGAGAAGTTCTGTCTAACCTTCGTAAGCCTCAGTTGGCACACCTGGAAAATGAGCACACATAGTATCTGCTTTATAGAGTTGTTGTGAGCATCGGATGAGGTGATGTTGGTAAAGCGCAGTGCCTAGCACATAGCAGTGCTCAATAAATGTAAATTATTATTACCATTTCTGTTCCATTGGAGTCCACGTAGTGGAGCAAGATGGCCTGGGGTAGCTGTGCTGCTTATTGCATACTCAGGACTGCTTCGAATAGTATGAGAGTGTAACAGGGCACAAATTGTGAATCTGGTCACGTCCTTCTCTTTGTATAACCTTCTAGTGGTTTTCCATAACTTTTCAGCCAAAAAGTTCTTTGCCGATCCAGCTATCTACTTAACTCTCTACTTTATCAACTGTAACACCCCTGCATGCAGCCCTGCTAATCTGTGTGTCTCTCCCAGCGTACATGCTGTCCCTTCAGAAATTTTTTCCTCTCCTTCTGCATCCCTTCCTTTCCCTGTCTAGTTAACTCCTAGCCCTTCTTCAAGACCCAGCTCAAGTATTGGATCTTTCCCCAGAACACTTTAATGCTGTCTGAGCGAGATGGCCTTTTCTTGGGTCCCAGAGCGCCCTGTGCACACATGTGGAGTCTTCCCCTCCAGACTGTCAGCAAAGACCAGATTTTATTTCTCTTCACACGCCCAGTGCTTGACATAGATCTGATAAACAGCTGGTGATTGAATATGTGGGACACATGCCCCCAAACTCTCACAGTGTCTTCCTGGGGACCACACAGGTTGTAGGATAGCTGTTGTTTCCGTTGTCCTCAATCTCTCGGTACCCCTGCCTCTGTGTGTGGGCCCAGGATCTCGACTGAGTTTAGTGATCTTTGACACCCCCTTGGTTACACGAATGTTTCTTGTTGTCATGGAAAGCTTTGGTTCTAGGGAAGGGAATACATCTCATAGAAAGTCAGAAGTCCTTCTCCATTACTGGTTTTTCAGTTTTTTCCTATTCTGATTTTTGTGTAAGCAGGGTAAAATCAATCCAGTGTCAAAAACCAGAGTGAAATGTTAGAACTTTTAAAGAGCAGTGAGATCTGCCTCCACAATAAGCTTTGCATGTAGTGAAATTGCCCCCGGGAGCCTGGGGTCTTCCTGGGTTTGTAAACTAAACTATCCGTCAGTGAAGGCTCCAGCTTTGAAAGGTGCCATTTACCATCTCCAACGTGAGGTACTCCTAGTGAGCAATGGACCAGCCTTATTCCTAACTGTGGTCAGGGGAAGTTGTCAATCACAGGTTCTTATACAAATGTTCTTCTCCCAGGGCCATGCTGCTGACGTGTTTGAGGCCTATACTCAGCTTCTCACAGAGATGGTACTGAGGCTGCCATACCAAATCAAAAAGATCGCTGACACCAATTCTCGAATCCCACCTCCGGTCTTCGATCATTCGTGGTTTTACTTTCTCTCAGAGGTGAGTGAAGGTCCCAGTCGAGGAGAGGACACAGCGGCTGTGACTGCCTTTGTGGCTCCCTGGCATCCTAACCATCATGTGGTATTTCCCCCATCAGAGCCCCTCCCACCATTTAGGGCTTGCCCCTCCAGAGTGTACTATGTGGTGAGACTGTGGAAGATGCGTATCAGAGCAAGCCATCCACTTTACCTTCCCCCACATGTGGTGATAATGGACAAGTTTCATAGTTTGGACTCTGCCTGGAAAACAGAAAGTATGCTGGTTAAATGAACTGAGGGATTTTAATATAGAGAATCGGTTAAGCAGCCACTGGAGAACCGAGAAGATAAAGAGGGCACATTGCGGTAACACGGGGTAGTGACCGCAGGCAGCAGCCGCCAGCAGCCCCCTGAAGGCAGCGGAGAGGCCCGGTGGGGCTGAGGAGGGGCTGTTGCTGCTCGCACCTCAGGAGCCCGGAAGGGGTGTGATGTGGTGGACTCTGGAAGTTCTAAAAGAAGCCAGCGAACAGGACCGTCCGGACCTGGTTTGTCCTTGACTGTTGAAGAGATGCTGGAGGCCGCTAGGGTGAAGGGCTGCTCCTAGGACGGCAGGCAGGTGGGAAGGAGCAAGTCCCTTCTCTCCCTCCTGCCTTTTGGTGTCCCTCCAGTGCTCCCCACTGGCAGAACCTAAGAGAGGACCAGCCGGCAAGAAACAGCGCAGCTAGCTTTAGTTCTGGACTGGACGTCACAGAGCAGGGTGTGGTGGGGTGGCTTTGGAGCCGAGAGGAAATGGCTGAATAACCTGCACAGCAAGCATGAGATGAACTCTGGGAAGAAGAATGTTCACAAACCCCAAACAGCCATTTCAAGTCATGTAGATGGAACAGCGCAGCTTCTTCCCCACCTCTTTTACCTGACAGAGAGATTCTGAATGTTATTTTTCTTCACACGTTCATTCTGGGTGGGCTGGAGTGCAGACCAGCCTCCTATAGATTCCTAAGTACTCCACGAGCGGTAGCAGGAATGTTGCTCCTTTTCCCTTTTTGACGTTTTTCTTTCTATGCCTTTCTTTCTGCTGGTCCTTGTAAGGAATACTAAAGTTCACCAGGGCCTAGCTTGACTGCAAGGAAGTAGATTGGTTTGTGTTACCAGTTTTTAGTAACAGCTCATGAAAACCCAAGGCGCTGTGGCTGGTACAGATACAGTTCCAGAGTCATTGACTCTTTGTGTCGTTTCTCCCCTCAAGTACCTGATGATCCAGCAAACTCCATTTGTGCGCCGGCAAGTCCGCAAACTTCTGCTCTTCATCTGTGGGTCAAAGGAGAAATACCGCCAGCTCCGGGATTTGCACACCCTCGACTCCCATGTGCGCGGGATCAAGAAGCTGCTGGAGGAGCAGGGGATCTTCCTCCGGGCAAGTGTGGTTACAGCCAGCTCTGGCTCCGCCCTGCAGTATGACACGCTCATCAGCCTGGTACGGCCGGTGTTGGGGTGATGTGGTAGGGCAGGGGAGGCTGTGGACGAGGCTCAGCCAAGTAGGTAATAGGATGGAGCAGCACACACAGGGCTTTTCAGTATTTTGAGAACATCATGGCCAGGGTTGTGAGCAGGGTAGATCCATGATACCCAACTGGGTGCTATACCACATGCAGTTGGCTTCAGGGTCTGCGATTGCCCCTCCCTGGTCCCACCCCCACCTGGCAGTGGTTCCTCTGTTGTGAGGAGGGGTGGCTTGGGCTTTCTACCAGTGTCATTTGCTCATGTCGTGGACAGGATCAACCCGGGATCTGTGCACCTCTCATTTTTGTCCCTGAATACTAAAGAAATGATGTATTATCGCCTAAGATCAGTTGTTTGACTTTGGGGAGTAAATTGAATATACTGCATAGGAACATCTAGGAAGAACATCTTCAGTGTTAAAGACTCCTAATCCAGTGTTCTTACTATTATGCTTTTAGCAAGAAAAAAATAAACTGGATTGTAGTGTCTTACGTCATGACCTACCTTTCCTGCTGCATTATTGAGTGGTCTGAAGAATCCCTGAAAACAAAAGGGCTTTGTGTGGTGGGACGTTGAATGTAGGAGGCTCAGTGTTTGGGCCTTGGCCCCAGGTTCACCGGGGCACCGATCAACCTTGCACAGAGGGCGAGGGTTTGTAGTCCAAAGCTGAGGTGATGACCCCTCAAGACAGCAGGTGTGGGTCGTTTCTGGTGATTGCTTTCCATTTCAGATGGAGCACCTGAAAGCCTGTGCAGAGATTGCTGCCCAGCGAACCATCAACTGGCAGAAATTCTGCATCAAAGATGACTGTAAGCAGTGCTTCTCCTTTTGGTTGCTGTTACTCATTCATTCCTTCAAGAACTGTTCATCGAAGCCCACTATATGCCAAGCGTTAAACTGGGTTCTAGAGATACAGCCATGAGCAAGATAGAACTCTGCCCAGCAAAGAAGCCAAGTAAAAACTTACAAGATTGCTAAGCGTCCATAGACAAAATGTGGGGTGCGGTAGGACCACAACAAGCATATTGTTATGGTCAACTAAGGAGGAGAATCATCTTCACAGGAGTGGGGGCTGGGAGCCAGCCTCTGTGTAGTTGTTGCAGTACTTGTCAGATATTTCCAAAGAGGGTGTAAATTCTTCTGGGAACTTCCAGCAGAGAACCTGGACAAAGGAGGTGGTGGGAGTAGGGCAGCCCTGGCGTCTGGAGCAGGTGCTCCCGTTCTTGTGTGTGAGTCTCGCAGTTGTGTCAGAGCTGAGCCCTTGTCTCCTCTGCCTGCAGCTGTCCTGTACTTCCTCCTCCAAGTCAGCTTCTTGGTGGATGAGGGGGTGTCTCCCGTGCTGCTGCAGCTGCTCTCCTGTGCTCTGTGCGGCAGCAAAGTCCTCGCTGCACTGGCGGCCTCGGCAGGGCCCTCCAGTGCTTCCTCCTCCTCAGCCCCTGTGGCCACTGGTTCTGGACAAGCCACAACACAGTCAAAGTCGTCCACAAAGAAGAGTAAGAAAGAAGAAAAGGAAAAGGAGAAAGAGGGTAAGGGTCACCTTCTTGTCTCAGTGACCAGGGTGATGTGTTCTAGTCTCTCTGAGAGCACATCGTTCATTCTCTTCTTCTTCTTTTTTATTAATTTTTATTGGCGTATAGTTGCTTTACAACGTTGTGTTAGTTTCTTACTGTATTGCAAAGTGAATCAGTCATACGTATACATATATAACCTTTTTTTTTAGATTTCCTTCCCACTTAGTTCACCACTGAGCATTGAGTAGAGTTCCCTGTGCTATACAGTAGGTTCTCATTAGTTATCTGTTTTACGCGTAGTAGTGTATACATGTCAGTCCCAATCTCCCAGTTCATTGCATTCCCCCCTTCCCCCCTTGGTAACCATAAGTTTGTCATTCTCTTCTTCTGAAAGGTTTTTCATCCTGATTTACAGGGACCTAAAACCCAAATGCCCTCTAGTGTCATTTTCAGTTATGTTGAAGGTGACACCTTAAAGAGTGTGACTTCCGTACCTAGTGTCTGTAACGGGAAAGGTCAAAGTGCACCAAACATTTTTACTAGGCCCAAGTTTCTTTTAATATGAAATAACAACACTTGCTTCGTGGAGAGATTGTCGGTGTTAAATGAAACTATGCTTATAAACGTGCCTTGTAAACTGGTAAATGCTCTACAAATGGACACTGTAGTGAGCTTTAGCTGATTCCTTGCCATCAGAAAGGCAAAAGCGTTTTTCTGCGTTCCTGATTTTCATGGTCCTTGGAGGCCTGAGACAGGTGATTGGTGGAGAGCAGTTGAGGTTCACATTCCCCAATGAATTATTCAGATCTCTCTGTGCCAGTCTGTGGTAATGTTGACTGTTGTAGGTAGCAAACTTTTGAAAGGAAATTCCTTCTCCAATGTGACTATCTTTGTCGGTGCCAGGCTTGTAGAGGTACTTTTTTGGGTAGGATTATTATATCTGGGGCTGACTTTTTGTCTCTCAGTAACCAACTGAAAGTTTTTTTTTTTTTCCCCCTGCGGTACGCGGGCCTCTCACTGTTGTGGCCTCTCCCGTTGCGGAGCACAGGCTCCGGACGCGCAGGCCCAGCGGCCATGGTTCACGGGCCCAGCCGCTCCGCAGCACATGGGATCCTCCTGGACCGGGGCACGAACCCGCGTCCCCTGCATCGGCAGGCGGACTCCCAACCACTGTGCCACCAGGGAAGCCCCTGAAAGTTGTTTTCAAATCATAACCATTTTGGTGAAACTTTAAAACATGGACAGAATTCCCTCTCTTTCCACCTGAGCACTGGCTGTAGGACCCTAGACCACTTCTTCCTACTTTTCAGCCCTTCAGTCCTGCTTTGATCTTGCAGGTGAGAGCTCAGGAAGCCAGGAGGATCAGCTGTGCACAGCTCTGGTGAACCAGCTGAACAAATTTGCAGATAAGGAGACCTTGGTCCAGTTTCTGCGTTGCTTCCTCTTAGAGTCCAATTCTTCCTCGGTGCGCTGGCAGGCCCACTGCCTGACACTGCATATCTACAGGTAGGGTCCGGGGCTTAGTTTTAGCAGACTGTGGGTCTGGGACCAGAGTGGGTGATGTATCAACAGTTCTGTCTTGGCTCTATGTTCCATACTCAAGGTCGTCCATACTATAAGTATTTACACCAATCTGAATCCTCTTGACTATTACAGATTTCTTCATTGAGTTATCTGCTTTTTGGCTATTAAACTGATGTCAGAAGCAAGAGATGATCTGTTTTCCACTGAGAAGGCTATGTTTACAAGTTTGTAAAATGACCAGGCTTGACTCTTTAGGGTAACAAAGCTCAGTTTCTGCCATTGAGAGATGTCAGATGATGGGAATAAATCACCTCCTGAAGACAGGAAAGGATCATGCTACATCTGTTAAGGTTGATTGTCAAAGGAACAGTAGAGCCATTCAGACTTAACCCATAGTTGTGGGGAAATAGATACATCTCCAAAACGGTACCTGGGCCTTGTTGATAAATAAAAGAACCTCAGGGTTTTCTGCTGCTTATAATATGAACTGTCATTTATCTACAGAAACTCTAGCAAATCTCAGCAGGAGCTCCTGCTAGATCTGATGTGGTCTATATGGCCAGAACTCCCAGCCTATGGTCGTAAGGCTGCCCAATTTGTGGACCTACTAGGATATTTCTCCTTGAAAACCCCACAAACAGAGAAGAAGGTAACAGATGATTGATGGTTGGAGAGGCTGACTTGCCACATTTTAACCTTTTTTATCTTGAGTTAACGTTATGATCAACCCACATGGGAGTACATATATGAAATCTCTTTTAAGTATATATTAAGCACTCCCAGTATGTATGCCACCTAGATAATAGACGCTAGCAAATAAGTATCGTCTGAATTTGGCTTAGCCAGTAGAAGTAGATAAAGCGGGGAAGAAAATGCAACTCATTAAAGTTGCTTGGGAAAGAAAGTGCTCCTCTGGGTTTCCTGGCAGTCCTGATCACATATCCAACGTGTTTTTGCAATTAGATAACCATTTCATGGCTTCTCCATAATAATAAAATTTCTCTTCCTCCACAAGGTATAGAAAGAGGGGCTGTCACTAAGATCGTGGAAACTACTAAAGAAGATAGAATCCTTTAAATGACTAGGAGTTAGGCTCAGCTTTGTTTGATTCTGAATGAGGGCTGCTACTTCTAGGGCGGTATCAGCTAGAAAGCAGAGGAAAAGTCTTTGCCAGTAAGACTTTCCCTTGGGCTTTAATTCTGGTCCTATATGGACTTCTGTTTTCAGTTGAAAGAATATTCACAGAAGGCTGTGGAGATTCTTCGTACTCAGAACCACATTCTTACCAACCATCCCAACTCCAACATTTACAAGTGAGTTTTGTTCTGCTTTCTTCCTATTTGAAGCTCGGTCAACAGTCCAGTTGCTATTTCCACATTGATTGGCTCTTATTTATGAATCAATACTCTCCTGTCTAGTTGGTCTTTGAATCCCTCCCTTGTAGTTGGGGCCTTGTGCATAGAAGGTGCTCAAAATGTAACTGCTGAATTAGGGTTTGGTAAGCAATGATTTAAGAAGGTCTCTAGTTTTCAAGGGTCTAAGTGTAAATCACATAAGGCAAGTTTACAGAAATGGCTGCATTAAAAAAAAAAAAAACTTTGGAAGACACTGTTGTTTAAAACTGTCAGTTTATTATTTCCCTGGTTTATTAGTGACTGTTCTTTTTTTTCCTCCAAACTTGATTGGGGTATAATTTACATACAACAAAATTTACGCATTACAAGTGTACAATTCAGTGATTTTTAGTAAATTTAATTGTGACTCTTCTTTGAGTCAAATTTTAATGTAACATTTAGGATTCCTGTGTCCTCAGAACAGCTCAGAAATAGGGAACGTCTAAGGTCACTCAGTTGAAATTCCCTTCCTGTGACTTAACTCTGTTGGGATTTCTCACATTTCCTTGTGTTCTCACTAGAGTGGAGCTTGCCTTGGGGAATATTGAGCCATGGTTTTCTCATGGCTTCTTTGTGAAGCTCCATGCTTTCTAAAATGAAAATCTCCTTATGCTAAGACTGCTTTCTTCCTTAGCACCTTGTCTGGCCTAGTGGAGTTTGATGGCTATTACCTGGAGAGTGATCCCTGCCTGGTGTGTAATAATCCAGAAGTGCCATTTTGTGTAAGTGACATCTTTAACGTGGACAGTCCCGAGACTTATAGGGCCAGTGGGTTTCTTGTTTTTAGAGGTTGATTATTACTGCATAGGCATCCCTCTCCCAGTGGTTGGTTGCAGTTGTATTAAGCCTTACCTGCCCTGCTACCTTAAATAGAAACTTCATCCATGGGTGAAGAGTGGGTTACACTGATGAGTTTTGAAGAGGACAGGATGAGCCGTTAGCCTTGAACTAACACACTGTTTCGTGTTTACTTTTGCATTTAGTATATCAAGCTGTCTTCCATTAAAGTGGACACAAGGTACACCACCACCCAGCAGGTTGTGAAGCTCATTGGCAGCCACACCATCAGCAAAGTGACGGTGAAAATTGGGGACCTGAAACGGACCAAGATGGTGCGGACTATCAACCTTTATTACAACAACCGAACTGTGCAGGCCATCGTGGAGCTGAAAAACAAGTACGGGCTTTTCAGACCTGGGGAGGGGCAGCAGGCTTATGAGGCTCAATACCAGTTGTTGCCTTTGATTGCTGGAATCAGGTAAAGCAGCACATTCCTGGAGGCCTAGTATGTCCTCTTGCCTCCTTAGGTCATGGCTGAAGGACACAGGTGAAACACCAGTTCTTAAGGATGCTGACGAAAACTATTTTGAAATTATGTATGTCCCATGGAGCCCTCAGGGTCTAAGATCTTCAACAGCCTGAAAGGAAGCTGAGTGAGGGGGACTCTAGGCTTCTCATACCCATGTTAACTAGAGCGGTTCTATTTTTAGATAGACGATTCTATAGGGGCAGTAGTTGTTTCTTGGATTAAGACACTGTTCTCTTGTTTACAGAGCAGACAGTATTTCTCAAGGAGGTTCTCTAGTTTGAAGTCCTTCCGTTTCTGCATGGTGCATTCCCTCTACATATGTTGATGTTGGATCTTTCTAGATTATCTGTCCCAACATCTGAATCTCAAGGCATGTTGTATATGGGCCAAAGAAGACACTAGCATGGGTTATATAGTGTCAGCTTTTACAGAGACAGACCACTTGTTGAAGACTCAGGCATTTATGTTGGGCAGAGAATATAAGTAGTTGCTACTTGAATGTTTAGACCTACAGGGAGTGCTGCTCTGTGCATAGAATGGAAGTGTTGGTATTACTCTAAAGGTAGCATAAAGCTAGCATGTACCACATGAACAAATGGCCACAGGAGCTCTGCTTAAAGGAAGTTTTCTCTTCGTCGTTTGAAAAGCATAGTTAACATTGATGATCTGCAAGTAGAAGCTGCTCATTGGGATGACCCAGTTCCCTCTGGAGAAGGTGGATTTGATTTTCTGTTGTGTAGAGTCAGCGTAGCTGCTGGTAAAGACCTCAGACTCTGGAATGAGACTGTGGGTTCACATCCCTTGTAGAAATTACGTAGCCTCAGTTTCCTTAACTGTAAAATGTAAAAAAGTTTCCTTAACTGTAAAAATAACACACTTTCAGGGTGTTATTTTAAGGATTAAATGTGTTAGTATATGTGAAGTGCTGAGAACAGAGCCTGACGCATAGTAAGCGCTCAGTAAATATTAGGTCTAATCGTAGTCATATAATTACCTCTAAATTATCCCATGCCTTTACTCTTTCTGACTCTATTTGGCACTTGGTCCGGATCCTGGTATGTCCCTCTGCCTCTCTAAAGTAACCTGAGTGTTATCCTTCCAAGGTAGTTGTCTTGATAGGAACTCATGGCAGTCGTCATCACGGTACCTCTTGGGATTCCAGGCTTCAGCGTGGCATGCTCTTGGAGTAATATCTTCCCTTGATGTGCATTCCCTTGTTTTTCTGGAGTATCAAAAATTATCATATATAATGTCTTAAAGCACCTGTATGTTCTCCCCCCCCCCTTTTTTTTAAGAGAGAAAGAATAGAGGAAACATTTTTTAAATTAAGTTGCTTTTATTTGCCAGATTTCCTTTCCTTAGACTTAATTGCCTTAGAAGAATAGGTAGGGACAGTCTTCTCTTCGTCTCATCAGACTGTCACTGCTGAGGGTCTTGTGAGAGAGAGGCTCTTAGGCCATCTGCCCCTCTGTCTGACACTGTCTCTCCTAGGCCAGCTCGCTGGCACAAAGCCAAGAAGGTTCAGCTGACCCCCGGGCAGACAGAGGTGAAGATCGACCTGCCTTTGCCAATAGTGGCTTCCAACCTGATGATTGAGTTTGCAGACTTCTATGAAAACTATCAGGCCTCCACGGAGACCCTGCAGTGCCCACGCTGTAGTGCGTCAGTCCCTGCCAACCCAGGGGTCTGCGGCAACTGTGGAGAGAATGTCTACCAGTGTCACAAATGCAGGTAAGTGAGTGGTTGTCACCCAGGCCAGGCACATTCCTTGTATTTTTCTGTAAGAGTCTCCTTGTGCTCAATTTCATTGTGTGGTGCCCTCATAATAACTACAGGATTATGGGTTTGTAGAGTGCAGAGTTCAAGGATGGAAAAGGGGAGGGAAGGGGAAGAGTGGGGTGTGTGTGGGCGTGCGCATGCATGTGAAGTCACGAGACCATCCAGTGGTGGGTGGTGCTGGGGTCCCTAGGCTTGGTTCTGGGTCTCCCTTTCTTGTTACCTGGTTGCTTAAGTCATCCTCGCCTATTTGCCGCTGCCCCTCCGAGAGTCCCTGCAATAGTTTGCAGTGTACAGATGTGGCGTGGTCCATCTCCCCTCCCTACAAATCCTCTGCTGCCCCCTGACCCAATCACTGTGGTTTTTCAGATCCATCAACTATGATGAAAAGGACCCCTTCCTGTGCAATGCCTGTGGCTTCTGTAAATACGCTCGCTTCGACTTCATGCTCTATGCCAAGCCTTGCTGTGCAGTGGATCCCATTGAGAATGAAGAAGACCGGAAGAAGGTAAGGCCGCATCCGTCCGAGACTCAGGCAGGGCTTTGATCTGAGCTGTGGACTGAGCTGATGTGGGGAGTGTGCTTTTCCTTCTAGCTGAAGTTTTCTCAACTCAGCACTGTTTTCAGGGCTCAGCTTTTGAGTGGCAACAAATAAGACAGATATATTGGAACACATGGTTTGTGTAGGATTTTGGAGACATGTTAATGAAACTAGAATATCTCAAGCGACAAATGACAAGATTTGGAAAGGCAGATAGAAGTTGGGTGACTTGCCCTGCATTTGTTCCACAGGCTGCTTCAAATTGCAGCTGCTGGCCTTCCCTCATTGTTGGCTTGTCCAGGGGCTGGTTCTCTGCCAGCCTGATGTGGTGGGACTGGATATGGGAGGACAGGGAAGAGGGGGCAACTGTCAGGATAGTCACTAGCAGCAGCAGCCTGGCAAAGCAAAAGAACACCTGGCTTTGGAGTCAGAAGATTGAAAGTTCCAGTTCCACCTGTGCTTTTTAGTACTGGCCTCAGTCACTGCTCTCAGCATTGTTTATTTATACGTATGTCGTATACGTTGTGTCTTATTGAAAATAACATACCCTCCCCACAGGATTATTGTGAAGAATAGAAATAACGTATGAAACACAGTACCTGACCTAGAGGTCCCTGACCGATCACTCAGGGAAAATCTTCATGCTGACGAGCCTTCACGCACGCCCCTGTCTCTTCCTGTCTAGGCTGTTTCCAACATTAACACACTTCTGGACAAAGCTGATCGAGTGTATCACCAGCTGATGGGACATCGGCCACAGCTGGAGAACCTGCTCTGCAAAGTGAACGAGGCAGCTCCTGAAAAGCCGCAGGTAGTCCAAAGCTGGAGGGACATTTGGAGAGGGTTCTGGATCAGAAGCAGAAGACTAGCCCCTGGGTGAGGCCATCTCATGGTGGAAGGCTGACAGCTTCCCTCTTGGTTGCAGGATGACTCGGGGACGGCTGGGGGCATCAGTTCCACCTCAGCCAGTGTGAACCGGTACATCCTGCAGTTGGCGCAGGAGTACTGTGGGGACTGCAAGAACTCTTTCGATGAACTCTCCAAAATCATCCAGGTAGAGAAACGGGAGCAGCTGGACAGTGTGCTTTGTCGTGTGTTATCGATGTCGTTTCCAAAGCAGTTCTTTGCTCTCCCCCAGCAGCTCAGCTCCAGGGGTGCCCTTGCCCAGCCGCATAGCTTCTCACCCACAGCGGTTTTGGGCGCTCGGTAGAGAGCTGAGTTCATTCCAGAAAACAGAATAACGGAGATTATTATAGATGTGTTTTTCTTGACCATTCACAGCCCATCTTTTAGTAGAGGGGTTAACTGGTTTTAAAAAAATGAGGTGCCAAGATTTTGTTCCTGTTTTTTCTGATAGACGTGTTTGCAGGCTTGAAGGGTAGGGCACACCAACTCCAGTCAACCAGGGTGGGCCATACGGTGGATGGCATGTTACCGACCCCACCCCCATGGGAGGGAAGGCTAGCCGCAGACAAGAGGAGCCAGGGTCCTTGTCCCTTAAGTTGCTGGTGTGCCATCTTTGCTACACGTGCCTACGTTCCTGACTTTGTTCTTTATGAGACAGTGTTACGTGGGAGTTAAGGGCGTGGGCCTGTGATCAGAGGCTGAGTTCTAACTCTGTCACTTACTTTGGTCAAGCCAACCCCTCTAAGCTTGTTTCCTCCTCTATAAAATGGGGATAAAGTATCTAACTGGTAAGGTTATCAAGAGGGCTAAATTAGATAATGCATGTAAAGTGTTTTTTCAAACCAAAGCTGATTTCTAGTTAACTTCCTCTTTTTCTTTATTTTAATTGCTGATTTCTTTCTCCTTTGTCTTTTCTTTTTCCTTAGAAAGTTTTTGCTTCACGCAAAGAGTTGCTGGAATACGACCTGCAGCAGAGGGAAGCAGCCACCAAATCATCTCGGACCTCCGTGCAGCCCACCTTCACTGCCAGCCAGTACCGCGCCTTGTCCGTCCTGGGCTGTGGCCACACATCCTCCACCAAGTGCTACGGCTGCGCCTCGGCCGTCACAGAGCACTGTATCACCCTGCTCCGGGCCCTGGCCACCAACCCCGCCCTGAGGCACATCCTCGTCTCCCAGGGCCTCATCAGGGAGCTCTTTGATTATAATCTTCGCAGAGGCTCTGCGGCCATGCGGGAGGAGGTCCGCCAGCTCATGTGCCTCCTGACCCGGTCAGAGCTTGCGCCGTGGTGACGGGGGCCGGTCATGCCTGCTCGTGCTTTGGTGGGGGTGGCAGCGGTGCTGGGAGCACCAGAGGGTGCACGGAACCGTGCTTCTCCCTGCCAAACAGCTTCGCTAGCTTATAATAGAGGAAAAAAATGGGAAGAGGTCCTGGGTATAGCTGAACAAACTTGGGGAGCATTTGAAGCCCGGGTTTCCGTGTAGATAGTATGTTTGGCTTGTACTTGGTTGGTACCAGTGGGGTTTCCTGAGGAAGCAGTTTCTGAGTTTTGGTGAGGGAGGAGAAGGGTGCAGCGGGGCACTTGGACTCAAGACTCAACCAGAAGAAGACAGTTGGAGTAGTGGAGCCTAGGGATTAAGAGCTTGGATCTGGATCAGAAAGACCCAGTATCGGATATTTTGTACTATGTGCCTTGGACACATTTCTTAACTTCTCTGAGCCTAAGGTTTCCTTATCTGAGAAATACTGACAGTGGCAAATACCTTAAAGTCTTGTGGTGAGGATAGACTAACATAATTCATGCAAGTAATAACTGATATTTGTGGAGTACTTAGTCTGTACCCATACAGTACCCACAGCTGGATTTGGATTATTTACTGAGTATGTTGCATAAGTTCTGGAACATGTTAGCTGGTTGGTAAGTATTACTTGCTGTATTATTTATTCACTCATCTAACAAATATTTATTGAGCATCTGCTGAATGCTAGGCACCGTTCTAAACTCTGAGGATACAGTGGTAGATGAAACAAAAGTCCCCGCACTCATGTAGCTTACGTTCTACAGGGGAGAAGGGCAGTAAACAGGTAATTACACGGTACAGTGTCAGGAGATTAGATGTGAAGAGCGGTACAGCTGGGATGGCAACTCTGATTGTGGGTGGGGTTGCTGCGGAGGATAAAGTGGTCAAGGACGATCTCTGAGGGGTGATACTTGAGCAGAGCCCTGTGTGGGGTGAGGGGGCAAGTCATGCAGATACTGAAGGCGCGGGCTACACACAGAGGAAATAGCAAGTGTCAGGAGGAGAGGCAGGGGTGTGCCCGGGGTGTGAGGGGTGGGGGAGCCCTTGTGCATGGAGTGAAGGATACCAGTGGGGGAACAAAGGGGAGGGGATTTAGTGAGAGATCGCCAGGGCCCTGGTCCTGTAGGGTCTCGTAGGCCATTATAAGGACTTGGATTTTATTCAAGACACGTTGGGAAGCAAGAAAGGGATGTGACACAATTCGTGGGTTTTTTTTATTATTAAAATATACATTATTACAAAGGGACATAGATGGGAAATGTGGATGCCTTGTGGGAAATGAAGTGAGGGCAGTTGGCGAAGATGAGGAAAGAGTTGTGGCCAAGGCTGAGTGGACACCTAGATTCTGGAGACTGACACACCAGGCAGTGTCTGGGGGCTGTGCAGCCTGGGATGTGGGCTGGGGAGAAAATCCCCCGTGTGTCAGTGCTGCTCTGTTCTCAGTCGGCGTCTCCTCCCAGGAAAGGGGGCTGGGGCGTGCCCTTTTTATTACACAGCGGGGTTTTGTGGGGCTAGTGTGTCTTCTTGCCCCTGGGAAGGCTGGGTAGCCCTAGACATTGATTTCCTTTTTTCTGGGCTCCTTCAAGTGCAAAGGAGGGACACAGCCAATGGTGAATAACAGGACTCCTTTCTCTGCTTCCCTAGGGACAATCCAGAGGCCACCCAGCAAATGAACGACCTGATTATTGGCAAAGTCTCCACAGCCCTGAAGGGCCACTGGGCCAATCCTGATCTGGTGAGCAGGCTGGCCGTCTCCTCACTCTCTGCCTTCATTCGCTCGGCTTCCTCCCCGCTGGTCTCGTTTGCAGAGACGAGAGGGAGGGAGGGAGCGGCACATTTGCAGAGCTCATGTCCCACAAAGATTTTCCCAGGTCAGAGTCAGCCTCAGAGAGAAGAGAAATGAGTGGTTGGCCCTGTGGAGGGTCTCCATCTCTCCACTGTCTCTCTGATGGTCCACCTGTGACCAGACGTTCTAATGCTGAGTCCCTGGATCTGAGCATGGACGTGAGCCCTAGTCCTGGGATTGACCCTGCAGACCCTCCTCTACTCATGTCTCTTTCTGTTGGCCTTCTAGGCAAGTAGCCTTCAGTATGAAATGCTGTTGCTGACAGACTCTATCTCGAAGGAGGACAGCTGCTGGGAGCTCCGCTTACGCTGTGGTGAGTTTGGGGGGACGTCTGGTTAGCAGCTTGCCAGAGAAAGGAGAGGAGGCTTCAGGGCGCAGTCCTAGGCGCAGGGCGGGAGAGGGCAGGGGAAGCTGTGCTTGGGCAGCCTTGCCACGGCAGGCGTGATGTGTTCTGTGATCACGTGTGACTCTGCCTTTCCTTCCTCTGCCCAGCACTCAGCCTTTTCCTCATGGCCGTGAACATTAAGACTCCCGTGGTTGTTGAGAACATTACCCTCATGTGCCTGCGGATCTTGCAGAAGCTGATTAAACCACCTGCTCCCACCAGCAAGAAGAACAAGGTACGGGGCCGAGAGGGAGGGCGGGGTACAGGCCCCGGCCAGCACCTGACCTGCCTCTAAAGGCCTCTGCTCACCTGAACTCGCTCTCCCTGGGCGGTACCGATGCTTCCTTTGCGGCAGTTCAGCAGAGATGGGTTGGGGTTTTTGAGAAGGAAGGTTTCTCAGAGGGAACTCAAGAGAAAAACAAACACAGAAATACAAACGCATAGGACAAAGTGGTTAGCCGTGGAGGACTGCCTCTTTCTCTGGTCCCGTCAGATGACTCGCAGCTCCCAGAGGACACAGTGTTCTTTCCTACCCCCGTGCCTTTGTACATGCAGTTTTGCGCAGTGGTGGAAGTCCTGGGCTCTGAGGCAGACCTCTTGATTTCAAATCCCAGCTCTTCCATTCACTAGCACTATGACTTGGGCACGTTATTTAACTTAGGTTGCTTGGTTACCCCATCTATAAAATGGGAATACAGTTTCCACCTGAAGTGTTGGGAAGAATAAATGACTTAATGCAGATCAAGTGCTCAGAGCAGTGCCTGGCCCATGTTAATCCTTAATAACTGTTACTTGTGGCTGTATGGTGTCTCCTCTGCCTGGAATGCTCACCTTCATTTTGTCAGCTGCTCCTTCAGTTAACCAGTTCTCTGCTAGGCTGGCTATGAGCTCCTCGAATCCAGGGCTTGTCTTACTAAGATGTTTTTGTGTCCAGTGCATAGCGTGGTATCTAGCATTCTAATAGCCACTCGGCAAATCATTGTTAAGAGAATGAATAAAGCCAGGTTTTTAACCCTAAAATGGCCTAGCCACGGATGGGCTTGCTACACCCGTCAGGCCGTAATTCTTTCCCTCGGCCGTGCCTGAGGCCGTCAGTGCCTCTTAGCCATCTCTGTAGTCCTTGGGCCACTCTCCTTCCTGCTCCATCCCGATGGGATCCCTTGGTGGGAAACGAAGTCTCATTGTAGGATTCTGAGTAGTAAGCAGTAGGGGGGAAGCTGGGCAATGAACAGTTTACTCTGTTTCCCTTCCCTGGTCTGCCCGGACAGTCCTCAGAAAAGACCCCCCTTCCTTCCCTTTGATGAAGGTTTACTTCGCCTCAGAGCTAAGTCTCAGCAAATAAAAATTGGTTCTTGATTGAAAAGAGGAACCTCATCCCCACGTAACTGTCATTTTTCCCACAGTGTGAGGTAAAAGATTTCCACAGGGTTCTTACTCTCTGAGCACTGAAGCCTCACATTTTGCTTAGTTTTAGCCTAAAGAGAGCAGCAGTTCTCAAAGTTTGGCTCGTAGATCCCTGGGTGTTCCCAAGACTCCCAGGGAATCTGTGAGGTCAACACTGCTTTCATAATTACCCTAAGACGTGATTTGCCCTCTTCACTGTTTCGTGGCGTTTGTGCTGGTGGTGCCAAGTCAGTGATGGTGAGGCCACTGGAGGCTTAGCACGAAGAGGCTGTGGGCCCAGCTCCACTCAGAGCCGTGCTCTTCCCTGCCGTGCACTTTCCCTCTAGAGTGTCCTTGATGAAGCATTGCAGGTTAATTTTAGTAAATCTTGACTCCTGAGTGCTAATCTTTTTTTTAAATGATTTTAAACATTTTATTTATTTAATTTATTTATTTATGGTTGTGTTGGGTCTTCGTTGCTGCGTGCAGGCTTCCTCTAGTTGTGGCGAGTGGGGGCTACTCTTCGTTGTGGTGCGCGGGCTTCTCATTGCGGTGGCTTCTCTTGTTGCGGAGCGTGGGCTCTAGTCACGTGGGCTTTGGTAGTTGTGACTCGCGGGCTCTAGAGTGCAGGCTCAGTCGTTGTGGCGCCCGGGCTTCGTTGCTCCGCGGCATGTGGGATCTTCCCGGACCAGGGCTCGAACCCGTGTCCCCTGCATTGGCAGGCGGATTCTTAACCACTGCACCACCAGGGAAGCCCAGCTAATCTTTTTAATATTCAGCAAGACGATGTGCGAGGCCCAGAGACGGTGCCCTGGCGCACTGCAGTGCAGCGGTTGTCCTGGGGAAAAGCACTTGTGTGACTGCGCTGCAGGCTGAACCGGTTGCTTTTTTCATGGAACCCGTTTGTGCTTGAAAGGAGGGCTGATGGGCAAATTGTGGTTGTTCAGAATCGGGTGTTTGGTAGACATTTTCTTATAAAGTGAATGAAGTGAGCTTGTCACTTGAAGAGGAATTGATGTAACTTGGTGAACCAGTATTTTCCAAATGACCAGTACATGTTACCGAATCATGTGAGAGTAAACGATGAATTTTAGTGGAATGGAATACGGGACATTGATTGATTGGTTTCAGATTCCTCATTCTAGCCAGTCTTTAAGAACCTATAATTTGTTAAATTTTGGTTTAGTATCAAAGGAAAAATCCACAATTAATTGAAAAACCTATTAAAATATTCTTTTTTCCAACTAAATATCTGTGTGAGTAGTACTTCACCTCAAACAACACATCACAACAGTTTGAGCTCAGAAGCAGGTATAAGAATCCAGCTGTCTTATTAAGGCAGTCTTTAAACAGTTTCAAAAATATAAAGCAGTGCAACTCCTTTGTCTAGATTATTTTTGTTTTGGAAAATATAAAAAATGTTATTTAGGTTGCCAGGTAATGGATTTATTCTTACTTTTAAATGAATTAATAAATATTTTAAGAATTGCTGAACCTTAATTTTTAATAGGTACATATTGATGGAGAGAGCTACACACACAAGAACTCTTTGGAGTCAGTAATTTTTTTTTTTTTTTTGCGGTACGCGGGCCTCCCACTGCTGTGGCCTCTCCCGTTGCGGAGCACAGGCTCCGGACGCGCAGGCTCAGCGGCCATGGCTCACAAGCCCAGCCACTCCACGGCATGTGGGACCCTCCCAGACTGGGGCACGAGCCCGTGTCTCCTGCATCGGCAGGCGGACTCTCAACCACTGCGCCACCAGAGAAGCCCTGGAGTTAGTAATTTTTAAGAGTAATGGGATCCTGAGGTCAGAAAGTTTGAGAACCCAGAGTCCTGGGGCTCTGCTGTGTAGGCTCCTTGGGATTAGTTATGGCTCTTTAAATTCTGGAGGCTGCTTAGTGACCCCTTGAAGATTTATGTTTGCGAAACTACAAATCAGCCTTGGGATAGGAATTAGTATATGTGGCTATAAGACTGTCTGAAGGAAGCCAGTTACACCTTATCCTGCAGTCAAAATCAGTGACCCTAAGCTCAGCATGGAGTTACTACTGCTAAATTAGATCAAAATGCTTTAAAGCAGCATATAGGGGGCATAAAAGATAAGAATGTTGATCCTTCAACATTCTTGCCTTTGCATATGTCCCCTTGGGGTGCCAGTGCTATTGTATTGCAGCTGTGACTCAGATGTGCCCTCAAGCTCTCTCCCCTTGTCCGCTTTCCTCCTGCAGGATGTTCCTGTCGAGGCCCTTACCACAGTTAAGCCGTACTGCAATGAGATCCATGCCCAGGCTCAGCTCTGGCTCAAGAGAGACCCCAAGGCATCCTATGAAGCCTGGAAGAAGTGTCTTCCTATCAGAGGTGTGTCTGTCTCTTCAAGACTTGAGAAATCGGTCATTCCTACCCCATCCCAGCAGCCCCACAATCCCCCCCCTTTCTGTCCCTTTCTTCTCCTTACGTCTCTCTGCACCCCTTTGCCTGCCAGGGATCGATGGCAACGGGAAGTCCCCCAGCAAATCAGAGCTCCACCATCTCTATTTGACTGAGAAGTACGTGTGGCGGTGGAAGCAGTTCCTGAGTCGTCGGGGGAAGAGGACCTCCCCCTTGGATCTCAAGCTGGGCCACAACAACTGGCTGCGGCAAGTGAGTGAGCGTCCCCTGGGCCCCTCGCCCTGCTGTGCTGGCCTCAGATCCCGAGCAGGGTGTTTCTACTCCTCCCCACTTGTCTGCTCTGCTTTCTCTTCTTTCTCTTTGTTATTATTGCTTCCTTTCACATAGGTAGAGGTTCTCGGTTGCCGCCGCCAGCGTGGTGGACTGGCCGAAACAGAACTCTTTCCGCCTTCTCATCAAGCTCGTGATCTCTGGTCTCCTCCCTGAACACTGAACGGACCTGAGCCTCAGTGCCTGTACTCCCCTTTCTCCTTCCACCTTTCATATCTTCTGCTGTCCTCTTCCTCTTTCCAGCTAATGTTCTTAAAGATTAAAGTAATTATATTTTAGAGAATTCGTTTGTCCATTGGTTCATAACATAAATAACTGGTTTACATTAAATGTTAAGTGTTCACCGTGTAGCTGTCCCCAAAATAGAATTACAGATGTCTTTGCTAAGGAGAATTCCTGCTTGTCTTTTTTCCTACCTCAGTCATCTTGGGTACATTCTCCAAAGTAGTTGATAGAGAAAATCTCCATGAAGAAGGTGGCTCTTAGGCAGCCTCTTTACCAGCCTGCAGCAGTCTGATCTTGTGTTAGCTGGTGATTTTTACCTTTAACCTTTCCTAGAGAGGTACTCAGAGGACTTCCTTTGGATGGGTGGCAGTTGACTGTGCCCTGCGGGGCCTGATGAGAGGCTGTTAGTTGAGCCGGGGCTTCTGTCCATACCCCACAGGTGCTCTTTACTCCCGCGACGCAGGCTGCACGGCAGGCAGCCTGTACAATCGTGGAAGCTCTGGCCACCATTCCCAGCCGCAAGCAGCAGGTCCTCGACCTCCTCACCAGGTACCGTTTGAGAGTGGGATGGGCAGGGTGGTTGGACTTCATCTCGAGCCCTTCCCGCTTTCCCAGGGGAATCCACAGATCAGGGTGACTGGAGGCGCACCTGTGCTCTGTAACTGTCTCATTCCTTGTAGAAGATCACAGAAACAAAAAAGTTCTAAAAAGCTGAATTGTCGTGATAGTGCAATTGTAGTGGTAGTAACGGTGGTGGTGGTAATAGAGCAGCAGAATTTCAGCAGCTAGTATTTTCTGAGATCTTACGAGCTTATAAATGCTTGGCATGCACTGTCTCATTTAATCCTTATCTGGGCTTAAAGTGGTTAATTAACTTGTCTACTGGAAGGCAAGATTTGAATCCAGGCAGTCTAATTCCAGAGCCCACATTATTGGCCACTAAACTCTGGTAAACTTACCTTGTGAGTGACTCAGTCACAGCCATACTCGTGCTGCCCCAATAACCGCCATTCATATTTTGGTGCTTTATTGTTCCAAACGTGTATAGTTTGTTGCACTGCATTCCCTGTTGTGTGCTCTTGAGCTTTCCCCAAGTGTGGGGAGTTCCCGAGTGGGGAGTTTGGGGTTTTCTCGCCCCACCCCCTTCCTTCCATGGAAGAGGGAGTGAAGGACAGCAGAGGCATGAAAGATGGAAGAAGCAAAGAGGAGCTGTTAGGACTGTTGCAGCTGTTTGACTTCTCTCTCAGTGCCTGTCTCTCCATGGCAGTTACCTGGACGAGTTGAGCGTAGCAGGGGAGTGTGCCGCCGAGTACCTGGCGCTCTACCAGAAGCTCATCACTTCAGCTCACTGGAAAGTCTACCTGGCAGCTCGAGGAGTCCTGCCCTACGTGGGCAACCTCATCACCAAGGTACCTCCATCTCACCCAGCCCAGCAGAGCCCCTTTCCCTAGCTCTGCTTTCGTTGTCCCCTTTCTCTGCGTGAACTTTGTGGTGTTCTTTTATACCAAGAAGAAACATTTGTTGAAAATGCAGGCATACCTTGCCTCATTGCACTTTGCAGGCGACTGCGGGTTTTTTTTTTTTTTTTTTTTTTTTTTTTTTTTTTTGTGGTACGCGGGCCTCTCACTGCTGTGGCCTCTCCCGTTGCGGAGCACAGGCTCCGGACGCGCAGGCTCAGCGGCCACGGCTCACGGGCCTAGCCGCTCCGCGGCATGTGGGATCTTCCCGGACCGGGGCACGAACCCGCATCCCCTGCATCGGCAGGCGGACTCTCAACCACTGCGCCACCAGGGAAGCCCTTTTTTTTTTTTTTTTTTTTTTTTTTTTTTTTTTTTTGCGGTACGCAGGCCTCTCACTGTTGTGGCCTCTCCCGCTGCGGAGCACAGGCTCCGGACGCGCAGGCTCAGCGGCCACGGCTCACGGGCCTAGCCGCTACGCGGCATGCGGGATCTTCCCGGACCGGGGCACGAACCCGTGTCCCCTGCATCGGCAGGCGGACTCTCAACCACTGCGCCACCAGGGAAGCCCGACTGCGGGTTTTTGATAAATTGAAGGTTTGTGGCAACGCTGCATCAAGTAAGACTATCAGCGCCACTTTTCCAACAACATTATGTTTAAATTAAGGTATAGACATTGCTTTCTTAGACACAAGCTATTGCACACTTAATAGATTACAGTCGAGTGTAGACATGAGTTTTATATTCATGGGAAAAAACAAATTTGTGTGACTCGCTTTATTGCAGTAATCGCTTTATTGCGGTGGTCTGGAACTGAACCTGCAGTATTTCTGAGATCTGCGTGTGGTACTTCTGTGACTTCATTGTGTTCATCATGAGGTTATGCAGTCTGTTGGGGTCACTTTGACTGTTCTCCATTTTTAAGCAGTCCCTTAACGTCATTGCAACTGTCCTTGGCTTCTTGGAAAGGAGTTCTGCAAAGTTCTGCAAATGCTCTCTCAACTTGAGAGAGCGTTAGAATAAAAAGATGGTGCTGCCAGTTCCTGGACCAGTGGTGGGGTGGACCAGTGTCGTTGGCAGTGCTGTCACACTAACTGTGCTTATTGTCCTGTTTAGGAAATAGCCCGCTTGTTGGCCTTGGAGGAGGCCACCCTGAGCACTGATCTGCAGCAGGGCTATGCCCTCAAGAGTCTCACAGGTAGAGAGCGCCTCCCAGCCCTTCCTTTAGGGCACCCTGGGTATAGTTTGGGGACTGACCCTGAGTTCCTTGGATGCTGTGGTTGACTTTCTTCTCTCTCATGTTGACCACACTGCACTTTTAAGGTCTGCGTTTTTCTCCTCAGGGATGGCTTTACGTCTTTCTTTTTTTTTTTTTTTTTTTTTTTTTTGCGGTACGCAGGCCTCTCACTGCTGTGGCCTCTTCCGTTGCGGAGCACAGGCTCCGGACGTGCAGGCTCAGCGGCCATGGCTCACGGGCCTAGCCGCTCTGTGGCACGTGGGATCTTCCCGGACCGGGGCACGAACCCGTGTCCCCTGCGTCGGCAGGCGGACTCTCAACCACTGCGCCACCAGGGAAGCCCCCTCCTCAGGGATGGCTTTATGTCTTTGAGCATCTGTTGGCTATTGACCAGTTCACATCATTGAGCATGCCCCATGCCAAGCACAAAGATAGTGTTTCCCTGCTTTTGAGTTGCTCGTCATCTTTTGAGGATGAATTAAGCCTTCTTTGCTTAATTCTCATTCAGAACTCTTGTAGCAACTTTTTCCTGTCCCCACAGGCCTTCTTTCCTCCTTCGTGGAGGTGGAATCCATCAAAAGGCACTTTAAAAGTCGCTTGGTGGGTACTGTGCTGAATGGATACCTGTGCTTGCGGAAGCTGGTGGTGCAGAGGACCAAGCTGATTGACGAGACCCAGGACATGCTGCTGGAGATGCTGGAGGACATGACCACAGGTAGCACCACCCAGCAGCCTGCAGCCCGAGATTCCCATGTCCCTTCTGGCTCCACTTAGGTACACTGGTCTGATTTCACCAACTTCCTCAGAGCCAGGACAGGGGCAGCAAACATCTCACATTCAAGGAAAGAAGGAGAAGAAATTTCTCTTGAGACGATTGGTTCTTGGGGTTGTAAAATTCCAGAGCTGGCCTCAGTCATTTGGGACTTATTTTATACTGACTGCACCACGTAGCTTGTGGGATCTTAGTTCCCCGACCAGGGATCGAACCCGTGCCCCCCGCAGTGGAAGCACAGAGTCCTAACCACTGGACCGCCAGGGAGTTCCCAGTTTGGACTTTTTTTTTTTTTTTTTTTTTTGCGGTACGTGGGCCTCTCACTGTTGCGGCCTTTCCCGTGGCGGAGCACAGGCTCCGGACGCGCAGGCTCGGCGGCCATGGCTCACGGGCCCAGCCGCTCCGCGGCATGTGGGATCCTCCCGGACCGGGGCACAAACCCGTGTCCCCTGCATCGGCAGGCGGACTCTCTACCACTGCGCCACCAGGGAAGCCCTGGACTTTTTATATTGAGCTCATAGTGTGGGACGAGGTCAAAAGTTCTCATGTTGGTGTCTTTCACTGGTTCTGGAAGATTCTCAGCCATCATCTCTTCAGTTGCCTCTGCTGTCTTCTTTCTCCTTGTCCTTGGGGAGCTCCGCGCTCACTCTGTCATCCCTGTGTCTTCCCTTCTCTTGCATAGTGTCCATCTCATTGTATCTTTATGCTGATTTTGGATAATGTCTTCCATCCTGTACCGTGTCATTCAGTTCATTGATTTTTTCTTCACTTTGTTGTCTTTTTAATCTACCCATTGAATTCTTGCAGTTCTGTGTAGACTTATAGTCTCTAGTTTTTACTGACATTTCCTTCTCCTTTTATAATCTTTCAGCCTAGCAAACTTATTTCTGTGTCTGATGATTCTCAAATTTGAAGTATTTATTGATCTAATTCTGTTGTTTGTTTTTCTGGCTCTTGCTTATGGTGCCTTAAATCTTTTTGCATTTTGTGATGTTTTTGACTGTGAGCTCGTGTTTTGAGGGTTTATCTATGGAAATTCTTCAGGACCTGAGTCAAAGGTGGGTTTTTCCAGAGAAGATTTGTAACCGCTTCTGTGAGGCATCTCAGGGTACAGCCATCCCAGGGCCGCCTTCAACAAAGTTCTGACCTTAGATTTTTCAGACCTCCTAGATAGTTTGAGCCACAAACCCTGTGAGGAACAGCTTGTTATGAGTTCTTGGAGGAGATTTTTTTTCCCCCTCTACTCAGTGCTGCATTTTGAGGGAAGACAATGTCCTTTCATTGATTTGCTTGGGGGAAAGGGAGAGTTATTTTTAGTTGACCCTTATACCAAGGATGTAGCTCTTTTGGGGTAGCAGATTTACATGTATGTGTATAGCGGGGTGGTTCCTGCCAGATTCTCCACCTTGGCAGATTTGTGGCTTTGTATCCAGCTCTCAGATCCTGGCAGGTTATTGAAATGAAAGCTCATGGCAAAAATTCGCCTCTGTGCTTTGCTAACCTCCCTGGGTTCCCAATTTTTCTTAATTTTGGGACTGTGGCTTTCTTTGCTAGTGTGGCAGTTCACTGATACCTTTTTATTCAATATTTTAAATTGTTTTTAAGTGGAGGAGTGGAAAGTAGGTCAGGGGACATAGTCTGCTGTATTGCCAGACATGGAGGTCCTTCTGGTGCCATTTTCAGCTGTCTTGCTAAGCTGGTTTGTGACCTTGGCAACTGGACCCTTTTCGAGAGCGTTATTACAGCACTTGCATGTATGACTTGAAGTTTATCTCTTTCGTTTATAGAGGGCGATCTACTTAACCTTTTAGAATGAAACTGAAAACTATAACCTCCTTTTGATTTGACTGGAATGCAGTTAGGATCATTATTTGACATTTTTGGGTACCTATTTTGGGCAAGAGGATGCAAGGTTATAATTCCCAGAGGGAGCAAGACGTGTACACAACTGTGATGCTCTGTGTTGACTTGGGTATTAAGGCTTTCAAATGGAATGTGGTCTGAGTATAAGAATCAGTCAGCTTCAGGTTTCCAGTTGAAATACTGATATTGCCACATAGGACATTGAAAGACTTGCTAGGCAGAAAGAATCTGTCAGTGACGGAACTTCATTTAAAGTCTCATCTTAGTTTCCGTGTGCGAAGCTCTTTCCTAACTGACTTGGCCACACTGATTTCTGGTAGGTACAGAATCGGAAACCAAGGCTTTCATGGCCGTGTGCATTGAGACAGCCAAGCGCTACAATCTGGATGACTACCGGACTCCTGTCTTCATCTTTGAGAGGCTCTGCAGCATCATCTATCCTGTAAGCATAAGCAGTGGTGCTTCCCGTGGCTCTTGGGGTGTCAGCGTGAGCCATTTCTCCATGAAGCCTCTTGGTGATTCATTATAGTCATGGGTAATCTTACCAGCGGTGGCCTGTTCAGGCAGTGTTTTAGGAAGCACCGCATGTAAAACAGAAGCAACCTCATAAATGGTGGGAAATCTAAAGACCTTCCTTGGTCTCATTTCCTAGATTCAAAGTCAATCAATCTTTCTTTTTGAGCTAGGTCTAACCTCCCATTGCCCAAATCCTGGTATTAATCCAATATGCTGTGAAAGAAGCAACGCTGAGCTAGGGCGTAAGGAAATTTTCACCCTCTTCCTTCTTTCCCTGCCCATGTTTTGTGCACGCTTGGATGCCGGTGTATTTGTTTCCGTAGCCCGAACTATATAGAAGCGTGGTATGATCCAAAGATCCCCTCCTGTTATTGAGGAAGAATGAAGGACACCGGCATCGTCAGTTAACGATGAGAGATCAGTGGGGTTGGGCGTGCCTGAATATTGTATAATATAGAGAAGACCCTTTCCTTGACTGGAGGGTCACCAGGGACAAAGTCATCTGGCCCCAGATTGGTTGGCATCGCATGAGACGAGCAGGAGGAGAACCCTCTCTGCCCTCGTGTCAGTGATCCGGCTTTCATGGGTCACTCCTCATCTGCTTATTTTGTTAGGCTTTCCCTTCTAATCTCCCCTTAAGTTTCAGAGGAGGTGCTTGATATTTAAGGCTATTTGAATTATATTTGGATTTTTTGAATCACCTCTGAGCTTCTTATCCTTTATGTCTTTAAATGTGTAAGGGGCTGGATGAGTTTGGTGTGTTTTCCTCAGGGTGTCCGTGAGCAGGGTAGCATGGTCTAAATCAAAAAGGTCTCTGCCATCCCTCTGCACGTATATTTATGCCATCCTTTCTGCTTCCTTCTCTCTGTCCTTTAGGAGGAGAATGAAGTCACTGAATTCTTTGTGACCCTGGAGAAGGATCCCCAACAAGAAGACTTCTTACAGGGCAGGATGCCCGGGAACCCATACAGCAGCAATGAGCCAGGCATTGGGCCACTCATGAGGGATATAAAGAACAAGATTTGCCAGGACTGTGACTTGGTGGCTCTCCTGGAGGATGATAGTGGAATGGAGGTAACAAGCATAGGACACCACTGTCATGGTTAGGGTTCCTTTCCCTCAGGAGCCGATTAACTGGGCCTTTGTAAAGGCGGGCTAAGGATCTCCACCTGCCTACCCCACCTGGAGTTCAGGGTAATCACCTGTAAAGGGCTCTGCCCACTGCCTGGCGCGTGGGAAGCGAATGGTTGGTGACTGTTGCGTATCATGGCGCAGGCTTGCATTGTTCTTGTTGCTGTGGCAGAGGCTTTCCAGGGATTCCAAGTTAATTAAGCGCCCTAAATACTGGCACTTTAGCCCCTGTGCAGGTTTCTGGCCCTGTATCTGGTACCTTCTGGCAGACAACACTAGGGTCTGGCGTTATCGTATACATGGTGAAAAGCTTGTTGGTGAAATAGAGAAAATTGTCTTCTTTGGTGCTGAGCTGAAATGGATTCAGGATAGGAGAAGGTCCTCAGCAGTGTTTTAACCTGGAGTCCATGGTTTGGGTTAGAGCTGTTTGTAACCCCTGAACTTGTGCACAAAATTCTGCGTGTTACGCACACATGTGCATGTTTTAGAGAGAGAGTCGATAGGTCCCTGACGCAGACATTATGCCATAAGCGCCCTTTGATCTTGAAGTTTACTTGCCTTACAATTATTTCCAAATAACAGCATCATTTTCTTTTCTGTTCAGCTTCTAGTGAACAATAAAATCATTAGTTTGGACCTTCCTGTGGCCGAGGTTTACAAGAAGGTCTGGTGTACCACGAATGAGGTATGTGTTTGTTTTCCTGCTTGGAGGTGTGGTTTGACTTGCAGACTTGTACTAGGAAGAGCTGTTGTTCATCGTCACTTGCCCAGGTGGTAGCAGCATGTAAGGACCTTTACTGCCCCTGTCGGTGTTGGTGTGGAGAAAACCGGTCACCTTGTCCTCCTTGTGAGGCAGCTTACAGGTGAGGGGAGAGGAGTTTCAGGAGGGGTGAGCGTTTCCTGGCCGTGCAGCCGGCCCGGGCGAAGTCTGAGGAAGCCCGGTGATGGGGAGGGCTTGCTGTCAAGAGTGGACACCTCTTGACTGAGATTAATCTCAACTATTATGGGCTTGCTCACTTTTCAGAACATTTTCCAGTACTGTGTTGAGGAGCATAGTTTTTATTTTACTAGTTGGGAAATTGAGACTCAAAAGGCAGTTCTGAAGGAGTGGAAAAGGGAAATGAAGGAAGCATGGCGCTGTGGTCCTTTTGGCCACCTCGGTACCATTTGTCCGCTTATAAAAGTCAGATATTCCACTTCCCCCACTGACATTTTAGCGTCAAAACAACCATACGGATTTAATCCCTGATGCACCAAAAAAATTCAGAACAAGCTTTTCTGGGCACCCTTGTAAATGGTGGTATGGAGCCCAAAGAATATACATCGTCAGCCTCCCCTTTTGAACCAGGAGGCAAGAAGTTGGGGATCATTTGTCCCTCGCATTAATGTGCTTAATCCACCAAGGGGTTCTTCCGGCAAAGTCCGGAGTTTGTGGCACCTTTTTATCCGGGCCTTCATCAGCCTCCCTTTTTACTTTATCCCCCATTTCCCTGATAAGCAGCCCATCTCTTCAGCTACAGACAAGGGTCTGTTTTCTGTGTCTCTCTCTCTGTCCATGGTCTATGGCTGTCCCCTCTCTTAGTTCCCACTGGGCTTCCACAGCTGGAAATGCTCTGGGACCTGGCCTGACAGGTTCTCTCCCTCCAGGGTTTCGTCTCCTGAAGCTGAGCATGGCTTAGAGGCAGGCAGCTTGAATTAGTATGGTACCTGCTCTCCCACTTAATTTGCTAGAATGTAACTTCAAGCCTCCGTTTCTCACCTCCAAAATGAGGATAATACTACCTGTGCTAGAGTGCCTGAGCTGGTACCTGGTGGAGCGTGAAGTCTCATGATCCTCCAGTTTCGGGAAGTTGCTGGAATCTTCTAATTTACAAGACTTATTTCTAGTCATTCTCTCAGGTTGTAGGTTTAGCTTGAGGAAATTTGGATGAATCCTCTCCTTGCTGTGGGGTTATATGAAGACCTCAGGATCTCCCTAGGCAGAGATTGGTGTATTCTGTTTTCTTGCTTTTGATTCCTGAGACTTGAATCGCAGCCCTTTGATCTAATTGACTTCCCTCGTCCTGATCCCTATTGATTAGAGAGAATTTATACTCCTGAAGGAGGCACAGGCTTGGAAACAGAACTGGGCTTATAGCTGGATAACTTTGAACAAGCTGTGTAACCTTGTATAGAAGGGTAATATAAAGTGCCTAATTAGCAAAGGGCTTAGTGCAGAGTAAAAGCAATAAATACTAGTTGTTACAGTTCTTACATAGTTTGAATGAAATTAAGTGAGGTAGTGTCTGTAAAATGCTTCACACAACTCCTGGCCTGTCGTAGACCTTAAATAAAATGAGCTTTCTTTCCACAAAGTGAATTGTAGTGCGTCTGGATTCTAGATTTTGTGGTTAAGACCCTGCAGAGAAATAGAAGTTGCCCACACCGCCGAAGCATTAAGCAAGACCAGGTGTCGAGTCCTTTGCATTTTCTGGGCCTGTTCACAAGCACATTTCTCCAACTCTGTCTGCTCAGGGCGAGCCCATGAGGATTGTTTACCGGATGCGGGGTCTGCTGGGCGACGCCACCGAGGAGTTTATCGAGTCCCTGGACTCCACCACGGGTACGGCCCTTCCCACAGACGCCGCCGCACGTTCGGTTTGAGGACTGGGAGCTCTGAGCAGCAGTTCACGTCCTGGGACTTGGGGGCAGTCTGGGCAGATGCTCTCTCGCAATTCTGTTCAGAATTGACGGTGGGGGGGGGGGCTTCCCTGGTGGCGCAGTGGTTGAGAGTCCGCCTGCCGATGCAGGGGACGTGGGTTCGTGCCCCGGTCCAGGAAGATCCCACATGCCGCGGAGCGGCTGGGCCCGTGAGCCATGGCCGCTGAGCCTGCGCATCCGGAGCCTGTGCTCCGCAATGGGAGAGGCCACAGCAGTAAGAGGCCCGCATATCGCCAAAAAAAAAAAAAAAAAAAAAAAAAAGAATTGAGGGGGGATTACTCCTCTGGCTGAGGAAAAACACGGTTATCAGTGGCCCCGTTCAGATACCACTGGGGTCGTGGGGGGTGCTGGGGGAAGTGCAGTGAGCAACAAACGAGTGTTCAGGGCCCCTTATTTAGGGTTTTTGTTTTTGTTTTTTTCGTTAGTGGTTGTAATGCGTGTATTTTCACATATTTGAGTAAACAATTTTAAGTGACTTAAACTTTTAAAAAAGTTACTAAGAGTGAGACAGTGAAGTTTGATATCCAATACTGACCCCTTTTATTGGCTACGTTCTTTAGTGGAGGTACGGAAAAGGGAAGTAGCCACCGGCCTGGAAGAGGGCTGTGCTTTATTCCTGGCTTCACCTCCATTTTTGCTTGGCTTCCCTTTTCTTCCAGACGAAGAAGAAGATGAAGAAGAAGTGTATAAGATGGCTGGTGTGATGGCCCAGTGTGAGGGCCTGGAATGCATGCTTAACAGACTGGCAGGGATCAAAGACTTCAAGCAGGGACGCCACCTTCTAACAGTGAGTTGGAGGCAGCGAAGTGGGAGAGGCCCCCATGGACAGAAGCTTGTGACCCCTGCCATTTAACCCTAGGGGGCAGCATGGTGCCGTGGACCAGTGCAAGCCAGTGAAGGACCTGACAGCTTCCTTGGCCCTCTCTACACTTTAGACTTCCTCCCCGACTCCCCTCTTCCCTGCTGACTCCTCCCGAAAAACCAGTGTGATAGCAAGCCGTCTGCTATATTTCTTTAGTCACCTGTGGAACCAGTGTCTAATTGTCTTTCCCCAAAAAGCTGCACTATGTGTCAATTATTATTATTACTGCTTTTTAAAATGGATTTTGTAAGTAACTCTTTAATTTTTTGTAGGATTTTGTTTGGTTATTCATCCAACTATCTCATTAGGGAAGAGTAGAGGATTCTAAAGGCATCATACATATTACACTATTGTTTTCACCTCCGGGGAACATGAGAACATACATTATTGTACCCATGTTTTCAGTGAGCTACATGGTTCTGAGCTCCCACGGGCCATGAGCTTTGGGATCTTTCTGTTTACTGGTATTAGTTCAGAGTCTGAGTTAGTACTGGCATTTTCCCCAAGACAACAGAGCATCACCTATTCCACGAGGAATTAGTGTCCTTGCCATAGTTTTAGAGACGGCAGAGATATATATACCCAGCCCATGGGAGCTACTGCTGGAGAACACTGCTGTTGAGATGCAAGCCTGACAGGAGAGCCCAGCCACCGTATCGTGTCTCCTTAAGGAAACTTCGCTGTCCTCTGTATTTCAGGGGGAGTATCTGCTGATTGCACACGACCCCTCTTGGGCATTTCTTTCCTGCTTGTCCTCATGTCTTCACTCTCAGATGGTCTCATGGGTTTTGACTGGCTTTTCTTGTCAGGTGCTGCTGAAATTATTCAGTTACTGCGTGAAGGTGAAAGTCAACCGGCAACAGTTGGTCAAGCTGGAAATGAACACTTTGAATGTCATGCTGGGGACTCTCAACCTGGTAAAGAGTGTGGGCTGCAAAAGACAAAGAATGAGCCTCGGTGGGGGAAGTCCTGGGTGGGGGAAAGACATCTCACTTCTGGGCTCAAGTGAAATGGATTTGTGGCCTTTTCAAGCCTTTTCTGTCCAACTGATGGGCACAGAGGCTTGAATTATTCAGGCTGTTCCTTGTCCTCCTGCTGGCTCACCCTGTGCTGCTGCCATGACACCCAGGAGCGTCCTTGTTTCTTTCCTGAATTCAGATGAGAAGCAAGAGGAAGTTAGTCCCTACACCAGTCCAGACAGCACCCCAGTGGGAAAGTAGTGCCACTCAGCTCAGGGCAACCAGAAAGAAACCGAAACGTCGTTTTCACTGTCCTCAGAAACCCACACACTGCATGTCTCTCCATGCATGTACACGCACACACACACGCACAGAATTTCCGGAATGTAAGGCCACAAAGAACATCCTTGAGGAGCAGATCCCATGAGCAGTGAGTGGTTATGGTCTATCCCTAGGGTGACTGGGCCTCCTTCTCCTGCAGGCCCTGGTAGCTGAGCAAGAAAGCAAGGACAGTGGTGGTGCAGCTGTGGCCGAGCAGGTGCTTAGCATTATGGAGATCATTCTGGATGAGTCCAATGCTGAGCCCCTGAGTGAGGACAAGGTGAGCGGAGCCCGGTTTGTCCACCCGCAGACATCGTCTCATTGCCAGCCATTGGCTGGTTTGTGTCTAGCTGTGTCAACCAAGAATGATTGAACCTGCCCAGCTCACGGTGACATCATTCCGTTAAAGCCTGAAATCTGGATTCAGAGGAAACAAAGCTGACTATTCCAGTTGATCGACAAGGGCCTTAGTCCAACCCCTCGATTCACAGTTGAGGAAGCTCCAAGCCCAGAGAGATGAAGTGAGCCGTTCAGTACCATATAGTCGGTTACTGTACAGTTGAAGGCCTAGAACTCAGGTCTGCAGCTCCCAGTTCAGTTTCTCTCCACTTAGCACACCCACGCATTCCTCTGTTCTTGTTGGTGCTGATGGTTTGGCCAGAGATATGACCAAATGAATACCAGGCAGCCTGCGTTCTCTCGGGGGAGGGGAAGATTGTGCTGGTTTATTTTGACCACCTGAGACTATTAACAGAGCCACCGCAGAAAGTTAGAAACTAATTTATGAGGTAGAACTCACACTGCTGATTATTCCCCAGGAAGTGCTGAGACACTGTTCTTCTAGGGCTACTTCTGATGGCTCTGATGGAAATGGATGACCATTAAGGGCCGCAAAGTCCCAGCCTTCTTAGTGGGCCTCCCGTCCTCTCTCTTACTGCAGGGCAACCTCCTCCTGACGGGTGACAAAGATCAACTCGTGATGCTCTTGGACCAGATCAACAGCACCTTTGTTCGCTCCAACCCCAGCGTGCTCCAGGGCCTGCTTCGCATCATCCCATACCTGTCCTTCGGGGAGGTGGAGAAAATGCAGATCTTGGTGGAGCGGTTCAAACCATACTGCAGCTTTGATAAGTAGGTTGCCTAGATTTCAGACAGCTGAACGAGAGTCCCTGTGAAAACCCTAGACTAGTTCTGGGAGACTAAGGAAGAATCACCTGAGTTTCCATTAGATGTTTGTGTGCTAGTCTGGCCTTTAAGGGGCTCGGTCTAACCGGGGAGGCAAAAAGTAAAATACATTGTGTTAAAGTAGCACCTGGTGAGGCAGAGAAGGAGAAGTGGTTGGTGACATGGGAAGGAGATATGACAAGCTGGAGGGAGTCACGTGTGCAAAAGCATGAAAACGCAAGACGGGGTTGGGAGGTAGGGGGGCGTGGCAGGAGCCAGATGAGAAGGGTGTGCTCAGGAGTTCAGTCTTGATCCTATAGGCCATTGGAGATTGTCAGCCAAGAGAAGGACGTGATCAGCTTTTGTTCCTCCTTTCACACTCTCGGGGTCTTTGCTCTTTCCTCCTAGGTATGACGAAGATCACAGTGGCGATGATAAAGTCTTCCTGGACTGCTTCTGTAAAATCGCAGCTGGCATCAAGAACAACAGCAATGGGCATCAGCTAAAGGATCTGATTCTCCAGAAGGGAATCACCCAGAATGCACTTGACTATATGAAAAAGCACATTCCCAGTGCCAAGAAGTAAGCAGCACCTCTGTCAGAGGGGCTGCTTTCCTTCCCCTCTTTCTGATTCCTTTTCTCCTTCATCGTCTTGGCATCCCTCTGCCTTCCTTGGGGTCTCCCTCCCCTTCTGGAAGCTATCAAGGCGACTGCAGCCCTTGGGGCTGTGGGAAAGGATGGCAGTTTGTTGGTTTCTGTTTCGAGGAAACAGAAACTTCTATCTGGTTTCTCAGCTGAGTTGGGTGGTCCTTTGTGATTCTTTATGGTACGCTTGTAGGGTCACATCTAAACAAGCCAGAATCAACAGCCGGTTTCTAGGTGGCCTTTGCTTCTCTGGCTTGCTCATAAGCCTCTCTCTGCTTTGCAGTTTGGATGCTGACATCTGGAAAAAGTTTTTGTCTCGCCCAGCCCTGCCGTTTATCTTGAGACTTCTTCGGGGGCTGGCCATCCAGCACCCTGCCACCCAGGTGAGTAACTAGCATGCAACGCGGGCCTTATTCTGGAGCAGCACACGTCATGGGAGGGAACCACACCCTCTCTCCTCATCTGCCACGACTGAGTGAAGGTAACCACCTTGATTAGTCTTGAGATGGGAGTTGCCCTAATATATGAGACTCCCAGACTAGAAGGACTCTCAGAAGTCATCTGGTTCATCTCTCTGTGTGCAGACAGGATTAAGTTACATTTGTGATTTCCTCATTCAACTCATTCTTATGTGGGGCTTCTTTATCTCACGGCTTAGCTGAGCAGCAGTTGTGAGGGTGTGGCTGGCCAGAGGGTAAAAAGAGTTTTGATTTCTGGCTGTAGTCCCTGGGACATTTGTAATGCCATCACTACCATTTTCTGCTCTGCCCCAGGCAGCCAAAAACTTGGTTCTCAGGGAGGCCCAGCCCGGTCTGCCGGGTTGCTCCTTCCTGATAGTCACTGGGCTGAGCTATCTGTTACTCTCACAAACGCTAATTGGCCCAGACAGGTGACCAGTCTGGATTTGTTTTTTTTTTAATTAAACTTTTTATTTTGAGATTATTGTAGATTTACACGTAGTTGTTAAGAAATAATACAGAGACGTCGTGTGTACCCATTACTTAGTTTCTTTCAATGGGAACGCCTTGCAAAACTATAGGAAATTTATCACAGCCAGGACATTGACATCCATGCAGTCAAGATTCGGGACCGTTTCCTTACCGCAGGGATCCCTCTTCTTGTCCTATTTATTTATTTATTATTTAGGCTGTGTTGGGTCTTTGTTGCTGTGCAAAGGCTTTCTCTTGTTGCAGTGAGCGGGGGCTACTCTTCGTTGCGGTGCGTGGGCTTCTCATTGCAGTGGCTTCTCTTGTTGCGGACCACAGGCTCTAGGCGTACAAGCTTCAGTATTTGTGGTGCGTGAGCTCAGTAGTTGTGGCTTGCGGCCTCTAGAGCGCAGGCTCAGTAGTTGTGGTGCACAGGCTTAGTTGCTCCGTGACATGTGGGATCTTCCCAGACCAGGGCTCGAACCCGTGTCCCCTGCGTTGGCAGGCGGATCCTTAACCACTGTGCCACCAGGGAAGTCCCTATCCTTTTATAGCCGCATCCACCTGCCCTGGCAACCACTGATCTTCTCCATCTCTGTAATTTTGTCCTGTCAAGAATGTTGTGTACTAAATGGAATCATAAAGCACGTAACCTTTGGGGATTGGCTTTGTTCACTCGGCATAATTTTTTGGCGGTTTGTCCTGGTTGTTGTATATATTAGTCGTTTGTTCCTTCTTACTGCTGAGTAGTGTCCATGGCGGGGCTGCACCGTGACCCGTTTAACCATCACCCATTAAAGGGTGTCTGGGTTGTCGCCATCTTGAGGCTGCTGTGAGTAAAGTGGCTGTGAATGTTCACGTACAGGTTTTTGTGTGAATAAGTTTCCGTTTCTTTGGGGTAAATGCCCAAGACTGCAGCTACTGGCTTGTGTAGTTGTTGCATTATTTTGTTTACAAGAAGCTGCCAAACTGTTTTCTAGAGGCTGCAGCGCTTCCTATTCCCGTCGGCAGGGTGCGAGCGGTCCGCTCTGTCTGCATCCTCGCCAGCCTTTGGTGGTGCGTCAGCCGTGCTGATAGACGTAGAGTGATGGTTTCAGAGTGGTTTTAATTTGTTTTCTCTGATGGATAATGACACTCACTGCACATCTTTTCATGTCTTTCATCTGTCTGTCTGCTTCAGTGAAATGTATGTCCATATTTTTTGCCCATTTTCTCATAGTATTGTTTGTGTTTTCAGCGTTGAGTTTTGAGAGTCCTCAGGGCTGCATTTTTTGGTGGTGGTTTAGAGCTGTCTATCTTGAGTATAGTTCCACATTCTCATGTAGTGATCTGTTCTGATAACTCCAAAAATGTGGTTAATTGGCTACAGTAAAGGTTCTTCCATATGTCTCACTCAAATAACTGTAGTACTCAACTTTTGTTCAGTTCAGTGGAAATAGCCATAATTATTACATCTGACGGATAATTCTTCCTACGTAAGAGTTTTCACTTATTTTTTTTCCCCTATCCTTGTAACATCTTTATTTTGAATGTGGGTAAGTCAAGGGACAGAATTGTCATTTGGCCAGTGGCAACACATTGACCTGAGAACTCAGGTCAGTGGATTCCAAGCTTATTCTTAGTTACTAAATTGAATTCTTTTTTAAAAACAAGGCTTCGTCTAGTTAGATACTTGGCATTCATACTTCTGACCATTCACTTCTCTTTTAGCACGTATTTGTGTAGTGCCTGTCATGTACCTGTGCTGCGCTAGGTTGAGGCGACGTTGGCAGATGAGACAGTCACAGCTCCCTCTGGGAGCTTACCGTCTGGTGGAAGATAGAGCCGAGGACATAGTGATAACAGAGCTGGGGGTAAATGCAGTGTGGAAGGGGTCAAAGGGAAGGGGATTTCTAAGAGAAGAATAGGGCGCCCGCAGAGGTTCAGAGGTGAGAGAGCTTAAAGCATTCCAGGAATTGAAAGCAGTTGCATTGGAGGTGAGACGTGGCAAGAGCCGGCACTGGAGATGTACGCGTGGGTCCACATCACACGCCCCACGGAGAAGAGTGTGGATTGTCTCCTGAGGGTAGTGAGCCTGGCCGTACCCTAGAGGATGAATCGGATGGAGGTGACGAGGGAGGTGGGAAGAACAGTTGGCAGGCTTTTATCGTGATCTAGGTGAGAGGCCATGGCGGCTGAACTCCAGTTAGTGAGGTGGACAGTGAATGGATTCGACAGAGATCTGGGAGGTGGAATAAATAGGATTTGGAGATTGATTGCACGTCAGCAGTGAAGAAGCTGGGTGAATCAAGAACTCCGTTCCGTATCTGGACTGAGTGACAGGAGTGGTGATGCCATTGAAAGAGATGGGGAACTAGGAGGTTTGGGAGTGAGTGAGGGGGAGGAGAGTCTGTGATGTTAGGTTATTAGTGTGTGCTCTGTCCTCCTAACTAGAGTGTAAGCCTCAGGAGGGTAGGAGCTTCACACGCATGTGTGTGCACACACGTGCACGCAGTACACAGCCCGAACGTTAAGTCTAGGGGACCGTGGAGTATTCAGTAGGCAGTTGAACTACGAGTTCAGCGTTGAGGAGCATGAGACGAGACGGCCTGTCACTTCGCTGAGGTATGAAGTGGACGCGTACCTGCTGGGAAACTAGATCTATGAGCTAGTGAGTGACCTGAGTTGAGTGCTGAGCTTTCACATTGCAAGTTGGCTTTGTTGTTTTCGGTTTATTGTCAACTGTGTGGTAACTGGCATCAGCTCACCAGTGATGGGGTGGTGCGGATTTCGCAGTGAGCTCCCGCAGAGAGCTTTTGCGGATTTCCCCTGCCTTCAGCGTCGTGACGTTCTCCCACCCCTGTGGATAGTGTGGTGCTGTCGTGTAGCAGCTGCCAGCATCTTTAAGCACAGGAGGTTTTTGTTTACATCTGTTTCTTTCTAAGTTGTTTCTTATCCCCACTCCCACGTGTAGTTGTACGTCTGGAATCCCTAGGTCGAGAAAACTGCTGTGCTCCCGGGTTTGGTGGACACGGATGAAGAGCTCAGCAGAGCCCCCGTGAACATCAAGGGCCTTCTTTGCTTGGTGTGGTTGCTGAGTTCACCACTGAGGCCTCATCAGGGGCTGCTTCTCCAGGGACTCTTATCTGAGCCCCTCTCACTTTCACCGTGCTGAGCACTTTACGTATGGCATCTGATTTAATCATCGTGGCGGCCCTGGCCTGCCCCCATTTTATAGACAGGGTTATGGGGACTGAAGAGCGTGGTGACTAGTCAGAGGTTGGTGGCAGAGCCTATCCTCCTCCATTTGTCCGAATCTCTTGAAGTGTAAAATCAGAGGATCTGATTGAAACCAAGCAGATGACATGAGATTGTGCACGTTTTTTGAACCTTTAAGCTCCTGAGAAGAACACTTGTTTACATAACTGGAGGCCATCATCTCTTTGGTCCCTTCTTGACAGGTTCTGATCGGAACCGACTCCATTACAAACCTGCATAAACTGGAGCAGGTGTCCAGCGATGAGGGCATTGGGACCCTGGCAGAGAACCTGCTGGAGGCACTGCGGGAACACCCTGATGTAAACAAGAAGATAGACGCGGCCCGCAGGGAAACCCGGGCCGAGAAGAAGCGCATGGCCATGGCCATGAGGCAGAAGGCTCTGGGCACGCTGGGCATGACGGTACAGCCACGCCTGGGTCCCCGCATTCTTGCCTACCCTGTGGCACAGTCATTTGTGCTCTGGGGTTTCAGAGCTGGGGTTGGGGATGGTGAAGGTGAAGGCTGTGGGCAGGGGGTCGGTGTACTGGGCACGGCACTAGATGCTTCACCTTCTTTCATCTTCCCGACAGCCCTTAGATGTGTGACTATCATTGTTCTATACGGATGAGGCTCAGAGGTTAAATGACTTAACAAGTTCGCAGAAGCATTAAAAATGGTGATAATCATTGTTGATCAAGGATTTATTATATGCCAGGCACTGTGCTTACGCAGCCTCCTTGTAAGATTGTATTTAAGCTCTCATGTGCTTCTGAGAGGTTGATTTTATACCCATTTTAAAGATGAACTAATTGAAGCTAAGAGGTGAAGTAAATCGGCAAGGCACATAACTAACAAGTGGCTGACAGGCGTTTGAACCTGGGTCTGTTCGACAAGAAGGGCTCTGTGCTCTTCTATCCTACCTTGGAGGAGGCAGAGGTCCTGTGAGAGCCTTCTCCAGACCAGCGAACTTGAGTGTCAGCAGTTTTAAAACTCCCATGGGAACAGTAAATGACTCATGCTGCAACAGCCCTTGTCAGCCAAGAGTTGGTCTTGCTGGCACGAGGAAAGGGGGCTTCTTTGTTGGCAAGTGGCAACTTGCCAGGGTTCTAGCTGGATGGTTTCCTCTGCTTCAGTGGTTCCTGTAGGAAGAGAATAGCAGGAGAATCTGGGTCTTTACCCTCATTAGAAGCCAACTAAAGAGATTTCCTTTCAGTGCAGCAGTCCTTTTCATGTATGTGGAAGGTCAGCCCTGTGCCTGCGTGTCCCCAAGCTGCAGTGGGAGGGTGCGTGGAAATTCCTGTCTGACGTGCCACCTGGGGTTCCCCTTACAGACCAATGAGAAGGGCCAGGTCGTGACCAAGACGGCGCTCCTGAAGCAGATGGAGGAGCTGATCGAGGAGCCGGGCCTCACATGCTGCATCTGCAGGGAGGGGTACAAGTTCCAGGTGCGGTCAGTCCCAAGCCCCGGTGGCCTCCCTCGCCTGAGGCCTTTTTGTTCTTAGGCCAGAGTCAGGGCTCGTATCTTGGGGCCAGCTGTCCTCTCTAAAGGTGGGAAGGCAGACTGATCTGCACGGTAGTCTTCATCGTCATCAGCAGCTGCCACTCACTGGGTCCCTTCCGTGTGCCAGGCCCTGTGCCCAGAGCCTTTATGTAAACTGGGTAATTTTATCTTTAAACCTGTAAAAAGCCCTAATTTATGGATGAGAAAACGAAGTTCGTGTAGCAGAGCCAGAGTTCTAGCCCAGGCTTTTCTGACTTCAGACCTGGGGCTTTTAAAAACATATCATGCTGCTTCCATATTCAGATAACCTGGGCAGAAGGTCAGGACCTTGGCTTTCTGGGCTCCACCTAACTCGATTTAACGCCCAAAGGAACACAACAGCAAGTGACCAGTTTGCTCCCCTAAAGGCCTAACAGTCGTCGCTCTTCCTCTCCAGCTTGAATTTATTACTTAGTACCCAAGCCTGTCGAAGGGGCCCTACCCTGGGCCACGAGCCCTGTAAGTCCTGCTGTGACACAGGCTCCTTGGAGCTTTCTGGTCAGTTTTGACAAACAAGTGACTTAACAAGAAGGCACTTTATTCTTCATTTTCAGATAAAAGAAGCAAAAAGGAAGGGACCGTTCAGGCTCGCATTTCTGCCCTTCTGTCTCACAGCATCCACTTTATTTCAGTTGCTCCCCACGACCCTCATTTCACTGGGGCTCTGCCCAGCCAAGTGCTTAAGCAGGAGACTGAGGGGCTCACCATCACCCCCTTTCCTGAATGCATCCCTTCCTAGGATCGTAGACCCTTGGGGCCCCTCTGCTCTGCTTCACCTCCTTTCACAGCCTGCCTTGGAGTTTCACCTCTCCTCCTTTTTATGTTATCTTTGCAGCCCACCAAGGTCCTGGGCATTTATACCTTCACCAAGCGGGTAGCCTTAGAGGAGATGGAGAACAAGCCCCGGAAACAGCAGGGCTACAGCACCGTGTCCCACTTCAACATCGTGCACTACGATTGCCACCTGGCTGCCGTCAGGTGGGCCTGGCTCTTGCGGGGTGGCTCCTTCACTAGGCCTCCCCTTGCATGTGCTTCAGTACTAGCCCTGTGTGACTTCAGGGGAGCGGGCAGCTCGCCAGAGGCCCTGGACTGGGAGGGGGTGGGACTGCCACCCCTGAGGCTTTAATTCTCTTCCTTAGGCTCTGCAAAGTATGGTGTCCTACCTTCAGCCATACAGGCCCAGGTGCCATTCCTGCCATATAATCTGGAAAAGATACTTGGCTTTTGGCCCAAGGCTGGTGAGAGCAGCCTTGCTTACTAGAGGCGGTGAAGCCGGCATTTACCATCGTGGTTACAAACGGCTGCTCCTCTCTGTAGCGTCAGGCACACGGGCCAGCACTTCCTTAGTGTCAGCAAACCCTCCTCCACCCCCACGCGCCCAGGTGCCTGGTTGCCAGATTAATTCCAGCAGTCACTTGTCCCTGCTCTCCTCCCAATCCAGGCTGGCTCGAGGCCGGGAAGAGTGGGAAAGTGCCGCCCTTCAGAACGCCAACACTAAGTGCAACGGTCTCCTTCCCGTCTGGGGGCCCCATGTTCCTGAGTCAGCTTTTGCCACCTGTCTGGCAAGGTGAGTGCGGAGCATCTTGCATGGTCGAAAAGAGAGGATTCCCAGGAGATAGGGGAAGATCAGCTGTCAGCCCCGGCCCTGGGGAAGCCATCTCCTGTCACCCTCATCAGGAATCCATGTCTGTCTTTGCTTCCTGACAGGGGAGCCCGTCCGGAAGAGAGGGGACTCTGCTGGGAGAAGCCAGCACCCTCAGCGTCTGGGGCCCCAGGTGGAATCTCTGGTTATCTGCTACCTCTCCTCCTTTGCTGATCTTAGGACACAAAACACAGGACCCCTGACTTGGTCCTTGAGGCCAAAATTTCCCAGAGTTCACTTCTATTTCTCTGAGGTTTAAATAATGAAAATAGCTTGATGGCGTGGGGATTATCGGGCTCCTTTCAAAGCCTCCCTTGTCCTAAAATCCAGAGTAGAGTAGCGAAACCTTCTGTGAGGTCCTCATCTCTTGCAGATGCCTTGTGCAGTGGTGCCCCACCCCAAGTCCTATTGTAAAGCTCGGGGATGAAAAGATACTTACCATGAACCAGGCACTTGGCGGTAATAATGACGAAAGTCATGCTGGGCAGCATGTCGAACTGCTTCCCGGGTGTTGTTATTATACACCTTCTGCAGGTGAAGGGACTGAGGCACAGGCTTAATCAGGGGCAGAGTCCAGGTGGTTGGTGACGTACATTGACATAGGAAAACCTTTTATTTGCAGGTTGAGGAGATGATTCTTATGGGTAGATCACCTTGTCAGTCAGAATGAATAAGTTCTACATTTCTTCTCCCAAAATGCACTTCCAGATGTGGTCACAATATGTCCTATGACATTAGTCCATCAAGAAATGCACCCCCTGCTCCCCCCGCCCCGCCCCCAAACCGGCACGTTCTCCTCAAAGCTTGGAGAGCATCGCGTTCAGTCACAGCAGAAACAAAAGTGTGCTCTGCTCTTGTCTTCCCCCGAGCCCAGCCCTTGTCCTCGACTCCCCCTTTCATTCTCTATCCGTCTGTGTAACCTTCACAGCCATCGGGCTGAAGGGGGGCTCTGCCTTCCCAGCTGGGTCTTCACCAGGGAGC